>NC_139983.1:9913122-10513122 GCF_963993115.1 Abramis brama | reverse complement strand
TGACCCCAAACTTGTGAACGGTAGCCTAGTGTATATAGAGGATTTAGCATTGAAATGTAATTCATTTGTAAATAATTCATAACCAGATAAATATATCCTAAAAGTATATGAGATGACACAAAAAAAACATATCTAGGACACTAACCTGAGCCGTAAACTGACTGCTGGGTAGCGACCACCTCCAAATATGGGCATATTTGATCCCACAAGCATGTGGATGTCCTCAAATGTCCATAAAATATTCCGGACAAAGTCATTCCTCAAACCCTGAGAGAGAAAAATGCCAGTTCAAAATACAAATAGATATATATATATTGTGCTGTGCAATGTAATTGTGATTTACTTTTATCAATTGAGTAAAAAAACATAATATACAAAGTGTATTTAGTAAAAGTGAAATTAAATGTTTACAAAAAAAAAGTAAATATGGGAATATTGAACCTGTGAAGTGTAATGTAAATTAGAGTTCTCAACGGGTCGGGTCGGCCCGACAAACCCGACGGGACCCGCGGGTTCGGGCCGGGTTCGGGTCGAAAATATAAGCAAATGACTCGGGTCGGGTCGGACCTCGGGCTTAATCTTTTCCGCTCAGTGAAAAAAAAAAACATTTATTAATCATCGCTGCTGTTCACCGTAAAGAAAGTCTGGCTGCTGCGTGCAACGTGCATCATGGAGAGGGGCGGGGCAGACCTGACGCCGCTGCGTGCACGCCTTTAGCCTGGAGAGAAGAAGATGGAGTTGGTGAAAAGTAAACTTGCCGCAGGTGAATTCACCGTCGCTACTACAGCCTATTTATATATTTAAAGTTTATTGTTTCAGTTGTTTGTATTGTTTGTATTGTTAAAAGGCGTGAACATTAAAGGTTGATTTGAATTCCCGTCTGCTGGTCATGATAATACGTGTATGAGGAAAAAAAAATCTGACGCGGCGTCGGGCCGCGGGCCGGGTTCGGGCAGATAATTCATGTTGATGTGTCGGGTTACATCGGGTCCGGGCTTTAAAAGCCACGGGCCGGGTCGGGTCGGGTTGTAATTTTCAGGCCCGTTGAGAACTCTAATGTAAATAGGAGGAGAAGATTTTTTCAATTTGTGGGTCCACGATTTGACTTTGGATGTTAGGGAATGTTGGGTAAATACCATTACCTGACTGTTTTCTCCTTCATTGAATAGCGTGGGTAGATTCTGTTCTTTAGGAACTGAAGACACGTGACCTAAAGTATATGTATCCACCTGCTCCTGAAAGACACGAGTGGGCAGGACGATTCAGCCTCAAACACACTGATAACACATGACATGAGACGTGGAGGAAAGGCTGCCCGAACCTCCTTGGGTATCGCAGACTCCTCTGAATCAGGAGTGGAACTGTTGAAGGTGGCGGGCCAAGACGGTCCATCAGCCGCCGTCTCACAACCCTCCTCTGCCGCCTGATCTGTATCTGATGGCACAGGCACCGCAGTCCCATCACTGTTAATACTGAAACACAGGAGAGTACCGTAGGTGTAAGTCATGGAAATCAGTGATTTCGTGAGATGATAACCGTGTAAAGTCAGTTCCCACCTGTAATAGAGAAACTTTGAGAGGATGGCTTTCTCATTCCAGTGCTCTTTACTTTTTTTCTTTCTCTGCCACTTTTGGTCAATGAGACGCTGGTAAAACTCCTTCAGCCACGTCCAGTCACCAGTCTACAGGGCGGTTGCAATGTTAGTTTTATTTTATAGAAGTCTTCTTAGGATGGCATAAACACTCTTGTCATGAACAGGATAACTAAATGTTTTACTCCTATATAATTCAGTATTTAGCTTTAGGGTTTGGGGAATTGCCACCAGGTGATGCATTTAGAGGCTCATGAACAAAAAATAGTACGGTAGAGAGAAATAAGGTGACTATTTCTGGTTACCTGTGATGACCTCATGAAGAGTTCCTGAATGTCCAGTTCATCTAGCAGGAGAGTGCTGCCCACTCTGTGCACAGCCATACTGACATGAGACTTACTGTAGGGGATCTTCAGCAACTTCTTGATGTTCTGTAGAAAAGAAAAAAAATGTAATACATTTATCAATAAATCAATACATTTATTTGATCAAAAATATAGTAAAAGCAAAAAAAAAGTGAAATATTTCTACAATTTAAAATTACTGTTTTCTATTAGAATATATTTTAAAATGTAATTTATTCCTGTGATACAAAGCTGAATTTTCAGCATCATTACTCCAGTCTTCAGTGTCACATGATCCTTTAGAAATCATTCTAATATGATGATTTGCTGCTCAATAAACTGATTATGTAAAAAAAAATATTATTATTATCAATGTTGAAAACAGCTGTGCTGCTTAATGTTTTTGTGGAAACCGTGATTTAGGATTCTTTGATGAACAGAAAATCTTTTGTAACATTATAAATGTCTTTACTGTCACTATTGATCAATTTAATGCATCCTTGCTGAACAAAGTATTAATTATTTCTTTCATTAAAAAAATTTGTATAACGTGGCCACAAATTATTAAATCGATGGAACAAATTATTACACTGTGTGAGTGAAAACATTCTTAATTCGTGACCACTATATATATATATATATATATATATATATATATATGTGTCTGCATGTCAAGTGTACAGTTACATTGTTAGCATCATTATACAAAAATATGTAAATGCCATGATCGACCAATCAGAATCAAGTGTTCTAGAAAGCCATTTAATAAGTGAGTTTAATAATTTATTGTTTCATATAAAAAAACAAAACAGTTTGTATTCACAATAAAACAGACTCACCTCTGAATCAGATACAACATCAACATCATCACCTATACAGTCGATGAAGTCATACGCCATCCCAAAACTACAATAAACAAAGAAAACACGAAAAGGCATGGAAAGATCAACTTCACTAACATTTCAATATGCAAACTCGCATAAAATATAAGGTCCTATTTTATATTAAGGCCTGGTTTCACAGACAGGGCTTAGATTGAGCCTTTATTAGGACTTAATTAGGACATTTAAGCTGCTTTTATAAACGGGCCTTAGAAATAAACATGGTGTAAATCTTGAGACAAAACAATGGCACTGACATATTTTACGTTATCTCAGTACAAGTTGCTTTCAGTTAAAACAGCTTAAACATGCATTTTAGTCTGGGACTATCTTAAGCCTTGTCTGTGAAACCAGGGCTAAGTGTCTATAACTACGTACTAAGATTTAAAATAATAATTTGATACAATGCACTTATCGTATGTTTTTTACATTGTACAATACTTGCATCTGTAATTAATTTCCATAATGAAATCTATAATTACACTACTGACCCTTCCCTTATCCCTTAATCAACCCTTAAACCTAACCATACCACCAAACCTTACCCGTATCTCACCTCAATAGCAGCACAAGTGTCTTGTAATACAACATGGGACAGAATAAGTACATTGTTGCACACCAAAAACTGATTTTTATTTTATTTGATGTAAGTGCACACCTAATATGAAGTGTGACCAAATAACATGTAGCAGTCATACCTGGAGAAGGGTTTGCTTTTCCTGCTGGAGCCGAGTACGGTGGTCCCCGCAGGGCCCAGATGAGCGTTCTCTCGCAGCCAGTTTGCTGGTGGCAGCTTGAGGTCGGTCTTCTCCTGCAGTAATGCATAGGAGGTGGGGGGTGGAGCGGCCGAGTACTTCACTACCGCACGACTCTTCACTTCATTGTTGCCCAGACAAATAACCACCTCCTAGAGAACAAATGACAAAGATTTCAAACACAACTATAAGGTTTCAAGTCACCATTCACCACAATAGGACTGGATTGATTATGTTACAAACCAGCCACATTTCCATAATAAACAATATGCAACCTAAACACACGTGATCAGTGCAACTGGACAGTGTGAAATGCAGCAGACTGTCATCTTACTGTGATGACAGTGTTAGATTATGATGTGACAGTAAGTCTGGACCTGTTTGTTGTCTTCAGTGGCAGTGCTGCTGCTGTGATCCTCCTCATGTCCGGGATCTGAGTCTGTCTTCTTATCCTGAGAGCTCATATTCACCACACTCATCCATCCAGGACGACGGTTTACACGAAATCAACGTCCAAAATACACAATCACCGATTCTTTCCCTTGTAGACTGTAAGTGATCATAAATCTGCTTTACTAAGTGCACTCATCACATCCACTACAGCACCACACAGCAGACCATGTTGCTTCTTTCATCAAGTCTCTCGCTGTTTTAGCTTAAATATCGATAACACATACATACAGAAGTCCGTAGAATTAATCGATAACTCTCAGATCATAAAAAACTAAAATAAATGATGTTTTCAAGGGAAAATCTATGTCTGTCACCTGGCAGCTTCTCAGTGATCACACCAAAGTTACTGTACCTCTCACCCGGAAGTAGACCTGACGTCAGCGAAGCCTCTTTCTAGAAAAGAGTGGAAAGATGTAGAAATGCTCTACAAGAGTGTTTTTGACTATAACACTACATATGCCTTTAAACACGGTAATATAAATATGTTAACACTATGTAATAAATATTCATACTACAGCTCAGGCCCGGCTCCAGATATGAGATGGAAGGTGGGCCGGGTGTATTTTTTTTAGTTTTCTTTTTTTTACTATTTAGTAACACTAAAGGCAATTATAGAGAGAGAGAGAGAGAGAGAGAGAGAGAGAGAGAGAGAGAGAGAGAGAGAGAGAAAATAATAAAATAAAATAAAAAATTTCCATTTCCTTTAAATCCTCGCTTGTCGGGCTTATGCTACTCTGAACAATGCCTGAACTTTTTTTTTTTTTTTTTCGTATTTTGAGCACTTCTTGCGTTGTTTTTTGCATCTTCACGATGACTCGCTTAATTTAATCCTAATTAGTAAGTCACTTTGGACAAAAGCATCTGCTAAATGACAAAATGTAATGTAAATGTAAAAATGTTTAACAGGTTTATTTTTACATTCTCTCTTTTTGCGTTTGTAATATATATATATATATATATACCGTATATATATATATATATATATATATATATATATATATATACCGTATATATATATATATATTATAATATTATTATTTTTTTTATTTTTTTTTACCCCTTAACAGATCCTGTACAGTATCAATTAAGTAACTTTAGATTTTTAGATTTGATAAAAAGGGACAGGCCATTTAAAATAAATTTGCAACAGCTTTTTGCTCATTTTAGAAAACTGTTACAAACTAAAAATGTTAATTTTATCTGAAATGCTGTTTTTCTTAAGAATTATTCTCACGTCTGTCAATGTAGTATAACATTACAGATTTGTGTCCATTGTTATTTTTTACATTTTTATTTTTACATTCTTATGTAGCCTATATTTAGAATTTTTTTTATTTTATTATTATTTTATTTTTTTACCACATGACAGATCTTGTATCAGTTTAGTAACTGTAGATTTGAGGAAAACGGGGCAGGTCTTGAAAAAGATCTTCATCACTATAAGTTACAACATTAGCTTTCTACTCATTTTAGAGAATTCTGTTACAAACTCACCCATCATGTGTTATTGCTTTTTCATGAGCTAATACAAGGTTTTCCTCTCAGAACAAGAAATCTGTGCATGTTGTGTTTTATTAGGCTACAGAGTGTGGTAACTCTTGACAAGTCATCATGAAGATTCAAACTTCGCAGGGAGTTTGATTGACAGGCGATCTGACCAATCATAATCCGCCATCTGCGTCCGACAAAGCAGTCAGGAGAGTTAGTAGATTAACGTCGGAGGATTTGAACTTGAAAAACGGAGTTTACTGACGTCTTTCCGCGGTTAAAACAACATTCTTTCTGATGTTCATTTATGTTTATTTAATACTATAAATGAACTAGAAGGAAGAGATGGTCGGTTCACTAGGCTATAGCTTTAACTGAGGCTCTACAGCGATCTGTCAGACACATTAAAAAGCTACAAAACGGTATTTAATGTTTAAATTGCGTTAAAAAATGACCAAATTTGAAAGTTGAGACTTTGTTTCATATTAAAAGTACCCTGCTCTGTCCTGTTTGTCAGTGCGTTGTCAGTGTTCTCTCTCTGCTCCGCGATGTAAGTTTCACTGCATAGGAACATGGTGCGTGTGTGGCGTGAGAGCAGCGATTGAAGAGTGAACAATTTTGTGATTGGCTGTTATGTGGTGTGGGGCCAAGGTGGGCCAAGCTTCTGATTGGGTGGTCCAGGCCCAATGTGAAGTCTGCATCCTCCGAAGGCCGTATTTGTATGGCGTTCCGATCGGCTCTTAAATATGGCGTTCCGATCGGCTCTTTAATATGACTTTGCAACATGCACTCGTCTCAATGAACGTGACGTCTGCGTCTGCCGAACGTGACGTCTGCGTCTGCCGAACGTCTCGTCTGCGTCTGCCACATCACTCGTTCGTGTGCCGAACGTGACGTCTGCGTCTGCCTAACCCCTCATTTATATGAGGTGTGATTTGTGCATTTACTTTGCAAACTAAGCAATCATCGTGTCAATCGTCGCGTACCTTGCCGTGACCAATGACGTATGATATCGTGCGTGTGAATGAACGCCTGGATAACGTACGTGTGGATAAACGTGTGGATGAACGCCTGGATAACGTACGTGTGGATAAACGTGTGGATGAACGCCTGGATAACGTACGCGTGGATAAACGTTTGGATTAATTCTTAAGCTATATTCTATTATCTTTACTAATGTACCTTTTTAATTTTGGATATGATCATAACACACACGTTTTCATGTTTTTGTGGGTTGGGCAACAGTGTAGACACTATTAGTAATCAGTATAATAATAATTAGTATAATTATATATTTACCCAAGATTTAATATAGTAGGACTGCAACAAGTGTTAGCTATATTACTTAAGGCGGCCAGTTAGAAAAAGGTAAATCAATTAATTAAATCTTGCAGTTGGTATTTGACAGATTTTACTGCCTAAAACTAAACATTTAGTAAACACGTCTAAATGAAATGCCTAGGTTAAAAAATGTGTTAAAAATGACCCAGAAACTAACCCAGTGATGTGTTAATATCACTGAACTATTGCTATGTTGTTGTGTTAGTATAGTTTTGACCAATAAATTTAACACAAATATAAATCGTTAGATTATTTGGCTAACATTTTGCATTAACCAGTATGTTATTGTTGTTGTTGTTGTTATTATTATTATTATTATTATAGTCGTGTAAATACTTTTCAAGTTCAGTGCACTGACAATTCAGTTAGAAGTAGCAAACCATTTTTTTTTTCCAAATGTATTGGTTGCAATTGTTTTAATTTACAAACCAAGCAATGAAGACACAAAAAGAAACACGCTGAAGTCAAGTAAATGTAATTACAAACTCTCATAAGCTGACAGTGTGTTGAGGGAACACCTCCAGGAACAAACAAACACAGGATGAACGCCCAAAATGTAAAAAGGCAAAAGAACAGGTAGCAGTCTTTAATTGGGCTTGTTACGGTGACGCATTGCTGCCACATATATAATTTTTTTTCACTCAATTATGTCGTAATAACGAGATCTTATGTCGTTTTATCTTTTTTTCGTAATAACGAGATCTTATGTCGTTAAAACGACATCTTTTTCTCGTAATAACGAGATGCTTTGTCGTTAAAACGACATATTTTCTTGGCCTTATAAGGACATGTGTAGTCATGTACAAAATATGCCTTTATCCACATAAAATTTATAGGCAATAATTTTTTATCACTTCAACGTTCAAAAATCTGAAGCAATAGCAGCCCCCAACGGACATTTATGTTAAAATATCAAATTCTGCACACACCTTATTAATAAACCATACTATCCAGAAAAGCAGATGAGCCCAGAATATGAACGCAACGCATTTAATTACACGTTAAGCGTTTTCCTCCCATAGAAACCTTTTATTATAAAGAAAATAAAGGTGTCTCAACGTGTCTTTCGAAGCCGGTGCACAGCAAATCCTTTAAATGGTATTCAATGTAAAAGAAAAATGAAAAACATAAGTAGGCAATACAATAAACAAATTATTGTGGCATTTATTAGTGTAACGATCACCAGCTGGAGTGCCCTTGAGAGCCACCAGAGGGCACTCCACACTAGACTCTCCTAATCACTCACAAACTACATTTCCCATAACTCACTGCCCGGACTCATCACTCATCACTGATCACATTCACCTGTACCTCATTCACTGATTGCATTCACCTGTCTCATCCTCCTGTTAGCCTGTCTATTTATACCATGTTCATTCATTCACTCACCGCGAAGTCTTGTACGTTATTCCTCTGCATTTCTGAGCATTTCCTTTGTTGTCGCTATTCCTGGTTCTTGATCTCTGCCCGTGTCTTGGTTTTCCTGTTTTTGCCTCACCCTCTGGATTTGTCTGTTCTATGTAACGATCACCAGCTGGAGTGCCCTTGAGAGCCACCAGAGGGCACTCCACACTAGACTCTCCTAATCACTCACAAACTACATTTCCCATAACTCACTGCCCGGACTCATCACTCATCACTGATCACATTCACCTGTACCTCATTCACTGATTGCATTCACCTGTCTCATCCTCCTGTTAGCCTGTCTATTTATACCATGTTCATTCATTCACTCACCGCGAAGTCTTGTACGTTATTCCTCTGCATTTCTGAGCATTTCCTTTGTTGTCGCTATTCCTGGTTCTTGATCTCTGCCCGTGTCTTGGTTTTCCTGTTTTTGCCTCACCCTCTGGATTTGTCTGTTTGTTGGATTGCCTGCCTGTGTATGACCTTTGCCTGGATTTTGACTGCGATTCTGAATAACACTTTAAATAAACTGCATTTGGATCCTCAACCTTCGTGTCTCGGAGCAGTATGTAACAGAAGACTTCGCCAACATGGATCCAGCAGTTTGTCTCTTCAACCTCCACCAAGGTAACCGTCCAATTGAGGATTTTGTCAAGGAATTTTGTGAGCTTAGCCATGGGGTTAACTTTAATGATGCTGTCTTAAAGGACATTTTTCACCATGGACTTAATGACATTCTTAATTACCTCATGCCTGACAATACCCCTCACTGGACTCTAGTACAATATATAGACCTTGCCCTTTTGCTGAGCAGCTCATCATTTACTGTGGGCTTTACGGATGTGGAGCCCTGCAAGCTCACAGTAATACCTAAGCCAGAGCTTCACGTCAAGCCTGCCGAGCCTGAGCTTCTGCATGTCAACCCTGCCGAGTCTGAGCTTCTGCAAGTCAGTCCTGCCGAGCCAGAGCTTCACGTCAGTCCTGCCGAGCCAGAGCTTCACGTCAGTCCTGCCGAGCCAGAGCTTCACGTCAGTCCTGCCGAGCCAGAGCTTCACGTCAGTCCTGCCGAGCCAGAGCTTCACGTCAGTCCTGCCGAGCCAGAGCTTCACGTCAGTCCTGCCGAGCCAGAGCTTCACGTCAGTCCAGCCGAGCCCGCACTTCACGCCAGATCTGCCGAAGCCAAGGCAGTATGCGTCGTGCCCGCCGCCCCTGAGACAGCAAGCGACATGCCCACCGATCCAGAGCCCTTTTCACCGCTGGTCCCGTCCAGCACGGAGCCTTCACCGCTGGTCCCGTCCAGCACAGAGCCTTCACCGCTGGTTCCGTCCAGTTCAGAGCCCTCTTCGCCGCTGGTCCTGCCCAGCTCAAAGCCCTCTTCGCCGCTGGTCCTGCCCAGCTCAAAGCCCTCTTCGCCGCTGGTCCTGCCCAGCTCAAAGCCCTCTTCGCCGCTGGTTCCGTCCAGTTCAGAGCCCTCTTCATCGCTGGTCCTACCCAGCTCAAAGCCCTCGCTGCTGCTGGTCACGTCTGCCGATCCAGAGACTGTTCACGTTACTTCTGCCGATCCAGAGACTGTTCACGTTACTTCTGCCGATCCAGAGACTGTTCACGTCACTTCTGCCGATCCAGAGACTGTTCACGTCACTTCTGCCGATCCAGAGACTGTTCACGTCACTTCTGCCGATCCAGAGACTGTTCACGTCACTTCTGCCGATCCAGAGACTGTTCACGTCACTTCTGCCGATCCAGAGACTGTTCACGTCACTTCTGCCGATCCAGAGACTGTTCACGTAACGTCTGCCCGTCAGGAGTCTCGTCCTACTGAGCCTGAATCTGTTCCTCTTCTCTCCACGCCTGTGTCTTCGGACAAGATGGCCGACTCAACGCCTGTGTCTTTGGACAAGATGGCCGACTCCACGCCTGTGTCTTCGGACAAGATGGCCGACTCCACGCCTGTGTCTTCGGACAAGATGGCCGACTCCACGCCTGTGTCTTCGGACAAGATGGCCGACTCCACGCCTGTGTCTTCGGACAAGATGGCCGACTACACGCCTGTGTCTTCGGACAAGATGGCCGACTACACGCCTGTGTCTTCGGACAAGATGGCCACCGCCGCTGAACAAGTGTCTCAGGACAAAATGGTCTCCGCCGAACCAGTGTCTCCGGACAAGATGGTCGCCGCCACCGAGCAAGTGTCTCGGGACAAGATGGTCTCCGCCGAGCCAGTGTCCTCAGCAGAGTTACCCTCAGCAGAGATGGCCGCCGACATGCCTTTCCCTGAGCCGGTGTCTGTTCCAGTTCCTGAGCCGGAGCCAGTGTCTGTGTCTGTTCCAGTTCCTGAGCCGGAGCCAGTGTCTGTGTCTGTTCCAGTTCCTGAGCCGGAGCCAGTGTCTGTGTCTGTTCCTGAACCTGAGTCGGTGGTTCCAGTGCCAGTTCCGGTGGTACCAGTTCCAGTGCCTGAGCCGTTGGTGCCAGTTCCAGTTCCTGAGCCGTTGGTGTCTGTTCCAGTTTCACCGCCGTGGCCGCCCGAGGGGTCTTCACCGCAGTGGCCGCCCGAGGGGTCTTCACCGCAGTGGCCGCCCGAGGGGTCTTCACCGCCGTGGCCACCTGAGGGGTCTTCACCGCCGTGGCCGCCCGAGGGGTCTTCACCGCCGTGGCCGCCCGCTAGGTCTCCACCGCCGTGGCTGCCCGAGGGAAAGTCTCCGCTCTGGTCGCCCGACGGACTGTTGTCTCTGCCTTGGTCGTCCGATGGACTGTTGACTCCGCCCTGGTCGCCCGAAGGTTCGTCTCCTCCCTGGCCGCCTGAAGGGTTGTCTCTCCCCTGGTCGCCTGCACAGCCTGCTCCACAGCCAGATCCGCCCTGGTCGCCTGCACAGCCTGATCCGCCCTGGCCTCCCATCCTGCTGCAGTCTCCAGGTCCTCTGCCGCTCCACGGGCCTGGCCCTCCATCCCGCCCCCGGGTCCGCCTCCGCTCCACCTCCCTCCTGGACAATCTTAGGAGCGTCTGGAATCCGTTCCTTAGAGGGGGGGCTATGTAACGATCACCAGCTGGAGTGCCCTTGAGAGCCACCAGAGGGCACTCCACACTAGACTCTCCTAATC
This sequence comes from Abramis brama, assembly GCF_963993115.1. Taxonomy (NCBI): domain Eukaryota; kingdom Metazoa; phylum Chordata; class Actinopteri; order Cypriniformes; family Leuciscidae; genus Abramis; species Abramis brama. The sequence goes on along the minus strand of NC_139983.1, from coordinate 10,501,763 downwards.
ACTCACAAACTACATTTCCCATAACTCACTGCCCGGACTCATCACTCATCACTGATCACATTCACCTGTACCTCATTCACTGATTGCATTCACCTGTCTCATCCTCCTGTTAGCCTGTCTATTTATACCATGTTCATTCATTCACTCACCGCGAAGTCTTGTACGTTATTCCTCTGCATTTCTGAGCATTTCCTTTGTTGTCGCTATTCCTGGTTCTTGATCTCTGCCCGTGTCTTGGTTTTCCTGTTTTTGCCTCACCCTCTGGATTTGTCTGTTTGTTGGATTGCCTGCCTGTGTATGACCTTTGCCTGGATTTTGACTGCGATTCTGAATAACACTTTAAATAAACTGCATTTGGATCCTCAACCTTCGTGTCTCGGAGCAGTTCGTAACAATTAGCCCTCAAACAATATTTATTTTAAAGCCTAAACGAATTTGTTTAAAGAAAAACACCACCGTTGGGCGTTTATGTAGGCTAAGTGTTTCAGCCGCCCTTTTCAAACTGGCGCAAGAAAATGCAACATAATTTGATTTGTTAAACATGAAGAGGATTATCCGTCTGGCATGGCCGCTCGCTCTAACGTTAACCTAGATAAATGCTCGCTATTATTAAGCGTAGGCTATATCCGAGTGTTTGTGCGGAGTGTGGAGCGCGCGCTGCATGACATAGAGGCGCCGGTGCCATCACTCGCATTTTCCTATCAACAGTGGAAACAACTTAAAATACTCCATCATTTCTGGTCATACAGAAAAGAATAATACATCAGTCGCAACTACTTTTATTTGTGTAAACTCACAACAAGAAGAAAACGTTGTGCTTTTGTAAAATAAAATAAAACGAACAGGGCGCGCTTTCATGATCTCCGTGAATTGGAGCGCGTCTCAAAAATGAACTGAAAAACAATGTAGACAAGCCTCACAGACATGAGAAATATAGCTATCTATATAAAGCTTATAAAAAATGTCCACCAACGAAAAAAATACGGTACCATCTGATTATGTAATCCTGTCCGTATGAAAGGCGCATCTATACATTACAGCGGAGATGTATGGAGATATGTTTGCTGGCAGCCTACACGATTTAGAAAAGACTAGTTTATTAATAAACAGTTAAAATGCTTCGTTATTTTTTTCAGACACATTTATTATCATTAGCCTACTTTTGCCTGTGCTTTGCGGCAAGTTTTATGCATGCGCTTGAGCGCGGAATATAGGCAATAGCCTATGCAGTCAGGATTGAATATAAACGTGCGATTAGTCCTAATTGCTTAAATAAATGACTAGTCTAGACAAGTCTATGGCAACTCTAATCAATAGCCTACTATTTGACATGATTTAATTAGTAGGTAATTAGTATACAGCTCTTTACATTCAATTAGTTGAGTTAGCATAATTAGTTCAAATAAAGTTTAAATTAAGAAACTAACAATATATTTCTATAGCATTGCTTATTCCACCACACAAAGGACTGTTTAAAAGGTGACAATCCGGCATGTGAAGATTGTAGGCTGTATCTTGAAGATTTTTGTATTGTATTGTATCTTCTGTTATAAAGACGAATATTGACATTTCGTTAATTAAACAAAATAAGAACATAATGTTGTAAAAAATAAACAACTTAGGCTTCTGTTAGATGACTACTTTTTGTTTAATTATATCTCTAGGTGATAAAGATATAGCCTATTAACAAAAATAAATCTTATATATAATATATTATATAAAAAACTTATAGGCCTATATAAAATATATTTTTTAAAAAGGGCCTCATTGATTAATTTGTTTAATTTGATTAATTGTTCGCCTCTGATTGGGGGCTGCTACTATTTGAATGTAGAAGTGTGATAAAGGCGTGATAGGCTTTCAATCTTATGTGGATAAAGGCATATTTTCTTATAAGGTCAAGAAAATATGTCGTTTTAATGACATAACATCTTGTTATTACGAGAAAAACATGTTCTTTTTGTATAAAGTCCCAAGCTGATCTGAATCAGATGATTCTGATTAAGGAGACATGCAGCATACAGAACAGACAGAGAAACCCATAAAACATTACGTTTAACAGGTAAATTAAAATCAGTCAATGACCAGTTAAAAAATAAATTAATAGGCTACCTTTATTTTTTTAACCTTACTTCTGTTTTTTATTTACAATATTACCTTTAAACATACACATAAATAAATATATAAACATATATAAATGAGATTTATTACTAATAGTGTGTAGGCCTACACTTTTGTACAACCCATAAAAACATGAAAACAGTGTTATGAATGATTATATCCCAAATTAAAAAGGTAGGCTACAATATTAAAGAAAATAGAATTTAGCCAGTGTCAGACGTTTATCCGGACGTTTATCCACGCGTACGTTGTCCAGACGTTTACCCAGACGTTTATCCACACGTACGTTATCCAGGCGTTTATCCACGCGTACGTTATCCAGGAGTTTATCCACACGTACGTTATCCAGGCGTTTATCCACACGTTTATCCACACGTACGTTATCCAGACACTATGGCGCTCGAAATGTTCCGTTCGGCGACGAGACTGACAAGCACGACAGATAACACACGTGTATACGTGCGTGTACGTCTCCATTTGTTTTATATGGAGACGTACACGCAAATATCACGTCACGTAGACACGTCAATAACGTGTAGCTGTTGATCTTTACTGACGTGACGGCGGCGTCACGTTAGAATTTAACGTGTGGATTACGTCTGCACGTCTGCCCGTCTTAACGTCTGCCCGTCTGCACGTCTGAACGTCTGCCCGTCTGCACGTCTTAACGTCTGTACGTCTGCCCGTCTGCACGTCTGCCCGCCTTATTTTCCTTATTTTCTCATAGGCTACATTTAGGCTACTGTTATAGACATTATAGATAATCTTATTTTGGCAGTTTACTTAGGGCTACATTGGATTTATTTATTTATATAATGATGAATGTCTGTTAAGTATGCATTTTGTATCCCAATGATAGATAAAAGTATATTGTCATGTATACGATGAGAGACAAATAAAATGGGCTAGTAAAACTCAGAAAAAGTGGGTCATATATTTGTTTGTTTAAGATTTGTTAAAGCCCTGCAGCAGCTGGTCTGCATGCCTCAAGTTCATTCATAGATGCTGCATTTAGTAGGCTATTAATTAACCATCTGAAACCACTTTAAAACGTATTGGATTTTAAACTAAAATTAATTATCATACTTCTGATTGCTGGTTACTGCTATACTTATTCTGAACAGGTCATTAATCATTCAATTTAAAATAGTTTAACATAAATATAGCCTACTATTTAATAGAGCTACACTACAGTTTTTATAAAGCCTAGCACTCTATTAAATGTAACCTAGTCATACTGGTTACTTTAGATGGAAAATAACTTAACTCTGCTATAAAGCCAAAACAATCTCTGATACCTTAAATTATACGCTTATCTCTGTGAAGCTGCTTTGAAACAATCTACGTTGTTAAAAGCGCTATATAAATGAAGATGACTTGACTTGACTACTGCAAAAATTTTTGCTACTATGTTAAGAGCATACAAATATATCACCCAACTCAGGCAAAACAATTGACAGCCCTGATAAATAAAGTAAAAGGCTTAATTCATCTTGTTTTCACCTGCAGGAAAAACAAACACTTAAAACAAAAATGACAGTAAATGACCACTAAAGTCAGTAGGTGGCAGCAGAGGGACACTTATCTGCTCATTTGCCATGTCCACTCCTTGATATACTAGTAAGAAGTTTCAGTAAGTCTTGGGTCATTTATTCCTGTACATTAAGGGCTCAATGCATTAACAATTTCTGAAAGGAGCAATGTTCGCTATAGTATACATTTGCTTTTGTAAAATATTTTCAGTGCTTTAAATGTCTTACAGATTTGTATGGGTTCTGCATGCATCTTTGGAAGTTATTCCACAAGATAAATATTAAGTAAAATGTATGACTGAATGATTTTTTTTAAATGGATTTTTATGTCAAAACGAAGAGTTTGTAATGTAATTTGTAGCATTTTTTAATAACAGAATAATAGACTTAAATAGTCAGAGTATGACTGCTTTATTCTATGGTATTGTCTGCATGCTGGTCCTATTCCTGTCTAGCACATGAGATACCCATACCTTTACTCTGCTCTTAAGCACACACAATAATCATAAATGCTACACTAAATCTTTAAATCCTGGGAAATAAAGTTTGTTACATAAATAAGAATTACAGTAAAAAGCATTCACTTAACAATTTTGCAGTTAATGAAGTACATGTTATACAATATGCTCAGTATTTTGTGTTCAGTATTTTCAGATTTAAACTATATGGCTACGATTTATATTTATATTCTTTATATCACAATGACATACATATGTACACAAGGGTTTCCGTTGTAATTCCGTTGAAATGTCCGACAAAATTAAATCTCTCCGGTCAAATTGTCCGATTAAAATTGCCTAATAATCCCGCCCCCTAACACAATCTGAATTTGAGAATAAGCCTAAAATGTATAAAGCAAAAAATACACCGACCTTTGGCTATGTTATAAAGGAACAGGCTCTACCGTTTTAAAGTTATTAAACATTATTACATGGCTTGGTTGAACTCCAATGTGGAATGCGGTCTGTTATTTCTTGATATCAGACCGCTGAAGCACTAGCGGCGCCAGGATTTTGATTAGGTGGGCCTCCAGAAAACTGGATGGGCCAGTTAAAATAAGCCAACAAATAAATAAGAACGGTTTCCCCTTCATCTCCGTTTCAGCGCTTTTCTAGGCATTGAGGACTCAGTAGCCAACCTGAATTGAATGCGTAATTAGCATAGGTAAAAAAAATAACAAAAATAAAAAAACTTAAACAGGATTTTTTTGTTACTTTTTTAATACAATTACAATTTCATTTAATTTATTGTTTAATAAAATTATAGGCCTATTATTTTTAGTTTATTAACAGCAACAACAGCTGTAAAGATGAAGTTGACGATCCATCTCCATATAGTGAACGCGCCTATAGAGAGAAATGCACATGATTACATAATCAGAGCGTAGCCTATTTCTTTTAGTTTTAAATTGTTAAAAAGACATTTCAAGCTTTCTTAAGATATATTTCATGTCTGTGAGGCCTATGCTGAGTTTCGTTAAATTAGGATGAGATACGCTCCAGTTCACGAGCAATGCAAGTGACCGCGCGGGCGCCTGCATGATTAGGCCTATATCGTCTGCTATATTTCCAGGCAATCGGTTGATAAAAAAATTATTAAAATTAAGATACAATTTATACAAAACGAAATTCACTTCAGAAAAGTCTTTCTACAAAACAAAACTTAATTAAGTGGTCAAAATCATGTCTGACCCGCTCCATGTCTCTCGATATTGCGCATCCTATCTTACTTGTGCTGTTCACTGTTCATAATCAACATAAATAAAAAAAAACAATTAAATATTTTAACAAATATTAAACTAAATGAGCTTAATGGCTACAAAACTTATAGTAAACCTAGACTCTCTATTTGTACAAATTGCTGCACATTCATTTTATTCTGAATTTTGCACACATAAGTTTGAAAGGCATTTGTTTGTGCATGCATAGCAAAACATATCTGCAACATTGATCAAGTTTCGCTGATAATTATGCGTGCATTTATTAATTATTATCTTAATGAATAATGAAACAAGGACGAAGCATATAAACTGCGTTGTTTGTTTAGAATGGAATGGATCGCAAATAGATCCGAATGAAGAAACGAACCATAGTAGAAAATGTTTTTTTTTTTCGTCTATTTGAAAGTTAGGCTAATAAACATGTTATATATATATATATGCTTGTCAAATGAAGCTTCATGCACCTCTGAGCTATTTCAGAGACCTGGTTGATTTAATGCTTTACATTCCCCTTCATTAGTGAAATGCAAAATTTATAGCCAAGCCACTGTCATTAAAATGCAGCATGTCATGGGAACCAACAACAGCACATACATTAGGCTATACCCATATTTCTATTTATAACGCAGCCACTTTAAATTCACATAATGTTTCACATCTGAGTAACAGAAATATAATGAAATATAGCCTATATATATATAATGAAAATGAATTGCCAACATGCCAAGAATATAAAAAAATACCAAGTAAAACACAAATTTGTAAATATTTATTTGAATGTTTCTGTAATGAGCAGTTTTTAGAAAACCAGAATGCCTGTAAATAAACAATATATTAATGACTGGCATTTCACACAAAAGTCAATGAAAATACAGTTCCAAACAGCGCCACAGCAGAACAATTGTCTAAAAGGAGTAGTTGTGTGGGTGTTAAAATATATATTTGTATTTTTGAAAGTATAGGTTGAACATCAACCAGTAATCTCAATAGAACAGGGCCTTGGCGCCATCTACCGGCAATTTTATATTGATATTTAGTAGTTTAAAATGTATTTAGCCTCCGTTCATTTCGGCATTTACAACTCGGTTTAAATGAGCTTGCTAGAAGTACATAGAACGATTTTTTTATAACATAGAATTTAAGAATATAATTAAGTAATGCATCCACTCTACTATAGAGCTTTATTATTATTATTATTGTAGCCTATAGCCTATTTCATATTCCCACATGCTTGTGCATAATTGATATTGCAAAATAGGCCTATTCAAAGCTTTTTACTGTTGAGATTCGTTTTTTTATGTATCCAAACCTAAATAGTATTTTCTTAATATTCTTCGAGGATGTTAAAAGCTAGGCCTATGTTAAATAGCTATTAATGTGATTTTCTCTGCTGAAAATTACTTCATCTAATTTAATAATAGCTTTAATAGCTAAAAGATCAAGTCTTCTAGCCCACACCGTTCGAACTGTGTCTCAAATAAGACACGTCTATTCAATTCAATTCAATTCAAATTTAGCTGTAGCCTAGCTCTTTTCACAATATTGTTTCAAAACAGCTTTACAGAAAATGTATTTCAGAAATGTACATAGAAAAATACAGTTAGTAAGTTAGTCATTTATTAATCCGTCATACAAGTAGCTGCATAAAAGTACGTGCGCTATTTTTAAATTAGCCAAGGCACGTTTTGCGTTCAGACGTGCAGACGGGCAGACGTTAAGACGTGCAGACGGGCAGACGTGCAGACGTGTAGACGTTCTCCACACGCACGTTAACACGTCTTTAAGCTTGGTTAGTATGGCGTTCCGATCGGCTCTTTAATATGACTTTGCAACATGCACTCGTCTCAATGAACGTGACGTCTGCGTCTGCCGAACGTGACGTCTGCGTCTGCCGAACGTCTCGTCTGCGTCTGCCACATCACTCGTTCGTGTGCCGAACGTGACGTCTGCGTCTGCCTAACGTCTCGTCTGCGTCTGCCACATCACTCGTTCGTGTGCCGAACGTCTCGTCTGCGTCTGCCATAGTCTGCTGCAAGGGCGGTTTCCAGCACATTCCACACACTCATTCTTTATTATTTTTTCCCACTGATCTTCAGTTGTATTTTATTAGCAATTAAGTGATTTTACCTTGCCTATGTATAGCTTTTATTCCAAATAGTAAATATGAATTTACACAAATGTTCATGTTAAAATATTTGTTTACCATTGTCAACATATCCACAGATAGCCAACTTATCAAGAAATCATAAAAAGCATGTATGTAGCCTACTATTAACCACTAGGAGTCTCTTGACCAACACAAAATAACGTAGTTGTAAACATTTGGGCTGATTTAACTCATTTATAGTTAGGTATAAACGCAAATAATAATAATAATTATCATTAATATCAGGCTAGTCTAGGCTACATATTTAGAAGACGCTTTTATCCTAAAAAGGGAACAAAGCAATTCGTCAAATGTCAGTCATAATATAAGATTATCACATATAAAGTACACAAGATTTTGACGCATTTCCAAGTGTTTAATTAGTAAATGAACGGAAAAAAACCCCATTAAATTAATATGCTAACCATGTATTTCTGCATTGCTTGTTCCTACACGAAAAGGACTGTTTTAAAGGTGACAATCCTTTATACGTGAAGATTATACTGTATCTTGAAGATTGTTGTATTGTATCTTCTGTTATAAAGATGAAGATTGACATTTCGTTAATTAAAAATAATAAGCATATAATATTGTAAAAAAAAAAAGAAGTTATGTTCTGTTATGCGTTTTGACTACTTTTTGTATTTTGTATACCCTAATTTTATCTCTAGGTAATGAAGTTTTTATTGCACTTATATTGTAAGATTCTCTGATGTTATTTCGTTGTTATTTATAACAATGACAAAAAATAAAGAACAAACAATATTTAGAAGACGCTTTTATCGAAAAAAGGAACAAAGCAATTCGTCATATGTCAGTCATAATACAGGTTAGACAATAATAATACAGGGTTTTATTTGATTATCACAAATAAACACAAGATTTTGACGCATATCCAATGGTTTGTTTGGAGTGGAGCGCGCACTGCGTGGCACGGAGGCGCGGGCGCGAACACTTGTATTTTCCTATCAACAGTGGAAACAACTTAAAATGCTCATAATGTATGGTCATATAGAAAATAATAATACATAATTCGCAACTACTTTTATTTGAGTAAACTCACAATAACAAGAAAACGTTTTGATTTCGTAATAGAAAACAATCAGGCGCGCTTTCATGATCTCCGTGAACTGGAGCGCGTCTCAAAAATGAACTGAAACAAAATAAAGCTTGAAATGTCCAATTTTAAACGAACAAATTCGAATCGAAAGCAAATACTGTCTGATAATCCGCATGAACGGTGCATTTCTATCTAAAGGCGCATCCGCTTTACAGCGGAGATGGAGATGTTTGCAGCCGACACTGATTTAGAAAATACTAGTTTATTAATAAAAACAATTAAAATGCCTCGTTATTTTTTCAGACACATTTATTATCATTAGCCTATAAACCACCTATAAATCAGCTCTCTGTATGGTTCCAGAGATGGCTCTTCTCATTCAGCACTGCGGGAAAATATTTTGGCCTTAGAAAACCAGTAAAATCTTTTAAAAAATCCATATTAATTTGTGAATATTTTAAATGTTTAATAAAGGGGCAAAACGTCATGAACAAAAAGTCAAATAATAGTTTACAAACTATAAAAAAAAAAAAAAAGGTTTACAGTCGGGTTTTTTTCACACAGGTGACTTATATATAAAAATAGTAGCCTATTTTTCAATTCTATTCTTCTATTTAAAGGATCTACAGAAACGCGATCGAATTGTCTGTTTTCTAGTCTACCAAAGTGCTGTAGCCTAGGCCTTTTAAAACTATAAAAAATTAAAAACACAATAACAACCCCAACAATAAGCTATAAAAATGCAATAGCCTATATCAATTTTGTTTCTTCATATTTCTATCTTTGTGGGGGCATTTGGCCCTCAAAATGTGGGTTAAACAACACACACACACACACACACACACACACACACACATAATATCCTATATATAAATCACAGACGCAGACGTCACGTTATAAGACAGACGCAAGTGTCACGTTCATTGAGACGAGTGCATGTTGCACAGTCATATTAAAGAGCCGATCGCAACCGCTGGCACACTGCACTGAGCCATGTTGAGTAGAGTGTTAAATACGTGTTAAATACGTGTTAGAGAAAAAAATAATTAATAACTTCACTGCCACACGTGAATGACGCGTGACGTCTGACCCGACACTTCACTGCCACGCGTGATTTACGTGACGTCAGCGTGACGTCTGCGTGACGTCTGCGTCACGTCTGCGTCTTAAAATGAATGGAATAAATAGCAGAAAGAAAAAAAAAATAAGACGTTGAGTGAGACGTTCATTGAGACGAGTGCATGTAGCAAAGTCATATTAAAGAGCCGATCGGAACGCCATAGGTTAGGAAAGAAATGACACAAAGCGAGCGCCATAGCCGTCACGTCTGTAAAGATCAACAGCTACACGTTATTGACGTGTCTACGTGACGTGATATTTGCGTGTACGTCTCCATATAAAACAAATGGAGACGTACACGCACGTATACACGTGTGTTATCTGTCGTGCTTGTCAGTCTCGTCGCCGAATGGAACATTTCGAGCGCCATAGTATGGGACAATACTTATTATATGCAACGCGTGAAATTTGGACGCATTAACACGCACAGTTTGTACGCGTAAATACGAAGTATATGTTCGGGTGTCGCGTCAAACCGCACAACAGCCAATAGCGTTGCTCTATTTAGGATTTCATTTGCATTTGTGATGCGATGGCACGTTGCTGTATACATATATAAACATCAGACGACATTTCTTTCCGTGAGGGATGATGTGCTGTTAGGTAAGCAAATACCTATGCAAACGTCACACGTAACATTTGTTCGTGAATGAGATCGTAATTTTACGTTGGCATGTACATAGGCAAGCGTAAAACTTTAGAGTCAATGATGCATTTATACGTTGGCTGTGATGTCACTGCTGTGTCATGCTGTGGCATCTCATCCCGTTTGTACTCATGCAGGTTTTTTGTCTCCGGTAACGTGGAAAAGTGGATTGCTCTCTACGATGGCTCTTAGAAATTTTTTATTAAACTGTCAAAGAACTTTTACAGACTGCATTCAGTTTGCATCCTCTTATAACAGGCTATATACACATGTACAGTGCTTAATTTGTAAAGTGGGAGGTCCCGGAGCGCAGATCCGGCGACTCAAAACGGGGGTTGGAGGTAACGGAACAAAACAAACAAAAAAATTTTAAAAAAAATTAAAATTACACTGCCTACGTAGCTTCTCTGCAGGGACAGCGCCAGAGAATTTTTAACGCATGTGCTGAGTGGGTGCTAGATTTGACGGAGAGCCGCGCAAAACTTATAAATATTTAATATTCAGTTATGTTAATGATCACAATTAAAGTTTTATTTTTATTAAATTGAACAAGGGCAACTTTCAGCATTCAATCAAATAGGCCTATTCTAAAAGATGTAGGCTATTATTAATAATAATGTTATTTCAACACAATATCTCGTTATTTCGAAATAATATGTGTGCGTGCATCTGTAAATCCGGTGATGCGTGTATTGATTTTTATTAATAAACAAGTGTTTTCTCTAAAAGTGTCGAGTCGGCTGCAAAGATGAAGTTGACGATCGCCATCTCCGTGTGAACGCGCTTATAGAGAGAAATGCACATAAATAAGACTAATGGATTACATAATCAGAGAGTAGCCTAGCCTTTTTCTTTTTTTCGTTTTGAATTATTTCGTTTAAAGACATTTCAAGCTTTGTGTATTTGATGTATTTGTCATGTCTGTGTGAGGCATACACTGAGTTTCGTTAAGTTAGGGTGTGCTCTAGTTCACGTGCAATGGAAGTGAGCGCGCGGGCGCCTCCGTTATATTTGTTTCGTAGGCCTATACAGGCAATTGGTTGATGAAAAATTGATTAAAATTAAGATACAATTTATACAAAACGAAATTCACTTTAAAGAAAGGCTTTCTACAAAACAACTTCAACTTCAGCGTTCAAAATCATGTCTGACCCGCTCCATGTCTCATATTGCGCATCCTATCTTACCGTGCTGTTCACTTTTCATAAATCAACATAAATGGAAAAAAATAACATTATAATATTTTAACAAATATGAAACTAAATGCGCTTTTTTAATGGCTAAAACAGTATAGTAGGCCTACATACTTTGTATTTGTACAAATTTCTGCACATTAATTTAATTCTGAATTTTGCACACACAAGTTGAAAGGCATTTGTTCAAATCAAGTTCACGGATAATTGTGCGTGCATTTATTAATCATTATGATACTAAAATCCTAACAAATAGGCTATGCTATGTACAAAAATCAGAAAAGCCCAAATCAGAAAAACAAATCAAATGAGCCCAGAATATGAACGCAATTACACGTTAAGCATTTTCCTCCCATAGAAACCCATTATAAGAACGCTTAATGTGGCTTAATGCAGATTAGAATGTCCCCTTATTATGTCGAAATAACGAGATATTATGTCGATACTAGGCTACTGTGTCCACCGTGGTCTCCTTTTTGATCAGCGGAAACGATTTTTGCTTGTTTGGGATCTGACTGTCCAGCGTATTTGAAAAAGTTAAGCAAACTTTCCTGTCTTTTTGACATTTTTCCCCTGCGTGAAACGATCGAGGCTAACAGCAATCTCAACTCGTACAACAAGCGCGCAAGTCATGTGTCACAAACATTGAACACTACACAAACAGTATTTATTTATTTATTTTTCATTTAGGCAATTAATTTTAGTGACACAGTAGGTGCCGGATCCAATAAAAAAAGGTGCCGGATCCAATGTCGGAGGTGACGGAACATGTTCCGGCGTGTTCAGGCTCAAATTAAGCCCTGTGTATAACATATGTTAACATATATACAACATACAACACTGGATACGGCCATAGGGTTTAATAATTAGTGAGGTCCAGGGTGGGGTGTCAATAATTATACATAATAGTGCCAATAAATGCCATAAATCATTCAACTTTAATAAATACAATGAATAATAAAGTTAGCAAAGGCTAAATACTAAATACTGTGGCTATTGTTTTTTCAAAATGACTGGAGTAGCCTAATCTCCGAGTGGGCCAGCATCAATCTGGTATGAGAGACTCTGGAATGCTCCTTGAAGTCGGGATGTCAGTTTGACTGGAAATAATTAATACACATATACTGTATGTATACTGTATATGTCAGATAAAAATAATCTAATAACAACAATATATTGTAACAATCACAAATTTAACAATTATATTATAACAATAAGGCAAATACAAAAGCAGAAAACAAAGCACCAGTAGCCTATGACAATTTACAAATCTTTATTCAACATTTAAACACAGACACAATCATACGACACATAAACATTACAGAATCACTACAGCAGGCGGACCACGTAAACTGTGGGGCAGCCAGTCCAAGTCCAAGTGTAAATAGCAACAGTTGTGGATTCAGTAGACATTTAGATGCTATTTACTTATAAATAGTGACAGATAACGTTACTATTTGCTCATCAGTATTGTTGTGCATTAAACATCCTGCAATTTAACTGACAGTAGATTATTAGATTTATAAAACAATATTAAAATCATGGCAACTTATTGAGATATTAAAGACTAGAGCCACCCCTAACCTTACCCTAAATGTAACTTTTATGAATTAAAATGAATTTTAAGTCAAATAAAAAGTCATTTTTATTGAAAACAATTTTGCGTTTAATAACTGTAAAGTTATTAAAAAAAAGCGCTGTCAGTGGGAATAGAACCCCGGTCTCCCTTTACACGTTTCGGCACAGAAACCGCTGACTAAAGAGGTGACTTTTTCCACATATAGGGTAGACTGGCCTAGTGTAATTAGTTCTGCCAACAAGTAGGCTATTTGCAGTGGTCCAAATAGACACCTCGGCCCTCATTTATCAAAAGTGCGTACACCAAATTTCCAGCGTACACCTGGCGTACACCCAAACCACGTTGACTTTGAGATTTATCAATATGGACGTTGGCGTACGGCACGCTCAAATCCTACGCCAGCTCGGGAGGTGGTGTACGCACGTTTTGAGTGCGGGAATGCGCAAAAAACAATTCCTAACACCACAAAACGCACTGACAAACTAAAAGATATAATATAATATGACCCACTGTAAAAAAACAACAACATAGTAATTATAAACTTCAGTGTTTATTTTTGTGCAACATGGACTTCAATGTTTAATTTGTGTGACTTTACCAAAGCATTTGAATTGTAGGCATATGTATTCCTTAAGTTGCGAGCCTGTGCGCTTTACCTGACGTTTCAAGCCTTGTTTATACTTTCGCCTGGCTCCGCAGCGCGAGTCTCCGCAGACTGCGCGCGCACCTCCCCAAACGGACGAGGCGTTTATACTCGACGCGCTCGCCGTTGTACTATTCTTTGAAACGATGGTTAGGCCAGGGTTAGGCCCGGCAGGTATGCACGGACTGGGTTTAGTAATGAAAGGCTTTCAATGACCAAAAAAATATTTCAGACTGACAAAATAATAAAAATGCCATTCTTCTTCTTTTAAATAATAATAATAATAATAATAATACAAATAATAATAACGACATTCTTCTTCTAAATAACAATAAGCGTCATTAATAATAAAAATCTAGAAATCAATTTTGTTTCTTTCCACTTCCCTGGTTTCGCTTTCTCTTTCTCAAAGAAGTTTCTCTTTAATTTGCCGTCTTCCGTGTGTCCATGGCGTAAAATGAGGGCGTGGGGGGAGCGGAGACTTGACTATATAGGGGCGTGTTATTCTAATGACGATCGTTTTCAGCCGCGGCATTTATCAAGGGCAGGTATTGCGTACACCTGGATTTCAAAGGTACGCACAGCTTCATAAATCAGGCGATGAGAGGAGTGTAAGCATAATCTTACGCCAATATATACGCCCGTTTCTACGCAAGATTGATAAATGAGGGCCCTCGAATGCATTAACCAGAGGGGAAATAGGCTATGGTCGTTGGATCACAGAGACCACTCACTTTTCCTACAGGACAAATTCCTTTAACGTTACAAAAGAATATAATGTTAATTCATGCAGTCATTGAATGTATTTAATCATTGGGTCTCATTCATGAAACACGAGCAGAACGAATTTTTGTGTAAATCGTGTGTAAAGTGGTTCTGGCGTAAATTTTCGGATTCATTAAAATGTTCGTATTTCCCAAATGTTAGTTGGTACGAAAGAAATCTACACCTGCTCCCAGCCACGCGTAAATAGTACGTTTAACATCCGAACGTTTTGCTCATTAATAAACTGCATTTTAATTCAACGTAATCGGGTACATATTTACACAGCATTTTGAAAAAGTATTATATATAGTAATTACATACGGTTTTTCTTTTTACTTGTATTACGAGAGCCAGTAATAGCATCTGCAAAAGGAACACAAGTCCACAAGTTTTTTTTTATTTTTTTATATTCAAGCTGTTTTTTTTTTTGTTTTTTTTACAAGTCCGCAAGTTACAAGTGTTGCAGTCAAGCTTCATGTCGAACCATTTTCTTTTCACTTCTGGGACTGTTCGATTAAAAGATGAAACTCCATTAACTGCATCTGTAATATGCTGCCAAGCATTTTTACCTAAAGCATGTAGCCTATTACCTAAAAAAATCCTTTTTTTTTAGGACCTGATACGCCACTATGTACGCTTGAAAATAAAATGTGGCGTTTTGAATGAACTTCTGATAATAAAACTTCAATTTCTGCATCTGAGAAATTTCTCTTCTTCATTCGCTTTTTTTTTTTTTTTCTTCCAAAATTATACATGTAATAATACAATAGCATTCGCTTTTGAGAAGACATGTTGAAATCCTTCGTTTCGTGTCATAATATGATGCCCATATATAGCTGTCAGTCGGTTTTAATTGGCGGGATTTATGGTAATTGAGAATGAGCGTGCACGCGCGTCCCATTTACAAGTGATTGGAATTCATTAACCCACACACACATTTCACTATCAAATCTGACGTTTACGAAGTATTTGTGAATCAGGAGAAGAATTTTCGGGAATGTCTCTTTACGCGCAAATCACTCACATATTTACTCGTATATTTACGAATGTTTCATGAATGAGACCCATTGACTCTAAATTATCACCAGTTTAACTAAAACAGAAAAATTTGTATGTCGCACATCAAATAAGACTCAGAAATATTACACGTTCAAAAATGTCATGTTTACACGACGAAAACGTTCGTATAGAAACACGTAACAAAAAATACACGGCCAAAAATGTTGCGTTAAGGCGATACAAACGATCGTGTCTTTAAATAACATGACAAAAAACTTCGCGTTTAGACGTACAAAACGTTCGCGTTTACACGGACCAAAAAGACGCGTACTAACTGTGCGTGTTAATGCGTCCAAATTTCACGCGTTGCATATAATAGGTATTGTCCCCAAAGGCGTTCCATAATAGACAGACGTTTAGAGATCAGCAGATGTGACGTCACAGTCGAGTTCCATATGACGCCACAGACAGTCTCACTAACCGATCGCTTTTACAGATCCTGAGAATAATTTAATATATTTAAGATATAAATTGAGTTACTTTGACGGAATCTTCAGCTCAGGTGATCATAACAGTTCAGCTAAGTTATTTTATGTCTTCAAAATTCCCAGTGAAGATGGAAAGATTGTCCATACAGGCAAACCGAAGAGTTGTTTGGGAGGATCAAACAGCAGGTAAGGTTTCGGGGTAACTTAAACTACCACTTGAAACTTGGCTAGAAATGATGAATGCTTTTGTTACATTGTCCCTGCAGCATACGATCAGCGGCGCTGCTGGTTAACCATCTTTTTACAATTTGCTGTAAAACCATAGAAACTAACACAATGAAAAAAAATGATGGTTATAGTTATGCTTGCTTAACGTTACCATACTTTTACTTTAGGTTTACTGCAATATAAAACTAAGTTGTTGAACCATGGTATGAACAAAAAAAATAACAACATGGATACAGTTTTACCATAGTAAAACCATAGATCATTTCACAATACATACAGTGAGGAAAATAAGTATTTGAACACCCTGCTATTTTGCAAGTTCTCCCACTTAGAAATCATGGAGGGGTCTGAAATTGTCATCGTAGGTGCATGTCCACTGTGAGAGACATAATCTAAAAAAAAAAATCCAGAAATCACAATGTATGATTTTTCAACTATTTATTTGTATGATACAGCTGCAAATAAGTATTTGAACACCTGAGAAAATCAATGTTAATATTTGGTACAGTAGCCTTTGTTTGCAATTACAGAGGTCAAACGTTTCCTGTAGTTTTTCACCAGGTTTGCACACACTGCAGGAGGGATTTTGGCCCACTCCTCCACACAGATCTTCTCTAGATCAGTCAGGTTTCTGGGCTGTCGCTGAGAAACACGGAGTTTGAGCTCCCTCCAAAGATTCTCTATTGGGTTTAGGTCTGGAGACTGGCTAGGCCACGCCAGAACCTTGATATGCTTCTTACAGAGCCACTCCTTGGTTATCCTGGCTGTGTGCTTCGGGTCATTGTCATGTTGGAAGACCCAGCCTCGACCCATCTTCAATGCTCTAACTGAGGGAAGGAGGTTGTTCCCCAAAATCTCGCAATACATGGCCCCGGTCATCCTCTCCTTAATACAGTGCAGTCACTCTGTCCCATGTGCAGAAAAACCCCCCCAAAGCATGATGCTACCACCCCTATGCTTCACAGTAGGGATGGTGTTCTTGGGATGGTACTCATCATTCTTCTTCCTCCAAACACGGTTAGTGGAATTATGACCAAAAAGTTCTATTTTGGTCTCATCTGACCACATGACTTTCTCCCATGACTCCTCTGGATCATCCAAATGGTCATTGGCAAACTTAAGACGGGCCTTGACATGTGCTGGCTTAAGCAGGGGAACCTTCCGTGCCATGCATGATTTCAAACCATGACGTCTTATTGTATTACCAACAGTAACCTTGGAAACGGTGGTCCCAGCTCTTTTCTGGTCATTGACCAGCTCCTCCCGTGTAGTTCTGGGCTGATTTCTCACCTTTCTTAGGATCATTGAGACCCCACGAGGTGAGATCTTGCATGGAGCCCCAGTCCGAGGGAGATTGACAGTCATGTTTAGCTTCTTCCTGCTCCAACAGTGGACCTTTTTTCATCAAGCTGCTTGGCAATTTCCCCGTAGCCCTTTCCAGCCTTGTGGAGGTGTACAATTTTGTCTCTAGTGTCTTTGGACAGCTCTTTGGTCTTGGCCATGTTAGTAGTTGGATTCTTACTGATTGTATGGGGTGGACAGGTGTCTTTATGCAGCTAACGACCTCAAACAGGTGCATCTAATTTAGGATAATAAATGGAGTGGAGGTGGACATTTTAAAGGCAGACTAACAGGTCTTTGAGGGTCAGAATTCTAGCTGATAGACAGGTGTTCAAATACTTATTTGCAGCTGTATCATACAAATAAATAGTTAAATTAATAGTCTGGATTTTTTTTTTTAGATTATGTCTCTCACAGTGGACATGCACCTACGATGACAATTTCAGACCCCTCCATGATTTCCAAGTGGGAGAACTTGCATAATAGCAGGGTGTTCAAATACTTATTTTCCTCACTGTATAGTTTCAAAGCCACTTTAAGGTTACAATCATAAAATATTCTTTAATAACAAACAAAGAAATGTCCATATGGAAATAGCTCTAAGATAATACAAGTCAGGACTTTAAAGTCATGTTCAGTTAAATAGACAAAATTAAGCTGGGCAAGTTCGCAGATTTTTTGCATCTGCACAAACTCGCTAGATCAGAAATCCAACGGCCATTTGCAACAAGCCCATATCTAGTGTTCTTGGAACATGAACTAGTGAATCATTGAGCTGTAATCTGTGCTAATAAAACAGATGTTTCTAATCAATATTTTTTTTGTTTGCAGAAAAAATGACAAAAAAGGAGAACGTGTTCATTAGATCATGCAAGGCTACGAAACGTTTCGTCAAAACCAGAGTGTTTCATCTTGGGGCTGAGCAGGAATCACAGGTTCATCCATACAAATCCAGCATAGAGCCGCTAGCCGGCACAAATGCGGTCGAGTCCGAGTCGACAGATGGTGAGTCTCCAGTTATTACCACCCTGATTCATGGCCGTTTCTGGTGTTAGTCTTATTTTTCCTTCTCTACTCCTGTTTTTACTAAACTGTACTGTAAATGTGTCTTATGGTGTGACATAACAAAAATTCTGAAAAAAATCTCTTAAAGGGATAGTTCACTTTGAAATTAAATTTTGGTATGTTTTAGCTTACCTCAAGGGCATCCAAGATGTAGGTGTCTTTTTTTCCGCAGTAGTTTCAATTTTGATATTTTTAGGTCAAACCGTTCTTGTCTGTCAGTCATATAATGCAGGTCTACGGTCACTGTCTCAAAACACAAGCACAGAGTCCAAATTAAAACAATTCCCCATCGTCCAAATTAAACAATTCCCCATCGTAAGTACACATTGATGGCCTAAGACACGAAACGAGCGGTTTATGTGAGAAAACGAACAGTATTTATATAGTTTTTACCTCTAATAACACAGCGACGTCCAAGTGATCTGAAGGCGCGGGCGCTTCCTATTGTGTGACGTGTGCGCAGACTGTTGCATAGATATATACAATAGATGTCGCCTTGGCTACGGCAGTTCATTGGAACGAGGCGACATCTATTGCAACTTGTATCATTAAGCCAGTAGGTGGCGACAAGTGACTGTCTTTATGAGTGAACAATTGAAATTCAATTGAACTGATTAGTGCCAAAAACATTGATTAATTCAAGAAAGAAACAAGTTGCTGAAACCAATCTTTAATGCTAATATATAAATTGCTCATTTGCCTCTGGATACAAAAAGATTGCACTTGTGTTTGATTGAAATGTAACATCTATGCAAAATAATCCTTGAAAGATTTCTCATTTAAGGCCATTCCTGTTTGGAATATGTGATTGTGTATTGTCAACAATAAGCAGAAACATTCTGCATTTCCATTTTGTTGTGTGGATCATTCATTTCAACATTTATCCTCATTCTCATGTTTAAGAATCTGTTATCTGCTTGACAAATAATTTATGCTACTGCCCACTAACATGCTTTTAAAGCTATTGTTATTTAATGTGTGAAATTTTCCATCCTCAGATTGCTCCAGATCCAGGAGAGCTGCTTTCTCTCAGACGGTGGTGGAGGTTTCGAGACCCAGTTCTGATGACCGTGATCAGGATCTGCACCTGACACAGACACAGAGCCAGGATCTTCCCGGATCTTTAACATGTCTGTCTTCTGAGTTTTCTGTTTCTGTGTCCACAGGTCAGGCTCACGGGACGAGGGTAAAGCAGAACCCAGATTGTGGACGTCCGTCCACTTCATCTAAACACTCTCTCAGAGGTCAGAATAGGCTTTTTTCATTCATTCATTCATTCATTCATTTCTTTTATTCTTTTCATGAAAATGCATTATTTGTACAAGGCACATACAATTCATTGAATTTTCCTTTACATTTCCATGATCAGAAAGGAGCAGATGGAAGAATAATATTCTTATATTTATCTGCCCCCTTTATAGACATAAATAGTAGATGGCATTAACATTGTTAAATAGTGCCAGATCTGATGCCGCTACTTTGTCACCTCTGCACTGCAAAGATGGATTTTGATTTAATGATTTAATTTGACTGGTAACACTGGTATTGTGTAATTATTCTAATAAAATTTAATTTGAATGTTAGAATTTGACATAAAAGGTGATGCATACATCTACAAATGTCAATAAATAGGTGAAAATGCCCCTGGAAATCAATTTAAAATGGCAAATATTACCCCTTAATAAAACATTTTAATTTCTGTCACTGCTGTGAACTGAACACTGCATAGAGTATGAAAAATATGAATATCTTCGTCAGTCAGCTGTCAACAACAGGCCTAAACCAGCCATGGCACCAAGCACAAAAACACAATCAGTAAAATATCTAATTATTACCAACAAAACTTTGAAAATATCGATCGAGACATATTTTGTCAATATTGCTCACCCCCTAATGCATGGTATTAATTTTGATTTCTTCGGGTCTTAAAAAGGTCTTAAAAAGTCTTAAATTTGACTTTAAAAAATGTGCAGATACCCTGTTAATGAAAGTGGATTTCATTCACCTGATTTAAACATGCGTGCATTTAAATGTCATTTACTCATGGAATAGTAATATAGATCTTAGTATTATTTTAAGTGACGTATCATAATCTATAAACAACTATTAAAGATCATTCTCTGGTTTCTCTGGCTCTCTGCACTGGCTCTCTGCACTCGCTAGATCAGAAATCGAACATGGCGGCCATTTGCAACGAGCCCATATCTCTAGTGTTCTTGGAACATGAACTAGTGAATCATTGAGCTGTAATCTGTGCTAATAAAACAGATGTTTCTAATCAATATTTGTTGTTTGCAGAAAAAAAGACAAAAAGGAAGAACGTGTTCATTAGATCATGCAAGGCTACGAAACGTTTCTTCAAAACCAGAGTGTTTCATCTTGGGGCTGAGCAGGAATCACAGGTTCATCCATACAAATCCAGCGTAGAGCCGCTAGCCGGCACAAATGCGGTCGAGTCCGAGTCGACAGATGGTGAGTCTCCAGTTATTACCACCCTGATTCATGGCCATTTCAGCCTGATGTTAGTCTTCATTTTTCCTTCTCTACTCCTGTTGGAGTAATATGCATTTAAATCTTTTGTTTGTTTGTTTTGTTAAACACCATTTTAAAAACCCATATATTTATGTAGTGAAGTCTAATGGTTGAGAATTCTTTCTGTTTTTCTTTTTGTTACATTTTTACTAATGTTGTGAACTTAGAATCGAAAGACCAGGAGACTTGGTTGTTTCTTCAGCAGGTTTCTTTATTGAGAACACGAGCCGTCGGCAGCTGCAGTCACCAAGCCTGACGTGAATGTTCGCTTACAGTTTATATACATTTAGGGGCAGGAACCGAAAAAGACAGGTTTAGGAACTGGTTTTAGACTGAGAGCATTGCCCACCCTAATCCACTCAGCATATCTATTCAAACACTGAGACCCGAGTACAGGACTGGCTGGACTTTCTTGCTAAAACACAAACTTCAAGAGTTTCAGTAAAACAGGACTGACCAGAGTCGTTTGCTAGAAATCTCTGATAGTCATAATTTATACCTAACCTTAACATGCTAAATTCAATGTAAACCTAAATTAAACATTTTAATACATGTGCATTCCCACACTAAACTGTACTGTAAATGTGTCTTATGGTGTGACATAACAAAAATTCTGAAAAAAATCTCTTAATAATATACAAATAGCATGAGAAAGATTTATCTTCATTGTTTGACACTTATCAGGGTGTCCGCGGATCCTTAAAAAGTCTTTAAAAGTCTTAAATTAGATTTTTAAAATTTAAGGCCTTTAAAAGTCTTAAAAAGTCGTATTTTTACCTATGAAAGGTCTTAAATTTTCGATGGCAATTTGACTTAAACATATCTAAATGTTTTCTAAATTAGAACCATCTAATTAGCGTACTTTTTTAATTTATTATTCTTTCTTTGTGGATTTGCTTGTTCACGTGACATTTCGCGTCATTCGCGCATTTCGCGGCAGCATTACGTCCGTCTCCTACACGCGCAAAACAGGAGGAGAGAAGAAGCGAGTTGGTAAATGTCAGTTCAGTTCTAAGTTCAGTCTTTATGTGTGTAGTGGTTTGCGATGTGTATTGTCTATTATGATATTGTAATCATTGTTTTAACAATGTACGAGCGGCACTGTGAGCTGACATCACTTTTGTCTCTCGTGCTTTCACTGCGTGATGTGTGCAGTTATAGGTAGGCTATGTTCCCAAATGAGTTTTTGTCTCATATTTATACATTATGTTGTTATCATATTCATAGACCTACAATATCACATCAGCAAGACTTCCGTTTTCCCGTGCACAATTGCAAATGTGATTATTTATTTATATAACTGTTAAATTAACAATAAATTACCATTGTGAGTTACATTTTGATTTTATAAACAATATTGTTATTGTTTGTTTTCCCTTTATTTCGCTGACGAGAATTTCAAAATGAAGCTATAGCAGAGTCTCAATGCAACAGACAGCGATGAGTTTTTGACTGGAATCCGCGTTTTGAACGAATCAATTTAATGATTCAATGAACAATCACTTGCTTCCCGAATGAATCAGCCGTTTGAACGAATCGGTTGAATGAATGACTCCCTCAACTCATTTATTAAAACCATAGATAGGCCTTTATTATATGATATTATCTATGATTAAAACAGTGACTTGCCGCCACCTACTGGCAGCTTTAGTTTAATATTTAGAGTACTTTTTAATTAGAATGTTAAAATTAGAAATCAGTTCATATTTCATTTCATTTTTTTTTTATTTCACACACGTCATATTAAAGACAAATACAAAATTGCAGTAGTTATAGTTATAGGATGATTATTGTGTGAAAAGGGGGAACCCCAAACAAGCTATTAAAAGCTTTTAATAGGGGGCCCAATACCAACATACAACAAATAAATAACATACAAAAAAAAATAGATAAAATAAATAGACTAAATCCATAGACACAAATAAATAATATAATAAATACAACAAGACACAACAAACAGACAATCCCAGCACAAGTATAATACTGAAGTATTCAAATGGTGTATGTTAATAGCATTTTTACCTTAAGATGTTTCTTAAAAGCGGAGATAGAATGCAAAAGTTTAAGATTTTCCTCAAGCTCGTTCCAAATCTGCGGACCTCTACAGACTACACTCAGGCTCGTACATTTCAATCGTCTTATTTTTCCAGTAATTAAATGTTTTTCCCTTGTATGATGTGTATGCTGGGGTCGACTGATTGGGACAAGTTCACACAATCGGTAATTTAGCTTATGGACAACCTGAAATATCGTACAGGCATTATGAAAAGCATTATATTCTGTAAGTCTTAATAAACCAAGGCGATAAAACAAAGGACGCGAAGGGGTATTTTGCTCAGACCACGTTAATACCCTAATAATTTTTTTCTGTAAAGACTGTATTTTTATCAAGTAACTAGTAAAAGTGTTACACCATATAACGTTACAATAATTTAAATGTGACTCAAACAAGGTTTTATATAAGATGACAAGATATTTAACAATCTCATAGCTTTATTTATGCAATTGTAAATACAGTGTAAATATATTAATGCCAGATCTGATGCCGCTACTTTGTCACCTCTGCACTGCAAAGATGGATTTTGATTTAATGATTTAATTTGACTGGTAACACTGGTATTGTGTAATTATTCTAATAGAATTTAATTTGAATGTTAGAATTTGACATAAAAGGTGATGCATACATCTACAAATGTCAATAAATAGGTGAAAATGCCCCTGGAAATCAATTTAAAATGGCAAATATTACCCCTTAATAAAACATTTTAATTTCTGTCACTGCTGTGAACTGAACACTGCATAGAGTATGAAAAATATGAATATCTTCGTCAGTCAGCTGTCAACAACAGGCCTAAACCAGCCATGGCACCAAGCACAAAAACACAATCAGTAAAATATCTAATTATTACCAACAAAACTTTGAAAATATCGATCGAGACATATTTTGTCAATATTGCACACCCCCTAATGCATGGTATTAATTTTGATTTCTTCGGGTCTTAAAAAGGTCTTAAAAAGTCTTAAATTTGACTTTAAAAAATGTGCAGATACCCTGTTAATGAAAGTGGATTTCATTCACCTGATTTAAACATGCGTGCATTTAAATGTTATTTACTCATGGAATAGTAATATAGATCTTAGTATTATTTTAAGTGACGTATCATAATCTATAAACAACTATTAAAGATCATTCTCTGGTTTCTCTGGCTCTCTGCACTGGCGTCTGCACAAACTCGCTAGATCAGAAATCCAACATGGCGGCCATTTGCAACGAGCCCATATCTCTAGTGTTCTTGGAACATGAACTAGTGAATCATTGAGCTGTAATCTGTGCTAATAAAACAGATCTTTCTAATCAATATTTGTTGTTTGCAGAAAAAAAGACAAAAAGGAAGAACGTGTTCATTAGATCATGCAAGGCTACGAAACGTTTCTTCAAAACCAGAGTGTTTCGTCTTGGGGCTGAGCAGGAATCACAGGTTCATCCATACAAATCCAGCGTAGAGCCGCTAGCCGGCACAAATGCGGTCGAGTCCGAGTCGACAGATGGTGAGTCTCCAGTTATTACCACCCTGATTCATGGCCATTTCAGCCTGACACGGCGTCAGCCGATTTTGCCGTAGCCCTTCTCATTTTTCATTATTAATATTCTAACATTTTATTAATATTGAAAAGTCATCAAAACTGACTCATGTCATAAAAATGATAATTTTGTGACCAAAAATGTGAAAAATACATCTAGCCTAAATGATCGTTCATGAGATTCTCTTAACTATAAGCAATTCAATTTGTCTAGATCTGTAATATTATTTCCTTTGTATAATGAACTTGTCTTTGTTTTCAATTATCTGATATTTTTATTGTGAGTGTGAACTGCTTCGCAGTCGTGTGATTTTGTTAGCTTGATTAACATTATTACAATGTATCCCTATATTACACAGATGTTCTTTGCTAATTACAGAAACTATAAGCAAAATTCTTTAGCATAAATATATATTTTTAAAATGTATAATTTTATATGTATATATACAGTGAGGAAAATAAGTATTTGAACACCCTGCTATTTTGCAAGTTCTCCCACTTAGAAATCATGGAGGGGTCTGAAATTGTCATCATAGGTGCATGTCCACTGTGAGAGACATAATCTAAAAAAAAATCCAGAAATCACAATGTATGATTTTTTAACTATTTATTTGTATGATACAGCTGCAAATAAGTATTTGAACACCTGAGAAAATCAATGTTAATATTTGGTACAGTAGCCTTTGTTTGCAATTACAGAGGTCAAACGTTTCCTGTAGTTTTTCACCAGGTTTGCACACACTGCAGGAGGGATTTTGGCCCACTCCTCCACACAGATCTTCTCTAGATCAGTCAGGTTTCTGGGCTGTCGCTGAGAAACACAGAGTTTGAGCTCCCTCCAAAGATTCTCTATTGGGTTTAGGTCTGGAGACTGGCTAGACCACGCCAGAACCTTGATATGCTTCTTACAGAGCCACTCCTTGGTTATCCTGGCTGTGTGCTTCGGGTCATTGTCATGTTGGAAGACCCAGCCTCGACCCATCTTCAATGCTCTAACTGAGGGAAGGAGGTTGTTCCCCAAAATCTCGCAGTACATGGCCCTGGTCATCCTCTCCTTGATACAGTGCAGTCGCCCTGTCCCATGTGCAGAAAAACACCCCCAAAGCATGATGCTACCACCCCCATGCTTCACAGTAGGGATGGTGTTCTTGGGATGGTACTCATCATTCTTCTTCCTCCAAACACGTTTAGTGGAATTATGACCACAAAGTTCTATTTTGGTCTCATCTGACCACATGACTTTCTCCCATGACTCCTCTGGATCATCCAAATGGTCATTGGCAAACTTAAGATGGGCCTTGACGTGCTGGTTTAAGCAGGGGAACCTTCCGTGCCATGCATGATTTCAAACCATGACGTCTTAGTGTATTACCAACAGTAACCTTGGAAACGGTGGTCCCAGCTCTTTTCAGGTCATTGACCAGCTCCTCCCGTGTAGTTCTGGGCTGATTTCTCACCTTTCTTAGGATCATTGAGACCCCACGAGGTGAGATCTTGCATGGAGCCCCAGTCCGAGGGAGATTGACAGTCATGTTTAGCTTCTTCCATTTTCTAATGATTGCTCCAACAGTGGACCTTTTTTCACCAAGCTGCTTGGCAATTTCCCCGTAGCCCTTTCCAGCCTTGTGGAGGTGTACAATTTTGTCTCTAGTGTCTTTGGACAGCTCTTTGGTCTTGGCCATGTTAGTAGTTGGATTCTTACTGATTGTATGGGGTGGACAGGTGTCTTTATGCAGCTAACGACCTCAAACAGGTGCATCTAATTTAGGATAATAAATGGAGTGGAGGTGGACATTTTAAAGGCAGACTAACAGGTCTTTGAGGGTCAGAATTCTAGCTGATAGACAGGTGTTCAAATACTTATTTGCAGCTGTATCATACAAATAAATAGTTAAAAAATCATACATTGTGATTTCTGGATTTTTTTTTTTAGATTATGAAAAAAATAATAATGATAATAATTGTCATCAACCTACGATGACAATTTCAGACCCCTCCATGATTTCCAAGTGGGAGAACTTACAAAATAGCAGGGTGTTCAAATACTTATTTTCCTCACTGTATATACACGTGTATGTATATATACAGTATCTATATATATATATATATATATATATATATATATATATATATATATATATATATATTTGTATGGTCCTCGAATGTGTTGGAATATTTCAGCAGTATCAGACTTTTCACTGTTTGTATCACTCTGCTTGTCTGTGTTTGCGCAACTTGTATCATTAAGCCAGTAGGTGGCGTCAAGTGACTGTCTTTATGAGTGAACAATTAAAATTTAATTTAACTGATTAGTGCCAAAAACATTGATTAATTCAAGAAAGAAACAAGTTGCTGAAACCAATCTTTAATGCTAATATATAAATTGCTCATTTGCCTCTGGACACAAAAAGATTGCACTTGTGTTTGATTGAAATGTAACATCTATGCAAAATAATCCTTGAAAAGATTTCTCATTTAAGGCCATTCCTGTTTGGAATATGTGATTGTGTATTGTCAACAATAAGCAGAAACATTCTGCATTTCCATTTTGTTGTGTGGATCATTCATTTCAACATTTATCCTCATTCTCATGTTTAAGAATCTGTTATCTGCTTGACAAATAATTTATGCTACTGCCCACTAACATGCTTTTAAAGCTATTGTTATTGTTAACCCAGATTGTGGACGTCCGTCCACTTCATCTTGCAGAGGTCAGAATAGGCTTTTAATAAAGAAGTAGTAATGGCTTAGTTTCTAAGTTGAACCAACTAAAGTAACGGTAACACTTTATTTTGATGGTCCCTTTTGAACATTCTGCCGACTATAAGTAACTTTGCAACTACATGTCAACTAACTCTCATTAGAGCATTAGTAGACTCTTAATAGGGACCATCAAAATAAAGTGAAACCTGTTTTTTTTTTAGAAATGTTTTAATTGGACATTCATGTAAAATTTTCAGAACATACCGAGCATGTTAAAAAGTAATGTTCCCATAATGCAAAATTATAATGTTCCTTTAACCAAGAAAAAACATTTTTGAAACGTTGAAAAAACTGGACGTTTTGAATGTTTAGGGAACATTTAGAAACAAAGTTTTCTTAATTTAATGGTTAATGGTTAGCGAAACGCTCTCAATAAGGCATGAACTTGATGGCACTAGCGCTGTCTGACACACATCAGAAACACGGACAGAAAGCCGCTTCTCAGACAGCATACGTTCCAGAAAATAATTCAATTTCACCACTTATTTCTCTTGAATTGTCAAATACACGCAAAATCGTCAAAATGGCTGTCGTGCCGAGCATTACAGGGTCGGTTATGTCATAAATAAGACATTGCTATGCATTTTATAAAAGTTAATGCTTAATATAATATAAATATATTTTAAGATATGGCCCATATGATCTTTGCCATTACCAGAACTGAGCCACATGTGCCAGAGTTGGCCAAATGAAGCCTGGAAATGTATGTTTTCTTTTTAATAAAAGATCAGATAAAATAAGAAAAATAACTTTATCGTTGACACGAAATCACCAGGCTCCGCCCTCGTAATCGTGATAATTGTGAAATAAAATGACTATTAATATTAATATTGTGAAATAAGACGTTGGGACATTTATGCAGGCATTAAGCAGAAGTCAGTGGGATAGTGTGAAAAATCCCATTACTTTAGATTTGTATCATTACAGATAAGAATTTAACAGAATTTAATTTGACATCAGAGATGTGTCTAATAGTTGTTTTCAATTGTTTTTTCTTTTCAATTCTTTTCAAATCATTATTTCTTATTATTTTATTATTTTAAACAGTATTATCTTGTTTTCCACTCAAAGTAAGGCTTGTTTTTAGAGAATATTAAAATTATTTTCCCTATTATACTATTATTTTCTCGACCAGCACTGATATTTAAAAACAAACAAACAAACAATGGATCTAGCAAGCTAATAATTCTCATATTTTTCTGTTTGTTTTTCAGAGTCCTTTGAGTCTTTCTATAAAGTGGGAAAGATGATTGGATCCGGTGGATTTGGCAGGGTGTACCTGGGAACACGCAGATTTGATGGCAAAAAGGTCAATCTTACTTAATTATAGAACAATGTACAGATGGTTTAATACTTAGTGCAAGGACAGGCGCTTGAATACTGTTACTGTTATTGTAACTCGTTTTTTTTGTTTTGCAGGTTGCAATAAAGCGGATGCACAAGACAGACAAAGATCGTTATCTTAATATTGTAAGTTGGCCAAAATCTGAATGTGTGTTGAGTTGTTTAAGTGCAGATTACTGTAGCTAATACACCTGTAGGCAGTGTTGGGAAAGTTCACTTTCTACATGAACTAGTTCAAAGTTCAGTTCGCAAATTTTAAAATGAACTAGTTCAGTTCATAGTTCATATTTAAAATGTTATGAACTAGTTCACAGTTCCAAAAATGAACTAGTTCATAGTTCTTTTTTTCCATGTTGCTGCGAGATATAATTTTTCAAAATGATTGCCACAGCCCATATAGAACCACAGACAATTATTTTATCAGTTTTAACACTGAAGCTATGCGTTAGATTTTTCCCATCCTCACCGACCTTGTCATAAAACTTGTTTAAATGATCATACGACGCATCCTTGCTGCTTTTCGTTTTGACTTGTAACGTAAAAGTGATGAGTCGTTCATGAACGATCCATTCATTGCGTTTGTCACGTGACAAATGAACGAAAGACTCAGAAGGTAAAGTAATTATTTATGTTCCCTGTAAACGATTTTTGACTGCATTATAATGATTTCTTAATTCAGAATATGATCAAGATTGCGTAGGTGGATGTGTTCTGGGAATTTGCCAGTTAATAGTATAACATTTAAAGCCCATTAAATAAATGAAATGACTCGAAAAAAGATTTGTTCATTTTGATGAACGAGATCGAACAAGAGAGTCAGTAGACACTGGTTGCTGGTGTTGCCAGATTGGGTGTTTTTTCCACTACATATTAAAGGGTTAGTTCACCCAAAAATTAAAATTCTGTCAGTAATCACTCACCCTCATGTTGTTCCAACCCCGTAAGACTTTCGTTCATCTTCGGAACATAAATTAAGATATTTTTGATGAAATCTGAGAGCTGGCTCACTCATCCATAGGCTTCTATAGGATCGAAACTTGCCAGCCCAGAAAAGTTAAAATATTCCACATGACTACAGTGGCTCAACCACAAGCTTATCAATCGCCGAGAATACTTTTTGCGTGCAAAAAACCCCAACGTAAATAAAGACTTTATTCAAGTATTAATTTCTGTCTGTGTGGGCCTGGATGAATTCACGTAGTGTAACAGTGCAGCGCATCTGAGTTGTACATCACACGTAGGCACACTATTGGCCGATGCTGGTCATGTGTGTGATGCATGTGACGAACAACACAGATGCCCTGCGCTGTTACACTACGTGAATTCATTCAGGCCCACACAGACGAAAATTAATACTTGAATAAAGTTGTTATTTTTGTTGTTGTTTTTTGCGCACAAGTATTCTCATCACTGTGATGAACGAAAGTCTTACGGGGTTGAAACAACATAAAGGTGAGTAATTACTGACAGAATTTTCATTTTTGGGTGAACTAACCCTTTAAGGCCGGTTTATGGTGTGTTTTAGTTGGGTTTTTGCCTGGAAGGCAAATGAACGAGTTCAGGCACAACACTGCCCATAGGAAGCATTAGGCACCAAAATAACTTTTGAACACATCTAAAAAGATCAAAGAAAAGTACATTTCAAAATGATATGTTTTCTTCAGATTTTTACCGAGCTAACCTTCCATCTGCTACTTCTCTCTAGCCTGGGAATCCCGAACCTCTCGTTACAGAAGTGGCGCTGCTGATGATGATGAGGCGGCGAGAACCCATAAGCCCCTTCGTCATACAACTATACGAGTGGTTTGAAGATCCTAGAGATTTCACTCTGGTTATGGAGTATCCCGAACGCTGCGAGACCTTGCTGGACTTCATCATTCGTGTTGAATATTTGTCTGAAGCAGCAGCACAGGTCATCATGAGACAGGCTGTGCTGGGAGTGCAACACTGCATCCATAATGGTGTTTTTCATAATGACATTCATCCACAGAATATCCTGTTGCAGAAATGCCGACAGATACATATCAAGCTGATAGACTTTGGCTGCGGTCAGCTTTTTAGTAGCGATGGCTACGACAGCAAAACATACATTGGTGAGCATTCTGGGAGTGTGGAAACCCGATTGTAGTGACTTACTAATTATTTGATGCTTTAAAAAAAAAGCTCAACAATGTGCAAATGTCTTTCTTCCAGGAATTATGGATTACCGCCCACCTGAAACCTTTATAGAGCCTCGATTCCACGCCGTCCCAGCAAATGTCTGGTCTCTAGGAGTGTTGCTGTACGAGATGGTGAACGGAAGCACTCCTTTTTACAGTGTAACGGAAGTCACAGAAGCTAAAGTTAAATTTCAGAACCCATATTTATCCAAAGGTGAGTGAATAATATTGATAACATTGATAAACACACACATAAAGCAAAGGCTATGTACAGAAAGAGTTAAAGGTGAAGTATGTAAGATGTTTTATACAGTATATAGCTCAGTGTATAGCGAGAGTTTGGCGCGAGAGCCATGGGAAAAGAAATGCAGCTTTAGTTACAGAAGTGAAAGCCAAAATTCACTGCATTTACCTTCAAAGATTAAACAGCTCATGAACACGTCAAAGTGAACAGAGCATTGTGATGCGGAAAGGCACATTTTCATAAAGACAAACGCAACGCAGCTGAAATTATTACTAATATGTTGGACCTGAAACATGCCTTCACATGAACCAGTAAGAGCTGCGCTTGCGATGTTTAAATCGGGGAAGACGCGATGCACGGAAGAAAGGGCCTTTGCAAGAAAATATGTCATATATGTAAAAAATATATATATTTTTGAAAATATGCTTTATTTTGTAATTTATTCCACTCGCTGCCACTAGTGTCGCAGAAACGACATACTTCACTTTTAAACTAACGATAAGGATCATTTTACAGTATATTAATCATGTTTTAGATGCTGTTTTCAAAAATGCCAGGTCACATGGTCATGCCTAACCAGCTCTCTCCTTATTAAAATGTGTACAGGATGCAGGGATCTGATTAGCCAGTGTCTAGCCCGGGATCCAACTAAACGCCCGACGTTAGATCAGATATTACAAGATCCATGGATTAATGAAGAACCATGGATGCATAGTCTACAGTAGATTGGAGAAGTTCAGGAGATTCACTCGATCAGTTTCAGGTGTGAGGAAGTGTAACAGGCAGAGTAGGATATTATCTGTTGTCTTAAATTCTGGATTATTTGTAGTGAGATTTTTAAATTTGTGTTTATTGTAATGTTCTTGTTATAGTCAAGTGACCTTCATTTATATAGCGCTTGATGCTAAACAGATTGTTTTAAAGCGGCTTCACTGTAGTAAACAGGAAAATAACAGAATCAGTGAACCAAGCAGAATTCAGTTTTGTTCTAGCTCTAAAAAATCATTCATGAGTTGACTTGTTCATATCATCTTTGTATTGTATAGGAAATAACATACTTGCTGAGAGCTCTGAGCTCAAGACTGTGACAATCACGAGGCTGGATGCAAATGCAAGTAAAATGCTTTTTTACAAATAATTAATTGATGGTGGTGGAGGTTTCGAGACCCAGTTTTGATGACCGTGATCAGGATCTGCACCCGACCCAGACACAGAGCCAGGATCTTCCCGGATCTTTAACATCTCTGTCTGCTGAGTTTTCTGTTTCTGTGTCCACAGGTCAGGCTCACAGGACGAGGGCAAAGCAGAACGTCTCGGTTACGTATGTAACCCTCGTTCCCTGAGTAAGGAACGGAGACGTTACGTCGGATGACGACGAATGGGGTTTCGCTTAGAAAGCCTATCACCTTCGAGTATATAAAACGAGCCAATGGCAATGAAATGCCATGGGTCTGCGGAATTTGCATAGAGTATCTCCGCCTCACCCTGGGGGTATATAATTGCGAAAATGCGGCCAAACGCATTTTCGAATGTGTGCGGCCGCAGGATTGGTTTGCAGCGATCGACCTGAAGGACGCCTACTTCCATGTCTCCATTCTTCCTCGACAAAAAAACGTTTCTTCGGTTTGCTTTCGAGGGGCAGGCATACCAGTACGCGGTTCTCCCTTTCGGGCTAGCCCTGTCTCCTCGCGTCTTTACGAAGGCCGTCGAGGCAGCCCTTGTTCCTCTACAGGAACACAGGGTTCGCATCCTGAATTATCTCGACGACTGGCTAATCCTAGCTCACTCTCGAGAACAGGTTTGCGAACACAGGGACCTAGTGCTCCGGCACCTAGCTCGTCTGGGCCTTCGGGTCAACTGGGAGAAGAGCAAACTCTGCCCCGTGCAGAGGATCGCTTTTCTCGGTATGGAAATCGACTCGGTCGCCATGTGCGCGCAGCTTACAAGCGAGCGCGCGCGCAGTCACTGCTGACTTGCCTTCGTCAGTTCAAGGGCAAGAGTGCGGTTCCACTGAAACTATTTCAGAGGCTCCTGGGGCATATGGCATCCGCAGCCGCAGTAACGCCGCTCGGATTGCTTCATATGAGACCGCTTCAGCTTTGGCTTCGCGATCGAGTCCCGAGGTGGGCATGGCATCACAGCATGCTCCAAGTCCAAGTGACTCCAGCCTGCCGTCAGACCTTCACCCCGTGGTCGAACCTCAGTTTTATACGGGCCGGAGTTCCCTTAGAACGAGTTTCCAGGCATGTTGTTGTATCGACAGATGCCTCCACCACGGGTTGGGGGGCCATGTGCAATGGACATGCTGCCGCGGGCTCCTGGACAGGACCCCAGTGCCTTTGGCATGTCAATTGCCTCAAGTTGCTGGCTGTACGTCCCCTGCACCATTTCCGTACGTTGCTCTAGGGCCAACACGTACTAGTCCGATCAGACAATACCACGACAGTAGCGTACATCAACTGTTAGGGTGGTCTACGCTCCTGCCGTATGTCGCAACTCGCCTGCCACCTCCTCATATGGAGTCAGAAGCATCTGAGGTCGCTTCGAGCCATTTATATCCGGGAGACCTGAACCAGGCGGCCGACGAGCTGTCTCGGCTTCGGCCTCTCGCTGGAGAATGGAGACTCCATCCCCAGACGGTTCAGCTGATTTGGGATCAGTTCGGGGACGCACTGGTAGATCTGTTTGCCTCCCACGACTCGTCCCACTGCGACCTGTATTATTCCCTGACCGAGGGCACGCTCGGCACGGATGCACTGGCGCACAGCTGGCTGCGGGGCCTACACAAGTGTCGCCCAGCCTTTAGCTCTACAGATGTCTGTTAGCGAGGCGCCATGCGCTAAAGCCCAAGAGGATGCCACACTCCGAGTGGAGTGGGCCGTCACACCAAGGGGGCATGGTCGACCTTGCTGCTGGTATGCCAAAGCAATGGCGTCCACTATCCAGTGGGACAATCTTTGCTTGGAGAGTCTTTCCCTTCAGCATCCCACCATAACAGACAAAGAGCTGGTCTGAGGTCCTGAAACACCGCGTTCTGTCTACGTAAGCACGGAGGGCGCGTACTGGACAGAGCAGTGCCAAGGCTGGGTCTGCCTCCTCCAAGGGCAGCGCTTGCAGGTTCACCACCTGATCTCGAAAGGGAGTGGTGGGAACCTTGGGCACATATCCAGGCCCGAATTCCAGGCACGCTTCGTCAAGCGAAAATGCCTGCAGGTCCCCTACCCTCTTGATAAAGGCCAATGCAACCAGGAGCGCTGTCTTAATTGACAGGAACTTAAGCTCCACTGATTGCAGAGGCTCAAAGGGAGCACTCTGCAGGGCATATATTACCACTGAGAGGTCCCAAGAGGGTACGAGGGGAGGACGAGGAGGATTCAGTCTCCTCGCTCCCCTCAGGAACCTGATGATCAGGTCGTGCTTTCCCAAAGACTTACCATCAACTGCGTTGTGATGTGCGGCAATGGTGGCAACATACACTTTCAGGGTGGAGGAAGACAGCCTTCGCTCCAATCCTTCTTGCAGGAAGGAAAGCATGACACTGATCGGGCATTTCGTGGGTTCTAGATGTTTAGAAGAACACCAGTTGACGAAGAGGTTCCACTTCAACGCGTAGGCATGTCTCGTGGACGATGCTCTAGCGGAAGTGATGGTAGCCACCAGAGGGTGCCATAAGGTGCCCCGTCCCTGGAAAAGCAGGTCCTTCCTCAGAGGAATTGGCCAGGGAGGTGCTGTCGCGAGGAGTACTAGTTCTGGGAACCAGGTGCGGTTGTGCCAATACGGGGCAACCAAAATTACCTGCTCCTCGTCCTCCCTGATCTTGCGCAAAGTCTGCGCAAGAAGGCTTACTGGGGGAAACGCATACTTGCGTAGGCCCCGCGGCCAGCTGTGCGCCAGTGCATCCGTGCCGAGCGTGCCCTCGGTCAGGAAATAATACAGGTCGCAGTGGGACGAGTCGTGGGAGGCAAACAGATCTACCTGTGCGTCCCCGAACTGATCCCAAATCAGCTGAACCGTCTGGGGATGGAGTCTCCATTCTCCAGCGAGAGGCCGAAGCCGAGACAGCTCGTCGGCCACCTGGTTCAGGTCTCCCTGATATAAATGGCTCGAAGCGACCTCAGATGCTTCTGACTCCATATGAGGAGGTGGTGGGCGAGTTGCGACATACGGCGGGAGCGCAGACCACCCTAACAGTTGATGTATGCTACTGTCGTGGTATTGTCTGATCGGACTAGTACGTATTGGCCCTAGGAGGGGTGCTTAGGGTCGCCGCGGGAAGAAGCACTCTGGGGGCACAATTGCATGACCACCGAGTGTTCAACCTTGGGAGCCCCAGTGTACCCTTTAGCAGCCGCCTGGTCGAGAGGAGGCAAGGCGGAGGAGGCCGACGAGCGATCACGGGAAGACAAGGGTGCCTTCCAGGACCTCGTGACCTCCTCATGCACGTCTGGGAAGAAAGGCATTGTGGTTAGACGCTGACGAGCGTCAGCGGCCGCCCCCAAAAACCAATCGCCCAGCCGCGAGCGCACCGGACCAGATGGCGGGGACCACTCAAGACCGATGGCCGCGGCTGCCCGGGAAAGCATGGCCGTCAGCTCGGGATCAGACTCGGGCAATACTGGGACACCTGAAGGTGGCAGCACAGCCGAATCCTCACTTCCCAAGGACTCCTGCCCACCTTGTGATGCAGCGATCGACATCAGATCTTCCTCTGGAGCGCCGGATGAAACCCGCGGCAAGTCAGAGGACTGTACCGCGGGATCAACCGGAGCACTCACGGGTTGCACGGTAGTGGAGGGGGGTGTGGAGCGTGGAATAGTCGGCGCTTGAGTCCACACCGTCACCCTCAGGTCACCCTGGCCGCCAGCCGAAGTACCAGCTCTCGTGGAGCTCGTAGATCGGGGTGCGAGTGAGGGGACTCTACTATTAAAGTCATTAAGTCTCGACCTTAACCGTGCGATGGGCATGTTCCCGCAATGGGAACATGACTCATCCACACACGCTGCCTTTGCGTGATCAATGCCCAAACACACAAGACAGCGATTGTGCCCATCAGAGTCAGAGATGTACAGACCGCAACCAGAAGTGCATGGGCGAGGCATCTTTAAAAAGACGTGCCGCGTGACTTGGTGGCCATGACAGCTGGAAGCTCTGGCCTGGCTGCCATGACGGGACAAGACTTTGGGGTGAGAGCTACTATGGGAGTGCCGCATTCCTCCTCTGCAACTCCCACAGTAAGTGCAGAACCGCTCAACTGCAGTGCAAGATAGATGTAAAACTCAAGTGTCCAGTTAAGGTCCCAAAATGGCATGAGTGCGCGGAGCGATTCAGACAGCCCTCCTCGAAAGAATATCATCAGGCATTCCTTGCTCATGTTGCTCAAATTAGCCAACTCAATAAAATCCAGAGCATAATCCTCAATGCAATGATCTCCTTGATGGAGACGTGTAATTCTCCCTGCTGGATCCATTATGGTCGGTCGTTCTGTCACAGGACGAAGGAATCAAAAACGGCAGGCAGAGATGAGGGATCCAAATGCAGGGAGATTTGAATGAAAATAAACAATCGTAACATAAGTCAGGAATAAAATAACACCTCTCCGCCCCTCCCGGCCTTCAAGATCTCCACCCGCAACCGCTTCTCCCCTCTGCGTGAGACGGAACGCGACGCTGTGATCATCGGCAGTTCCATCGTCCGGCATGTCCACGCTACCATAGGTAAAGGTAAGGTGCGCACTCACTGCTTTCCTGGTGCTCGTGTTCTTGATGTTGCTGCGCAGGTCCCCGAGATCCTGAACGGTGACAAGCGCGTCGGAGCTGTCGTGCTGCACGCAGGAACGAACGACATCAGGCTGCGGCAGTCGGAGGTTCTGAAGAAGGACTACAGGAGCCTGATCGAAACGGTACGCAGCACATCGCGTGCAACAACGATCATCGTGTCTGGACCACTTCCCACGTACCGACTAGGACATGAAAGGTTCAGTAGATTATTTGCTCTAAATGAATGGCTAATGACATGGTGTAATGAACAGAAACTGCTCTTTGTAAATAATTGGAATCTTTTCTGGGAGCGACCTAGGCTCTTCCGTGCTGATGGCCTTCACCCCAGCAGAATCGGAGCGGCTCTTCTGTCGGACAACATATCCAAGACGCTACACACCATATGACTTGTAAATCAAAGTCCAAATCACAGTCTTTGCTATCCCAACTAAATTGATATAAGTACCAATGTAGAACATTATATAGAAACTGTATCTATTCCTCGTTTAGTGAGGTCAAACATTAAATCTACTGTAGGATCTAGGAAAAATCTAATTGTGATTAAACCAGAAAATCTCAATATTAGTGAACAAAAACAATTTCTAAAGCTAGGTCTTCTAAACATTAGATCGCTCACACCTAAGGCAGTTATTGTAAATGAAATGGTCACAGATAATAGTTTCGATGTACTTTGCCTTACTGAAACCTGGCTTAACCCTCTGAGGTCGACAAACGCGCCGACGCGTTTTGCCGGATTTTCTCCACATTGTAGCACTATAAACTTAAATTACTCCATCATTTATGGTCATACAGAAAAAAGAAATATAAAAAAAGAATCTGTGATATTTCTCCTTTTGTATGTGTCCACTTACAATCAAATCAAAACATTGTGCTTTTGTAAAATAAAGAAAATAAACAGGGTGTGCTTTCTGCCTCTCCGTCGCGGTGAACTTTTTTTTCTTGAGCACGTCTATAAACTGAAACAAAACTCAGCGAATACTTGTCACACATTTATGAGCCATATACCTTTATAAACATTTAAGTGTGTACTTTTAAATGATCGGATTCAAAACGAAAACAAATATTCTCTGTTTAAGTAATTTGTATAAAACCAACAAGATGTCCAGCTTCTCAAACGCTTGCTCATTACAGTTAATTTGGCCACGCCTACTCGCGCAAAAGATATTCACATGCAAATCTCCACATGGAACGCGAACGCGCTCGTTACCTCAACAACAAAACACTTCACTTCACTTTTCGTCGAGTTTGAAAGACGTGCCTGAGCTTACATTGGATTTAGGCTACCTCAGAAGAAGAAGAACGCGATTTGAAGACAAGAAAGATAAGGTAAGAAATTCTTACATAGCCTAGTTTGTTATTGTTGCATAAATGTCACGTTGCAGCTGAACTGTTGCTAGATATATGGGGAATATTATATTTAGACCCGTGTTTACTGTGTTTGTGGATATCTGCTCAAACATAGATATGTTTATGGTAACCATAATGTTTTATATTTGAGAGTGATCGCGTTTGAATGTATCATATTTTGCAAGCGATCGCGTTTGAATGTATCATATTTTGCAAGCGATCGCGTTTGAATGTATCATATGTGTTTACTGTGTTTGTGGATATCTGCTCAAACATAGATATGTTTATGGTAACCATAATGTTTTATATTTGAGAGTGATCGCGTTTGAATGTATCATATTTTGCAAGCGATCGCGTTTGAATGTATCATATTTTGCAAGCAATCGCGTTTGAATGTATCATATTTTGGATGAAAGCAAAACGCACCAAATGGCTTCATGTTTTTATTATTATCTCATTTCATATCATCATAACGGATGGAAACATTTGAAGTAACATGATAATCAATATATTTTTCTCTAGCTTCTTTTGGAAGATTTATAGGCTGCTATAGGTTATTTATTGTTATTATTATTTTATCCGCACTGCGCATATACCTTATGCCTACAAGGCACAACAAACCTGGTGTTCATTATATTATATATCGTTGGAAACGTGTGTGTGTGTATTCTGTGAATTTTAAAAAGGAATTTTAAAAAGCAATTTTAACCAGAAAAATCTAATATTTATTTCCAAAATCGTGCAGGCCTTTCTCTTGATATCAGTATGTTCACTTTTTTTTTTTTCAGGTCCCAGATGCCACTGAGGACTTCAACATTCACATGAGTCTCAGTACGTGAACATGGTAAAGTGAAAATCTTGGAAATGAAAGGTATGTACAATGTTTTTAGGAATGGCACAAAGGTCTCTGTCTTTGAAGTGCTTTTTTGGCATTTGTTGTGTATCTTTGGATTATGTTGTGTTGTAAATAAATCCAAACAATTTAAAAGCCATTATTTTTTAAATCTCCTCATTTACAGTATTGTGCAAGGTTGCTCAGAATGATAGGGGCCTGATAGCTCCTAATAGGGCCGTTAGGGGAGGTTCTTTGTCTTTCTCAGGTGAGAAAAGCTTACATATTAATGAGCTCTCGCATAAGGCTTTTTCACACAAAACACGTCGTAAAATTTTTAAATCAATATATTGTCTTATCTGAACGAGCAGTCAGGGTGATTTTCACATAGTTTTGCAGCAAATATTCTAGGCTACGTCATACAATTTTCAAAAGTCTTGTGAAGAAATAATCAGTATGGGTTTCATGGCCTTATTTCAGTGAGAATTTTTTTTTGTATTTTCAAAAACCACGCATAAATGTCATTATCTCAAAACTACAAACTTTTACATACATGCTGCTGATATATTATTGTAGCAGAGTTTGTGCTGAATACAGTGTAATTAGACTTTAGCCATGAAAATGTCACAAGTAACAGAAATAACCAGAAATGTCAGAGCATGTCAGAACACCTCCAGGGCCCAGAAAACAGCTCAGACCTCAGAGGGTTAAACCAAATGATTATTTCGGAGTTAATGAGTCTACTCCATCAGGATACTGTTGTTAGCATGAGCCCCGTCTGATTGGTCGTGGCGGCGGTGTTGCAACAATCTATAGAGATATTCTTAATGTTACTCAGAAAACAGGTCACAGGTTTAATTCGTTTGAAGTACTTGTGCTAAATATTACGCTCTTAGATGTAAGAAAGAAATCCCTATTATCTCTAGCCTTGGCTACTGTATATAGACCTCCAGGGCCCTATGCTGATTTCCTAAAAGAGTTTGCAGACTTTCTCTCAGATCTATTGGTCAATGTCGATAAAGCATTAAAGGAACACTCCACCATTTTTGGAAACGGCTTATTCACCTTCTTTCCTACATTTAGATAGGTGGGCAAATGCATTTTTGTATCAGTGCATGCATTGTTTTAGTTTGACAGGGTCGGTGCTAGCTTAGCTTAGCATAATGAATGGAATCCTTTGTTGCCAGCTAGCATGTCCTGAGTAAAAGTGATATAAAAAAAAAAAAACCCACCTAATTACTTCTTGTGGCCTGCGTATTCACAATAAGTACAAACAGCGATGCAGATTAACACTAGGCGATTTCCTAGGCAGATATTGACTTATATATTAAGGACTATATTAGGGGGAAGCACAGGCGAAGCACTGCTACTTGGGCGTGATATCTCTGCGCCCAAGTAGCAGTGCTTCGCCTGTGCTTCCCCCTAATATAGTCCCAAGTCAATATCTGCCTAGGAAATCGCCTAGTGTTAATCTGCATCGCTATTTGTACTTGTTGTGAATACGCAGGCCACAAGAAGTAATTAGGTGGGTTTTTTTTATTTTTTATATCACTTTTACTCCGGGCATGCTAGCTGGCAACAAAGGATTCCATTCATTATGCTAAGCTAAGCTAGCACCGACCCTGTCAAACTAAAACAATGCATGCACTGAGACAAAAATGCATTTGCCCACCTATCTAAATGTAGGAAAGAAGGTGAATAAGCCCTGTTTCAAAAAACGGTGGAGTGTTCCTTTAATTGTTGGAGTTTTTAACATACACGTAGATAACACAAATGATGCGTTAGGGGCTGCGTTTACAGATTTATTAAACTCGTTTGGGGTCAAGCAAAACGTCACTGGTCCCATTCATCGTCTTAATCATACGCTAGATTTAATTATATCACATGGAACCAATCCAACTGATATAGATATTAAACCACAAAGTGATGATGTCACTGACCATTACATGGTAACTTGCATACTACGTACTGCTGAAATTTGTCATGTTGCGTCACGTTATCGACCAGGCAGAACAATCCTTCCAACCACTATAGATAGATTCTCAAATAGCTTACCTGATCTATCTCAGCTGCTCAGTAAACCCAAACAAACAGATGAACTAGAGGAAATGACTAGCACTATGAGCACCATTTTCTCTAGTACATTAGACATCGTTGCACCAATTAGATTAAAAAAGGTTAGAGAGAAAACTAAAGCACCATGGTACAACAGTGCTACACATGTTATCAAGAGAGAAACCCGTAATTTAGAGCGTAAATGGAAACAAACTAATTTAGAGGTCTTTAGACTCGCGTGGAAAGACAGTATGTCACGTTATAAACAGGCCCTAAAAGCAGCCAGGGCTGAGCATCTCCGCAAACTAATAGAAAATAACCAAAATAATTCAAGGTTTTTATTTAACACTGTGGCTAGACTAACAAATAAACAGACATTACCTGAGCAAAATATTCCGTTACAGTTTAGTAGTAATGATTTTATGAATTTCTTCAATGAGAAAATAGAAAGCATCAGAAACACAATTGTAAATGTACAATCTTTAATGGTGTCTTATGATTCAGCCTCAATTATCGCCCCTCAAGAACAACTACAGCGCTTTACAACTATAGGACAGGAAGAGCTAAATAAACTTATCATTGCATCTAAACCAACAACGTGTTTATTAGATCCTATACCCACTAAACTACTGAAAGAAGTGTTACCTGTAGTGGAAGAGCTCAATATTATTTACTCATATTTATCTTTAGGTCATGTTCCAAGAATATTCAAGTTGGCAGTTATAAAACCTCTCATTAAGAAACCACAATTAGATCATAATAACCTAGCAAATTATAGACCCATTTCAAATCTTCCATTTATTTTTTGTGACCAATACTTTATTGTATTTCTTACGCACAAGGCTATCAGCATTAGCATTGACAAATTTTCACAAAATTACTTCAATGCGGAGGACATAACTGATAACAAATACAAAACAGATATACAGAAGAGAAACATGTGCATATACAGAAGGACTAATAAAATAAAATAAGTTAAATAAAATAAAATAAAATAAAAAGAATTTTTTGAACTATATACATAGTCAGAGATAAATGATTTACAGATAGAAAGTGTCTAATGAGATAAAGATAATTAAGGCCCCTATAAACATAAATAAATAAAAATTAAGAGTTACAATAAATAAAGAGGGAAAAAGAGGGAATCTGCCATCCCATTAGCCCTGATCCCCATCTAAGTACTCCCCTATCCCTTTAGAACAGTCAAGTTTAAAGAATAGACATTAAGCTGTCATGTGTTTGGCTCCAGTGCTCAATAGTTTTAATCTTTGCCCTATTAATTAAGGCAGAGGATCGCTCCAAACGAACAATATCTATAAAATAGGACAACCACTGCTGCTTTGATAGTGAATTAGGGGGAAACCAAGAACTAATTATGGTTTTCTTAGCAGCAGTTAACCCAGAGAAGAGAGAAATCTTCCATTTATGTCTAAAATACTAGAAAAATTTGTGTCCTGCTCTTTTTTGCAAGAAAATGACATCTATGAAAAGTTTCAGTCTGGATTTAGGCCACACCATAGCACTGAAACTGCGCTCGTTAAAATTACAAATGATTTACTTCTAGCTTCTGACCAAGGCTGTATCTCAATACTAGTTTTACTCGATCTTAGCGCTGCGTTCAACACTAAAGATCACAAAATACTCTTAGATTGACTACAAAATTACACTGGTGTTCAGGGACAGGTATTAAACTGGTTTAGATCGTACTTATCAGACCGTTACCATTTTGTCTGTTTAAATGGGGAAAAA
This sequence comes from Abramis brama, assembly GCF_963993115.1. NCBI lineage: Eukaryota > Metazoa > Chordata > Actinopteri > Cypriniformes > Leuciscidae > Abramis > Abramis brama. The sequence goes on along the minus strand of NC_139983.1, from coordinate 10,458,734 downwards.
TCGAAGATAACGTCAGTAAACTATGGAGTGCCGCAAGGATCTGTGTTAGGCCCTCTGCTATTCTCAATATATATGCTGCCACTTGGTAATATTATAAGAAAACATGGAATTAGTTTCCATTGTTATGCTGATGACGCTCAATTATATATTTCATCACAACCAGATGAAAACGCTAAATTATCTAAATTGACAGAGTGTGTTAAAGATATAAAATACTGGATGACGTGTAATTTTCTGCTATTAAATTCAGATAAAACGGAGGTATTACTTATTGGTCCAAAAAACTGGCCACAAAACCCCTTACAATACAACTTTAATTTAGAAGGATGTCCTGTTACTTTATCCACTACAGTAAAAGACCTAGGTGTTATACCGCAACTTGTCTTTCAAAAATCATATTTCATATGTTACAAGAACAGCCTTTTTCCACCTTAGAAACATTGCTAAGCTACGTAATATGCTATCAGTTTCTGATGCAGAAAAGTTAGTTCATGCATTCATGACCTCGAGACTAGATTACTGTAATGCTTTATTAACTGGTTGTCCTGCATCCTCAATAAACAAGTTACAATTAGTCCAAAATGCGGCTGCTAGAGTTCTTGCTAGTTCAAGAAAATATGATCATATAACACAAATTCTATCGTCTCTACACTGGTTACCTATTAAGTTCCGTATCAATTACAAAGTATTACTACTGATCTATAAAGCCCTAAATGGTTTAGCTCCAGTGTATTTAACGGATCTTCTATCGCCCTACAATCCGTCGCACTCTTTAAGATCACTAAATTCGAGGCTTCTGGTCATTCCTAGGATATCTAAGTCCACTAACTTGGGGGGAAACTAACTAACTTTATTTTTCTATGTACATTTCTGAAATGCACTTTCTGTAAAGGAGGGAGGGCGTTTTCACATTTAACTACTAAACTCTGGAATAGTCTTCCTGATATTGTTCGAGGCTCAGACTCGCTGTCTCAGTTTAAAACTAGATTAAAGATGCATCTCTTTAGCCAAGCATTCACATAATGATTACCTTTTATACTACAGTTAAATCGGATCAAATGCATTAATATTATGAACAGCAGCTATGCTAATTATTTCCCATCTGCTTTTCGGTTGTTATCTCGGGACGCTAGTCCCGAGGTAAATAGAGTTCGTCAGCTCCAGTTTGTATCCAGCCTCTCATGGAGACTTCAGATGCCCAAACACCTGTGAAGAGACGACTCGATGCCTGTGAAGAGACGACTCGACGCCTGTGAAGAGACGACTCGACGCCAGCAATGTTATGCCCTAAATTAATACATGATTAACTAACTTTATTTTTCTATGTACATTTCTGAAATGCACTTTCTGTAAAGCTGCTTTGAAACAATGTGTATTGTGAAAAGCGCTATACAAATAAATTTGAATTGAATTGAATTGAATTGAAATCTGACGTTTACGAAGTATTTGTGAATCAGGAGAAGAGTTTTCGGGAAGGTCTCTTTACGCGCAAATCACTCACATATTTACTCGTATATTTACGAATGTTTCATGAATGAGACCCAATGTCTGCTTTAAAAGAAGAACGTACATACATGTATTGTCTCAAATTAACCTCAATGTCAGATGTACCTTACTGCGAACCCCACCAATTCCCAGGATGATTTTCAGTTGGAGTCTGCATGAACGGGGCCCAACTCTTACAAATCACATGCTGCGATGCTACAGTAACATGCAATATTGACAAAGTTGTAAGTTACACCATAGAGCCTTTATACATAGTGCCTTCCTTAACCCACACATATACCGCTGATTAAACTTATATTTTGTATGGGCTTTCCCATGTCACATTAAGGACTGTTCAATAAGGTGATATTGATCTGTTTGACATTATTACTATATGTGATACATATGCAACCTCCCTGGTCAATATTTATGTAGATAGTTTCTGGAATTCTGTGTCAAAGTAAAGGATCAGTTCATGACATATTTACAAAAAAATATATATATTAAAAAAAAGTATTCTCTCATGTAAAGTTGTTAGCTTCAAAAAGTTAACATCCATGGTTAGTTTGGTTTTATATTATATAGCGTGATTGAAGTGTTACAGTAATACATTAATACAGTATTTTAAGTTATGTTATAAAAAAATTGCTTTAAATCTCATTTTTATTTATATTGATTCTCATGTGATTTTTTTTCCTGATTGCTGTTTTCATTACAGTTGTGCAAAATGTTAATATTTAAGGTTCTTATCCCTTAGTTTTCACCATTGTATATTGCTTTTCCAGTGTTGTACCGGTGGTATGTTTTCTATTTGTTCCATGTCTTGTACCTGTCGTTTTGTAGTGTCTCGAATGTTTGTCCCGTGTTATATGTTCTCACTTATGGCCTGCACCTTGTCGTAGTGAGTGGGCTTTTAACTAAGACAGGCCATACTGAATGTATTGTACCAATTTTTTTTAACCTTGTCATCTTTCTCTCATGTAGGGTGTGTGACGTCCCCTGATTTTTGTGTGTCAGTAACCATACTCATGCTGTCTGTTGATGTGCCAGAGGAGCTGATTGCAGTATCCATCCTCCAGATGTGGAGTGTTGTGAGTGCATCTCAGAGTGGTCATCATCACTGCTAGGCAGTTGAAAGGAGACAATTTTTCTCTGTTGTGACTGGGTTTTAAAGCTTTGTTTTTGTTTCCACAAATAAACTTTGTTGTCCTTATAATCTGATAAATCTCTGTTCAATTTCCTCAGTTTTTCTTGTTTGAGCTGTCTTTGTAATTTTTCTAAATCCACTTGGAGTTCTTTTTCGAAAGAAATTTGTTGATTATTAAAGTTGGTAGATATTTCTTCTTTCAAGTTGGCAATTTCACTCAGAATTTGAGTTTTTTGTTCCTTAGCTTCTTGTATAAGGAGAAGCATGAGATCTAGAGAACATTTGTTTAATATTGCTTCCCATTTCTCTTTAAACTCTGAATCTTCAGCACCAAAGGATGGGATCTTTTTAATTCTCAGTCCTCTTGGTATCATTTTGTCTCTCCAATAGTCTGACAATGTTGTCATATGTAGCTTTCTCAGAGTCTTTCTCAGAAAGTTTTTTGACTTCAAAAAACAGTTTTTAAGCATCTGTGGTTTCTACAGAGCTCTGATCAAACAGAGTGTCTGAGATAATAATGCTCTCACCTTCTTTGGAATAGGAGAAGTATCCAGTAGCCATTTTGGGTGAGAGGCAAATGGTCCCCAACGTTGATTCAACTGAGCTACTCCAGCTTAGAACAATCCCTTGATGTCCTTAAATCTTGATACAAAAAGCAGAAAAATGCTGGGAGTGCTTCTTGGGTGTGAAAGTGTGTGTATACCTCCGGTGCTCTTCAGTGAAGGGATCCACATATATCTTGAGATAAGGAGGAGTGCCTCAGACACTTACTGAAAATGGATAGTGTTCTTAGGGAAGCCCTCCCAGATGCTCCAACCATCAGCTTCAGACGAGCTCCAACCTTAAATGATAAACTTGTTCAAAGTCATCTTCCCCCCATACAACAAAAAACATGGCTCTCTACCAGAAAAGTTAACCATAAGTGTGGACACTGTAATAATATGGTTAATGCTAATTTTTTCATTGACATCTCCTCTGGACGTAGGTTTAACATAAATTCGTTTATCAATTGCAATACTTCATATGTAGTCTACAGACTGGTATGCCCATGTGGTTGCTTTTACATTGGGAGAACTAAGCATAAGTTGCTATTCATAAATACGCAATAAGATCTGTAAATCCTCAATATCCTATGGCAGTACATTATGAAGATGCAAACCAACTCTCTTGTAACTCTCTTAAAATTACAGGGATAGAGCATATTCAAAAAAATCAATGAGAGGAGGTGATAGGCTAAAGAAACTCTTGCAAAGAGAATCATTTTGGATTTACACATTGAAAGCTACATGCTTCCCTGGTCTAAATCAGTGGTTCTCCATTCCAGTCCTCGGGACCCGCTGCTCTGCACATTTTGTATGTCTCCCTTATTTAACACACCTGAACCATATCATCAGCTCATTAGGAGAGACTCCATGAACTGAACTGAGTGTGTCAGATAAGAGAGACATACAAAATGTGCAGAGCAAAAGGGCCCCGAGGACTGGAATTGAGAACTAGATTTTGTTCCTTTCTTGTAATTTAACACATATATATATATATATATATATATATATATATATATATATATATATATATATATATATATATATATATATATATATATATATATATATATATATTGTCTAGTTTAACTTTTGTAGAAATATATGCTTTTTCTCTGTAGTCAAATTTATCAGTATTAATGATTGTAAGCAATTTTTGTGATACTAGTCATTCAATCATGTGACTTCCTACCTGCTCAACCTAAGCAGTTGTTATTGATTACTGGTCTTAAAGGGATAGTTCACTTTGAAATTAATTTTTGATATGTTTTAGCTTACCTCAAGGGCATCCAAGATGTAGGTGTCTTTGTTTCCGCAGTAGTTTCAATTTTGATATTTTTAGATCGAACCGTTCTTGTCTGTCAGTCATATAATGCAGGTCGATGGTCACTGGCTCAAAACACAAGCACAGAGTCCAAATTAAAACAATTCCCCATCGTCCAAATGAAACAATTCCCCATCATAAGTACACATTGATGGCCTAAGACACGAAATGAGCGGTTTGTGTGAGAAAACGAACAGTATTTATATCGTTGTTATCTCTTGAAAACAGCACACGTCCAAATGATCTGGGCGATTTCATTTGGACGATGGGGAATTGTTTTAATTTGGACTCTGTGCTTGTGTTTTGAGACAGTGACCATCGACCTGCATTATATGACTGACAGACAAGAACGGTTTGACCTAAAAATATCAAAATTGAAACTACTGCGGAAACAAAGACACCTACATCTTGGATGCCCTTGAGGTAAGCTAAAACATATCAAAAATTAATTTCAAAGTGAACTATCCCTTTAACAAGGAAGTGAGCTGATTGTCAAACACTTCAAGCCCTGACGAAGGCCTTGTTGGCTGAAATGCGTAGGCATGTTTTTATTTTATTAGACAAGCCATGGATAAATAAAGGCTTTTTAATCTTCATCCTCCTGACTGCCTCAGACCCTTATCTCAAGATATATGTGGATCCCTTCACTGAAGAGCACCAGAGGTATACACACACTTTTACACCCAAGAAGCACTCCCAGCATTTTTCTGCTTTTTGTATCTAGACATAACACTGTTAACACAATTTTTTGCCTTGTTAATTTTTACCGGATTGGCACCAGCCTTCCACCGGCACCTCTGGGTCACAGCTGAAAGCATGATCTTCATGCCCGGGTGCCGGAGGTCCTCCTTCATGGCGTTCACCAGCTGGACGCTGCTGACCTCCCCCATGTCGTTGCCGAGTGGGAGAAGAAGGGGAGGAGTCCTTTCCACCTATATGGGGAGGCTGCAGACCTGGAGCCGGTAGATCTACGCCCCAAGCAGTTTTACGCCCCAGGCAGTTTTACGCCCCTGCTGTTCCTGATGCGTCCAGTAGGGGGATATACTGCGAAATAACACCATTAAACGCTCAAAACTTACACATTAATAACCGTCCCGTTCATAGACTTTGCCCAATTTTGTGGTTTTTGTTCATTTAAATATAAACGTTACAGCGTAGATCTGCACTATGGATTAAAATATCTGTAGATATTCAGTTAGGCTTCACTCTTTACACTCAGTCTACAGAAGACTATTTGTTTTTGTGAATTAAAAAATTAATAATACACATAGTTGGATCAGATGACAAGTAATGATATATGACCTACTGTAGAATAGTTATATATGACCTACTATAGAATAGTTAATTGAATATTGAATATAGAATATTCACTGTATGTTTTTATATACAGGAGACTGAGTGATACTGAGTGAAATATGTTGTTGTGAATTTATATAAAGTTACATTTAGATATTAACCATATTTAGCCCATTAGACATACAGCACCGTGTAATCATATGGATCCTTGATTAAATATCTGCTGTACTATTTACTATTAGTCATCATACAGCTACAAAACAGTGTCCTACATAGCATTTTATGAAGACAAACACAATTTAACCCTTTTCTAAAATTCCAAGGGCCATTAAGAAGAAAGAGACAATATTGTTGTGTTCACAAAAACATTATTTATCAACACCATTTATGAATTATGATGACTCCTGAAGATGACTCCCCTATGGCTTGCCAATCTTCTTTAACTGTTTTTCTATCCTCCTGTCAAAGTGCTTCTGCTCACTAATAAAAAAAAATAAAAAATAAATAAACATTAAAAAAATTGTAAAAAGGACATCCATAGTGAATTTGATCTTGTCAAATTCACAAGCAGCAGGACTTTTTGTATAAAATTCCTGAATCCTTAATTTTTTATCACAGTTGCTTTGGTGCATTTCTCAGATCACTACTGAAATTCTCATAACTACTTTTGAACAAATTGCCAATGCTTTGGTAAATTCATGCAATTGATTATGAATTCCCTTGCTGCTTCCTAATTGATCAATTCATTATTTCCTTCATTAGTGAAATTCTAAATACACCTCCGCAATTCATCAATTCAGGACACATTTACAAAATAAAGTGTAATAGAAATGTATTGAAAACATGCTTAACAGTTTGACAACTAGTCAACCATTTTGCATTTAATGACTTATGCAAGGAACTAATGCCTAGATGTTTTGAGGAGTATGACAATTCAACAGAGAAATAGTATAATAGGCCTACATTTTGATCAACATGACATAAAGAGTTGATAATGTAGGAAACAGCAGAGAGTTGTACATTATCAATTGCATGAATGAACCGAAGCATTTGCAATTAAAAAAATGAGAAATTGCTTTTATTATGTGCACAAGTGACAAGATGATGTGATTTCAGTTGTGATCTGAGAAATGCACCAAAGCAACTGAGATAAACTATAAGACTTATTGGAGACCCTGCAGAATCACTGTAGACCCCTTATAAGAGTCACAGACCACATATCTGTGGGTATTTCATAAAATAAAATAAAATTAAACATTTAAAAAATGTAAAAAGGACATCCATGGTGAATTTGATCTTGTCACAGTGTGTGTGTGTGTGTGCTGTCCAGAATTTATGTCAGGTGAGTGTGGATTGCAATCAATTTGCTCCTGATCTTCAAAGTACAACGGCACAGGCACTTGTTGGTGGAACACTTTTGGAAAAAGTGTCAAGACACTTTGATTTCTTTTGGCCAGTGATGATGGACTGTGCAGAGAAAATTGAAAATTACATTAAAAACATGTCCATGTATGTCTCTGTAAGTCATTTATTTACTAGAGAAGCTATTGGTTTGGAATGCAGTTAAAAAAGAGAGATGGGTGTTTTATAGTTTATACAAGTTTAGAGAGAGAGAGAGAGAGAGAGAGAGAGAGATTTTCATTTCCTTAAGTAGCTAAAGCAAACACACACCTTTATGGGATGCAAGTTAAATAGAACTTGGTAAAGACAGAGTATGATAAATCCCACATTAAGTGCACACAACCTACATTTTAGTCCAGATCAGTAAGCTATTTCAAGAAAAATGTATATTTAGATATAAATTATATAGTTAGATAATCTCATTTATAAGAAACAACTCAAACCAGAAAGGAGTAAACAGTCTTACCAGAAGAGGCCATCTCACGCAAGATAAAGACGGGCAACAAAAGAAAATTCAAATTAAAAATTAATTTTGAAATTGAGTAGAAAAGACGAGGGGCAGCTAAACCTACACGTGATTAGCTAAATTTAAGCCAGACAGAACATCAACCTGACCGTCCATAACTTTTTGTCTCTCGAAATAAACCCATCCATTGATATATAGAAATGAATTGATATCTACCTAGCTCTATCAAGCTAATCGTTTATAAATAATAAATGTTGCATCATTGCTAAACAACAATAACTTTAGCAGATTATTTAATATACCTCAATTCGTGTCGCTGTACAGTCTCCCCCTACTGGACGCATCAGGAACAGCAGGGGCGTAAAACTGCCTGGGGCGTAAAACTGCCTGGGGCGTAGATCTACCGGCTCCAGGTCTGCAGCCTCCCCCTACTCAGATCTACGCCCCAAGCAGTTTTATGCCCCAGGCAGTTTTACGCCCCTGCTGTTCCTTATGCGTCCAGTAGGGGGATATACTGCGAAATAACACCATTAAACGCTCAAAACTTACACATTAATAACCGTCCCGTTCATAGACTTTGCCCAATTTTGTAGTTTTTGTTCATTTAAATATAAACGTTACAGCGTAGATCTGCACTATGGATTAAAATATCTGTAGATATTCAGTTAGGCTTCACTCTTTACACTCAGTCTACAGAAGACTATTTGTTTTTGTGAATTAAAAAATTAATAATTCACATAGTTGGATCAGATGACAAGTAATGATATATGACCTACTGTAGAATAGTTATATATGACCTACTATGGAATAGTTCATTGAATATTGAATATAGAATATTCACTGTATGTTTTTATATACAGGAGACTGAGTGATACTGAGTGAATTTATATAAAGTTACATTTAGATATTAACCATATTTAGCCCATTAGACATACAGCACCGTGTAATCATATGGATCCTCGATTAAATATCTGCTGTACTATTTACTATTAGTCATCATACAGCTACAAAACAGTGTCCTACATAGCATTTTATGAAGACAAACACAATTTAACCCTTTTCTAAAATTCCAAGGGCCATTAAGAAGAAAGAGACAATATTGTTGTGTTCACAAAAACATTATTTATCAACACCATTTACGAATTATGATGACTCCTGTAGATGACTCCCCTATGGCTTGCCAATCTTCTTTAACTGTTTTTCTATCCTCCTGTCAAAGTGCTTCTGCTCACTGATAAAAATAAAACATAAATAAACATTAAAAAAATTGTACAAAGGACATCCATAGTGAATTTGATCTTGTCAAATTCACAAGCAGCAGGACTCACTGTTACATTTTGTATAAAATTCCTGAATCATTAATTTTTTATCACAGTTGCTTTGGTGCATTTCTCAGATCACTACTGAAATTCTCATAACTACTTTTGAACAAATTGCCAATGCTTTGGTAAATTCATGCAATTGATTATGAATTCCCTTGCTGCTTCCTAATTGATCAATTCATTATTTCCTTCATTAGTGAAATTCTAAATACACCTCCGCAATTCATCAATTCAGGACACATTTACAAAATAAAGTGTAATAGAAATGTATTGAAAACATGCTTAACAGTTTGACAACTAGTCAACCATTTTGCATTTAATAACTTATGCAAGGAACTAATGCCTAGATGTTTTGAGGAGTATGACAATTCAACAGAGAAATAGTATAATAGGCCTACATTTTGATCAACATGACATAAAGAGTTGATAATGTAGGAAACAGCAGAGAGTTGTTACATTATTAATTGCATGAATGTACCGAAGCATTTGCAATTTGTATTAAAAAATGAGAAATTGCTTTTATGATGTGCACCAGTGACAAGATGATGTGATTTCAGTTGTGATCTGAGAAATGCACCAAAGCAACTGAGATAAACTATAAGACTTATTGGAGACCCTGCAGAATCACTGTAGACCCCCTATAAGAGTCACAGACCACATATCTGTGGGTATTTCATAAAATAAAATAAAATTAAACATTTAAAAAATGTAAAAAGGACATCCATGGTGAATTTGATCTTGTCACAGTGTGTGTGGGTGTGCTGTCCAGAATTTATGTCAGGTGAGTGTGGATTGCAATCAATTTGCTCCTGATCTTCAAAGTACAACGGCACAGGCACTTGTTGGTGGAACACTTTTGGAAAAAGTGTCAAGACACTTTGATTTCTTTTGGCCAGTGATGATGGACTGTGCAGAGAAAATTGAAAATGACATTAAAAACATGTCCATGTATGTCTCTGTAAGTCATTTATTTACTAGAGAAGCTATTGGTTTGGAATGCAGTTAAAAAAGAGAGATGGGTGTTTTATAGTTTCTACAAGTTTAGAGAGAGAGAGAGAGAGAGAGAGAGAGAGAGAGAGAGAGAGAGATTTTCATTTCCTTAAAGGAGCATTGCGTAGGTTTTTACTTAAAAAAATCTTTAAGATAGAGTTTTCATTTGTACATGTTTGAGCCAACCATGATGTAATAAAAAGAATGACACCTCGACTGTCCACCACGGTTGCCTCTATCAGCCTGTAGGCTCAATCGTGTGTGGAGGAGTCGGGCCCGAATCGGCGCGAAAATTCACAAAATGTGACGTCATGCGCGTTCTCGTCTACTTGGGCTTACAACCGTACGGCACGGCAGCCATTATAGTAAGCAGCGGCAATCGGTGTTTTCAAATGGACTCTGCGGATGGAAAGAAGCGACCAGCCCCCAGCACAACTCAGACACCCACCGACACTCCTCGGAAGTGTAAAAAAAAAAAAAAAACTAATTATTTACTATGACAAGTGTTTTTAGTGCAAAATTTCATGTGGTATTCTGAATGAAAATAAAGCATGACAAGCTCATACATCAAGGTTAAAGTTCCTTTACCTTTAATACCATAATGTTATTGCTATTCTACAAAATAGTATAGTAGTACAACTATAATAGTAATTGTACTGTATCTAAAAATAAGCATAACGTCTTCAACTCAGTTATATAATTTAGCGTTACTCTACAATAGTCAAAATAAGGGGTCTGTGAGTGCTGGGAGTGTGTGTTACAGTGTTGTGTTAAAATACTTTTAGAAGTAGACTTTAGTTGATAATATAAAGCAGCACTGCAACATTTTACTAAAATATGGTCTGTCAAACAATAACCTTACAGTACTGTAACTTTTCCTACCTCAAACATTATGCTGGTGAGTGGTGAATCTCGATGAGCCGTCAGTGGTTGCCGCGGCAACCCTGGTTGATGTGGTCGTGCTCGTACGAGCGTGCGCACCGAGAACGAGCATGAGACTGGCTGCAGTTCCTCTAACGGCCACTGGTGTCAGTAACGGTTAGAAATTTCAGAACTTACGGAATGCTCCTTTAAGTAGCTAAAGCAAACACACACCTTTATGGGATGCAAGTTAAATAGAACTTGGTAAAGACAGAGTATGATAAATCCCACATTAAGTGCACACAACCAACATTTTAGTCCAGATCAGTAAGCTATTTTAAGAAAAATGTATATTTAGATATAAATTATATAGTTAGATAATCTCATTTATAAGAAACAACTCAAACCAGAAAGGAGTAAACAGTCTTACCAGAAGAGGCCATCTCACGCAAGATAAAGACAGGCAACAAAAGAAAATTCAAAATAAAAATTAATTTTGAAATTGAGTAGAAAAGACGAGGGGCAGCTAAACCTACACGTGATTAGCTAAATTTAAGCCAGACAGAACATCAACCTGACCGTCCATAACTTTTTGTCTCTCGAAATAAACTATAGACCCATCCATTGATATATAGAAATGAATTGATATCTACCTAGCTCTATCAAGCTAATCGTTTATAAATAATAAATGTTGCATCATTGCTAAACAACAATAACTTTAGCAGATTATTTAATATACCTCAATTCGTGTCGCTGTACAGTCTCCCCCTACTGGACGCATCAGGAACAGCAGGGGCGTAAAACTGCCTGGGGCGTAAAACTGCCTGGGGCGTAGATCTACCGGCTCCAGGTCTGCAGCCTCCCCCTACAGTCCACCACAACCAAACCAACATATCCGGACTCCTGGCAGACTGAGGTTGCTTCCCGTGGTCTCGCATATTTCTTTCTTTCTTTCTTTCTTTCTTTCTTTCTTTCTTTCTTTCTTTCGTTATTCATCTGTCGGTTTTGCTGTTTTCCAGTTCGTTCACGCTGGTTTGTCTCAGACTGGATGTGAACAGTCACGTGATCTGAGTAGGTCCGTGTACGTTTTGATAGTTTGTTTTTTTGTTTGAAACACAAAACAAAATAACGAGAAACCACCTGTTTTTCGTTTGTCGTTTCAAACCAAAAACAAAGAAACGGTAAAAAAACAGCCGTTATCCCGTTTTTGGTTCTGAATCCAAAAACGAAAAATGACAAAACCAAAATCAAATAACGGTCCGATTTTGGTTTTTGGAAATTCCTTTTTCCGTTTTTCCTTTTGAAGATCTACATTGAAATATAGACAGGTTGGCCACGTGACCCGGAAGTAATAGTAAATATGGCCTATCAAAATAAAAGCCAAGCTTTTAGAACGGTCATAAAATGCAGCGCTAACGTTATACCAGAGTAACGTTAGAAGAAGAAAAATAAATTAATAAATAGCCTTATATAAACCTGGACCGGAATAAATATGTTAGCAACAGTAGTTTATTACAGCTATTTAATATCGTGCATATCCAGACATCACAGTCATGTTTAATGAGCGCATTGTTTGGCTCAATACAGTTGGTAATATAGGTTAACCTAAGAACTTATTGTGTGTGCAGAGTTGTTACTGTTAGCGCTATATTATATAATTAAATTTATATTTAATGTGGTTTCCACCGTAATGGACAGCGAACTGACAGCGATTGAATGAATACTTGTCAACGTGAATTCCCACGTGACGTCATGCGTAGGCCTAAAAACGTTAATAAAGAGGGAGATTGGGATTCCGCCATCAAAATATCAGTCCCTATCTCGTCTTTGCCATTTGATTGACACCCTCGTAAAACTTGCTGGTCCTCAAATATAATTTTATCCTAAACGCATCATATCTATTTTCAAAAAGCCCAAGGACACGCTGTTACCTCGCTCACGTTATACAGTGTTAATAAATGTATTGAACAGGCTAGTTAGGTAACTAATAGTGATAGTAGTTTGTTTATAATACAATCAAAAACGACATATGTGAAGGTTCTCAGTCCTCCATGTAACCTTAATAATCCAACGAAGTTTAAAATCACGGGCAGTTCAAAACGATTACAGACACCAGTAGGTGTCGCACTGTGTCTGCTGTGTGCGAGCTACTGTGTTCTGTAATTAAAACACTTTCCATTATTTTCATTACAACTGTGCTTTCACAAATCACGTTTCTTAGCACTGCTGCTTAAGGCATTAGCCTACTTACCAAAATGAGCTCTTTCTCCTCATGTCTGATTTACATGTGTGCTATTATACTGCGTGAACAGTTTTAGGAGTTGACTGTAACACTCAAAAATGTAAAAACATGTCTCACATATAGGCCTTCAGTCCAGTGGGGTGTGTGGTTCTAGTGTGCATAATAGACAACAAGCAGTAGCCTATGTCATGCAAGTGAACATATTTTATTAAAATGTTTATATTAATTTATTATTTGCATAAAATAACAAAATGATTACAACAAAAGGAGTTATAAAATAGAAAAAAATGGAACAATTTAATAATTGCATAAAATAACATAACAGATGAACATAACCAAACTTAACCATTCAACTTAACTTAAAACCTAAACTTAAAATAAAAACTAACTAAAACAATCCCCTAAATTATAGTGTCCTTAAAAACATTCACGATCTCCCCCATCCCTGTAATTTAATTTTTTTTTCCTGGAACATCTCGTCCCTGCATTTTGGGCAGTGCGGCGAGGTAGTTGCCCACTGCTCAACGCACACCCGGCACCCAACGAGGCTGCGGCAGCACGGTGCCACAACTGGGTTTTCCATCACATCTGCAAGATTCAGAATATTTTTCAACACATATTTCAACTGTATTTTCATCTGTCTCATTTCACTTGTTAGTGTTACAGTGTATTAATAGTTATGTATTCCCATTGACTGCAATAATAAAATTTTAATAAAAATTGTAGTCATAGTAATGATATCTGTCTAAACATTCCCTTGTATCCCCTATATATCTCTGGTGTCATAAGCCTCTTGTTCTATATTGTATGACAGTAACATCCATATTTTTTATCTGCTGGTTACATCTTCACTGAAGCTACATCACACTTATATTGATACAAATATTAAAATCCAATATGCCATTGTTTTATAGCTGCAGGATTACATTAAACATTAAACCTTGTAATTAAGCAGTACATATTTGTTTTCTTCTGAAACCCTGGGTTCTGTAGTAGAATCTAAAATAAATCTTTGAACAAAGTTTGGCAGTGCAGTGTCCGTTTATAATGTCCCTTTAATGTGACAGGCGACTTTCAATATGGTAATGCTATGACTTGATTTTACTGCAGAATATGACTTGTTTGTAGAAAATTTAAAACGGACTAACCTCTGCATATAAGGCATTGAAACGTTGACCTGACTGTTGCCAGCTGGTCAGCAGTCAGAGCCACCGTGCTGACCCTATTTGCTCGCGCATATTGCCCCAGGTCCCGCAGTGCTTCCGTTATAGTTGGCAGCTCTTCTACACATCGGACAGTTTGGTCATCAATGCCACTGTGGGGTACAAAAAAGTTAGTTTACACAATTCAAGCAAGTCATGCTGAACAGCCACGTTGATTATTTGCTGTTATCTATATTTTTGGTTTTCATGACCTAACCCAACTTAACATAAGGACTTTTTGGTTTCACACTCATCCCTTTTCCGCAGAAATGGTTATAAAACCAGCTTCTTAACCACAATCGCAAAAAAACTTGTTTGGTAACACTTTATAATAAGGTTAATTTATTAAACATTAATTAATGTATTAACTAACATGAACTAACAATGAGCAGTACATTTGTTACAGTATTTATTAATATTTGTTAATGTTAGTTAATAGAAATAAAGCATGCTCATTGTTTGTTCATGTTAGTTCACAGTGCATTAACTAATGTTAGCAAGATTTTAACAAAGTATTAGTAAATGTTGAAATTAGCATTAACAAAGATGAATAAATGCTGTATAAGTGCAGTTCATTATTAATTAATGTTAACTAATGTAGTTAACTAATGGTAACTAATGAACCTTATTGTAAAGTGTTACCACTTGTTTTAAATGTGACCCAAAACCTGCTCAAGCTCATCCTCCAAAAAAAATAAAAATTCTAGAATGCAACAAACTTACTAAATAAGGTTATTAAAATTAAACCTACAAGAATAATAAAAAAAAACAGACGAGCCCCCAATTTGTTACAACTCCGGCTCTCAGGCCGCAACAAAGAAGGAGGATGCAACTCAGGTTTTCAAAGATTAACATAAATTTATTTAAAACAACACAAAACAAAAGAATAGTGTGGCAGGCGCAAGCACCGACACTAGTGTCTGGGCGGGCAGGCCTAAATAGGTTGGGCTACTAGCCAGGTGCTCCCAATCTCCTTAATTGCCTGCAGTGAGAAACACACAGACAGCACACAGTACAGAGGCCCAACACCAAGAGCTCTCGGGGCCGTCACACCTTTTAACCAGTTTATTTGTATTCAGCATACTTTAAAATAACTTAATTTGATAATGCCTAATCAACTTAAAGTCATCTCCATTGCTGGATGGTTTTTGATAGAATTTATTGGTCTTTGTGAATTTGCTTATATGTTGAAAAGGGTTTATTGACTTGAAATTCAAAATTTAAATGAGAGAAATGCACATTTCATATGAATTACATAATCAGAGATTTCTTTTCCTCAAGTGAATGCAATACGCTTCCGTAGTATTGCATTCACTTGAGGAAAAATAATCTACTCTGTTTTTCTGAATTAACGAGTTAATTATCTCAGAATTACGAGATAATTTTTCATGAATAAAAGTTTTTGCTCTGTTTTTCTGAATTAACGAGTTAATTATCTCAGAATTACGAGATAATTTTTCATGAATAAAAGTTTTTGCTCTGTTTTTCTAAATTAATGACTTAATTATCTCAGAATTACGAGATAATTTTTCATAAATAAAAAGTTTTTGCTCTGTTTTTCTGAATTAATGACTTAATTATCTCAAATTTATGAGATAATTTTTCGTAAAAAATATTTTCTGTTTTTCTGAATTAATGACTTAATTATCTCATAATTTTGAGATAATTAAGTCATTAATTCAGAAAAACAGAGCAAAAACTTTTTATTCATGAAAAATTATCTCGTAATTCTGAGATAAATAAGTCATTAATTCAGAAAAACAGAGTAGATTATTTTTCCTCAGCAATACGCTTCCGTATTAACCCTCGTGTTATGTTGGAATTCTGTGCACTCCCCTTATGGTCCCGGTCAAATTGACCCGCATTGGATTCATACAATTCCTCAAAAATCACACTATGAAAAACAACAAAGATTCAGGTTCAAACTGTAAACTTTTAATATCAGCATTTGTCAAATATTCCAAAAAATATATATCTATAGGCCTATATGATTTAACGAAAATGTTTTTAACCATTTTTAAAAACTATTTAAAATTTGAATATACGTTATATTTATATATATTTGCATATACATTTTTTTTTTGCTTAGAACATAATAACTGAACAATTAATCAATTAATCTGAGCTCATTTTTCCTGCTGTCTATGTCGAAGTCTCAAGATATTTCAGATATCTTGAATATATAAATGAGAGCTTATTTTACTATCTGTGTCTTCTATCAAAAATCTTCATTTGAAATTGGCAATTAATTCTGAACACCATGATTTAGCTTTTTCAAGTGTGTTTGGTTTGGGTTAGAGCACTTTTAGATATACTTACACTTTAGAACTGGAGTTGATGCCCTAACATACAAATAAATGTTTTTATTTTGTGTCTGTACAGTTGCTTTTGAATAGCTGCCTATGATGGACATCATAAACGTAATAGTAATTTTGTTTGTATTTGTCAAAAAAAAAAAAACACCAGCATGTTGAAACTTGCATGTTCATGATAATAAATGAGAAAAAGTCACAAAATATCAAGAAAAAAAAGGTTTAATATTATTTCAGGTAGCTTGAAAAAATAAATGATAGGTCATTTTTACCATCTGTGGCAGACAAAATATTTTTCTGTATTGAAATAAGTGTGGAAAACCTTTTTTTTAAGCTTCATAAGGTAGTAAAAAATAAAATAACCAAATATAACCTAGAAATGTTATTATTTTGGGTTCGTACAGTTGCCTTAGAGCGTTAAAATATGCGGGTCAAATTGACCCGCGAACATCACGAAAGGAACAGTCATTTTGTTTGTATATGTCAAAAAACACCAGCATGTTGAAACTTTGCATGCATGTTCATGATGATAAATGAGAAAAAGTCACAAAATATCAAGAAAAAAAACATATTTAACCAGTATTTCCAACAACTAGAAAATCTAAACGGGTCCAATTGACCCGCAATATAACACAAGGGTTAAAAATATATTTTTAAATTGACGTAAATTCCTGACCGTATCTGATAATGTAGGATATCGACTATTGTCAAAACAAAATATATGCAGTAAATAATAATTAAATAGTGTTGTTTTGCACAGAGCATTCTTTAATATTTATACCATAGCAAAAAATATTTAGTTGTCATGAAAATCATTCTTTACATTTATGTAGGCTATTTTAAACATGCATTCGCGCTTAAGCTGACATAGACGCGCAATAGGCTATATTTTTAAGCGTAGTAGATGGTGCGACCATGGGCGCGACCGCACTTCTCCGAAGCACAGATTGCGCATAGAGTTTGCGTGACAGCGGTAGGCTATTATACTAAGGCAGCTTTGAAAAGCTGTCTATGAAAAAGCTACAGAAAGTTTTGGGTCCATGGTGGGTCTATCAGGATACCGCCTGATGAATTTTGTTTTTCTAGCACCTCATATTCATTCACGTATTATTACCCTTCTTTGAAATGTGTACCTTGAAATGTTTTGTTTCCATTCCAGATTGATTTTAAAGGCTAGTTGTTTTCAGCAATTACTAGGCATATTGGCAATGATAAGCAGAATAGCCTATACTTAACAACTGCCATCATTATTTGATACAAGACCACTGAGAACACCTAAAGTTTTGATAATATTTATGGAATATAATTTATGGAATTCTACTTTTACATACATTTTTCAGATAAAGTTCATGTCAGCATAGTGATGCACAGTTCACTTCTCCATCATCTATTGTGATATCTGTCATTGCACAGTCAACAGATATATATACACAGATATACATTGCAACAAATGATATATTGAGCTGCAGTCAAAGGGACTGAAAGCAAACAAAAGTTGAATGCCATGCTGATTAAGACACACAGGCTAGGTGTACAGACACATTTTCATTTCTTAATTTTATGCCATTCTAAAACATTTTTATGTTAACATTGAAATATAAAGACAGTGCTGCACCCATCAGAGCATCAGTGATGTCAGTGAGGTGAGGTGCCAACGCAGAGCCAAAAAGATACTAAAGGACAGAACCCACCCAGCCACAGCCTGTTCATCCTGCTGCCTTCTGGGAAGAGTATAGAAGTTTCTGCTGCCGCACCACCAGACTGCAGAGCAACTTTTCCCCCCAAGCTATCAGACTCTTAAACTATAGTTCATCCTCAGCACTGCTCCACTGATCATAGTTTATTTCTGTTTACTATTTTTATAATTGCTTCAATATTAGCCCAATAATGTCTGCTATGTACCAGAAGGGAGTTATAAACTCAATTTATACTTTATACTATTATAGATATTATATTGTGACAAAATATACCCACCTACCTTAAAGAAGAATAAAGTGAATGTTTTGGAAAGGCAGAGTCAAAAGTTATGACCTTAAAATGATTGAAATGTTGTGGAAGGATGAGGAAGCAAGCAGCTCATGTGAGGAAACCCACCAACATCCAAGAGTTGAAGCTGTTCTTTACAGAGGAATGGGCAAAGATTCGTCCAAGTCAATAAGCAGGACTGTTCAAAAGTTACTGGAAACGTTTTCTTGCAGTTATTGCTGATGTAATCAGCGTTGACAGCCTGTTTTAGTAATGTAATTATGTTTTTGGGTTTTCTTTTGAGGACCTTGTAAAATGTTCTTATCTTAGGGCTTAACAAATGTTCTGCAGCCATTGATTGTACATGCAATGCCCTTGAAAGCATGTATGTGCTATATAAAGTTTCAAGACTTGTATGGATTCTCTTCACTTGCATGACACAATCAGAGTTTTGTATGTTATACAAACTGGAATGTGTATAGAGAAGAAATATTCACACAGTATATAGCACACTGGTAAATCCTTCTTTTGGCCAGATGGCCTACATTAGGATTAGGACATGTCTGATGTGAGTTTGTTGTCTGAGCTGCTAAGAAGCTGATAGCAGTGTTATAATCAGGTTAAAACAGAAGCAGGTTTAACTCTGGGCTGGGTGAATGATGATGATGATAACTAGGCAAAAAAAATTAAAAACAAAATAAAATTAACAACAATATACATCTGTATCAGTAATCTTGATTTAAATCAGTTACCAAAGACACCATACAGTCAGTCATTTAAATACTGCCACCTGCTGGTAGAAAGGGGGAACAGTTATCCATTACGGTGGAAACCACATTAAATATAAATTTAATTATATAATATAGCGCTAACAGTAACAACTCTGCACACACAATAAGTTCTTAGGTTAACCTATATTACCAACTGTATTGAGCCAAACAATGCGCTCATTAAACATGACTGTGATGTCTGGATATGCACGATATTAAATAGCTGTAATAAACTACTGTTGATAACATATTTATTCCGGTCCAGGTTTATATAAGGCTATTTATTAATTTATTTTTCTTCTTCTAACGTTACTCTGGTATAACGTTAGCGCTGCATTTTATGACCGTTCTAAAAGCTTGGCTTTTATTTTGATAGGCCATATTTACTATTACTTCCGGGTCACGTGGCCAACCTGTCTATATTTCAATGTAGATCTTCAAAAGGAAAAACGGAAAAAGGAATTTCCAAAAACCAAAATCGGACCGTTATTTGATTTTGGTTTTGTCATTTTTCGTTTTTGGATTCAGAACCAAAAACGGGATAACGGCTGTTTTTTTTTACCGTTTCTTTGTTTTTGGTTTGAAACGACAAACGAAAAACAGGTGGTTTCTCGTTATTTTGTTTTGTGTTTCAAACAAAAAAACAAACTATCAAAACGTACACGGACCTGAGTACGAGCACAGGTTCAATGTTGACACATGGAGTTCCTCAACCCCTGACTGAAACACAGGAACGATATCCCAAATTATTCATCAATCCTGAAAAGGTTAGTCATTGCTATTAAAATAGAATGATGTTTTACACTACAATGACCTTCAACAAACTTACATGCAGATAGCAAATTCTGGAGGAAATTGATTTTTACTGTACTGTACTCACTGCCTTGTAATCTGGATTATGTAGGATAATCAGATTCCAAAAATGAAGTAGTTGTACTTGTAATTAGATTTTATTACATTTTAAAGTACTGGTAATTTTATTACATTGTATTCTCACAATGGCAGTAAATTATTCATAATTTATTTATTCTTCCTACTAGTCCAGTTCTTTTTTATCTTCTAAATTTTCCTTTTTTTAAAAAAGCCTATCTTCCAGGTTTTTGGAATAAAATCAGATCAGCCACTTAAAACTCAGACCCACAGCATTTGATCTCTGGATTTACACAAATAGTTTCACTTTTACACAACAAGTGTTTTCTCAAAATTGCAACATTGCATATGTAATCTGCTCCTCCTGCCAAACACATGAATTAGCCTATTATTTGAATGATCACTCAGTGAGCCATTTAACCATGTATTACTGTCTTTGGAAGGCTCTTGTCCTTCAAACACATCAAAATGTACAAATTCACAACATTTCATATTTAGGCCTACATGCAATACAGGGATTCCCCAACTTTTTTGTCAGCTGAACATCTTTGACCTAATATATATACTTGAAGCAAGTCACTAGATTTTATGTTAATAAGTTTGGTAAATTATAATATTGTATATTATCCTAAACTCAAATCAGTGTGATAAATGAGTTAGGTCAAAAGTAATGTAAAAAGTAGGCATATTATATCACCTTAAATGTGTAATGTAATGGATTATTTTTGTCATGTAATGTGGAATCAGTAACCGACTACAATTTGTATCATGCTGATCAATCCAGTCTTTCTGTTGCAGAAAACAATGGGAAGAGAATATCCATTGTCAGCGCCAGAGGTGGGCACAAATACATCAAAAACTATTTTGTTACAAACTACAAATACTGGCTCATGAAATGTAACAAAATAAAATACAAAATACTGATGTGAAAAATGTATTTAAATAAAATACAAGTAATTAGTATTTTGAAAATACAAAAATACTCCCACAATAATCTTAAAGGGTTAGTTCACCCAAAAATGAAAATTCTGTCAGTAATTACTCACCCTCATGTTGTTCCAACCCCGTAAGACCTTCGTTCATCTTCGGAACACAAATTAAGATATTTTTGATGAAATCTGAGTGCTGGATCACTCCTCCATAGGTATAAGGCATTATAACTTGCTGGCCCAGAAAATGTATTAAAGCTGCATTATCGCTTTTTGCTCGCGGGTTTCTCTATAGAGCTCCCCCTACAGCTTCGGAATAGATATTTGACAACACTGTCGTCAAAATTCGTTGGCTCGTCCCATCTTCTCCCGCTGGTCATGTGCATTTGTTTTCAAAGAACCCGGCGAACGCACGGAGCCATGTCCACTGAGGTATGTATAATACACAGAAGGCTAGCATATAAATGTTTAGATAGTATATGTGTGCAGTGCCGTAAAGCAGTTTGTTACATCGCGAGACCTGATATCACGCGATACTTCCTGATGCTGCGGCCGGCGGCCCGCCGGCCCAAAGTTGCAAGGGTGGATTTTCGTCTCACAGGCGCTCGAGGGGTGCGAGAAGACCACCATTCAACCCGAAAACAGTCATATAACCATTCCAGTGCCTCCAAAGCTGTTCGGTTAAGATAAAAAAGTTACTTAGTTCACCTTTAAAGACATCGTTAATATAGTCCAAGTGACTACAGTGGCTCAATCTTAAGTTTATAAAGCGACGAGAATACTTTTTGTGTGCAAAAAAAAACGACTTTATTCCACTATTCATTTCCTTCTCTCTGGGCCTCGAGTTAGTTCATGTAGTGTTTTAGCGCAGCGCGTCTGTGTTGCACGTCACACGCATCACACACATGACCAGCGTCGGCCAATAGTGAGCCTACGTGTGACGTGCAACACAGACGCGCTACGCAAAAACACGACGTGAAAAAACTCGAGGCCCAGAGAGAAGGAAATGAAAAGTGGAATAAAGTCGTTATTTTTGTTGTTTTTTTGCGCACAAAAAGTATTCTCGTCGCTTTATAAACTTAAGATTGAGCCACTGTAGTCACTTGGACTATATTAACGATGTCTTTAATACATTTTCTGGGCCAGCAAGTTATAATGTCTTAGAAGCCTATGGAGGAGTGATCCAGCTCTCAGATTTAATCAAAAATATCTTAATTTGTGTTCCGAAGATGAACGAAGGTCTTACGGGGTTGGAACAACATGAGGGTGAGTAATTACTGACAGAATTTTCATTTTTGGGTGAACTAACCCTTTAATGCCGTTTTTAAGAGGAGCAGCGCCACTTCTTCTCCTGTGTTCAAAACTCATTCACTTCTTGGAGGGAGCCCGGTCTACAGGGTGTCACGTGATTTTCATGCATCTAACCTGGACATTGCCATTGCCAACATCAGACTGAAAATATGGCAAAATCGTTTACTATGGTGATAAGCATATGGTGATTTTTCTTAAGTATTTAAGTATTTGAAATACTCTAAATACACTCCCTCAAAATATTTTGTTACAAACTACATTTTATTTTTTCCACACCTGCAAAATACAAATTACAAAATACACTAAAGTAATTAAATACGTATTTAAAATACATTTAATTGAAATACTGCCCATGTCTGGTCAGCGCATGATAACCGCACAGTACTGCAAAACACCATACATGTGTATGGTCAGGTGAGTTCATCATTACAATAAACAGTGATTCTATCCGTTATATTTCATGTCTTTATACTCATTTCACTTTGCATGTGTTTACGTGTGAAGGGTTTCGGCCGTAAGAAATGTCCTGAAGAGCATCGGCAGCATAACACTCATTACTGCCTGTGCCATCATTACGACACCTTGAGTCCGGTTAGTGCGGCACAGTGGGAGAACTCAGCTTATCGGTCCGACTTCCTGCCCAAACAGGAAGCAGAGGGCAGAAAGGACCCAATCAGAAGGCGCTTTCCCAGAGATCACTCGGCGAGGTCTCAGATGAACGCTGCGGCTCAGGCCGGGGAGAGTTTCATGTGGTTTGGAAGGGACGACTCTAACCAGTACACTCCACTAAGTGTACTAGCAGCCAACAACCACTCCTTTACTCCCTAAATAAGACAATCAGAGAAGATCTGAGAGTTTATGACACTAAACATGATGCTCTGGGGGAATTCACTGCAGAACCATGGGTGGCTCCCCCTCTCTAGATGTAATTTGGGTGTAAGGGGTGGAGCTAGAAGGTCCAACCACACCACAACCCTACCCATAACTCTTTCCCTCCACCCATTAGATCCACAGGGGTGGAGCTGGACGTCTTTGTCTCTGCAGTGAGTAGCACCACTTGGAATTTCCTAGCAAGTGTCATTCTCTGATTTTACCAGCTGAGGTCAGTCTCTTTTTTTGTCTGTCAGTCTGTGCCACTCAACTGGCATCACTCAACTTTATATTTGCAGTGTTACAAATTTTGACATGTTTCATTCTGTAAAGAAGAGTATCAGTGTTGAATGCAGCATACCGTATAATAAGAAAAAATAAACATTTTAAGCCCAGTCTTATAAAACAGAAAAATGTTTTTTTTAATATACAATATTGCAGGATTTATTATAGTATTATAAATTCAAGTCGTAATCTTTGATCAAAATAACTCCCCTCCCTCTTTCAGTGCTATCTCTTCTCTTCTCTGATGATGTGTTTACTGGCGCGAGGGCGGGGCAACCTGTCACTCACATGAGATCCACCACACTGTTAGAAAAAGAGGTACAATACAGGTCCATTTTTGTTCCCTAAGGTACAAACTTTGCATATGTACCCTTAAAAGTACAAAAATGTATCTTTAAGGTACAATTGTGCACCTTTAAGGTACAATTATGCACCTTCCATTGTACATTGTGGGCTTTCCGAGGTGTAAGGTACATATTTGTCCCTTACATATTTGTACCTTAATGTTTAAATGTAAAATGGCAGTGAATTAGTGGATGTTGAAAATGTCATCTCTCAATATAGAAACAAGTTAACCTATACTATCAAAGTTTTGAAATATGGGCAAAATAAATCAGAATGTTTTTTTGTGAAGTGTCCCTTTGAATAATTTTTAATCATGTTAATGAGGATTATGTAATCATTTATATTCACAAACAGTATTGAAGAATTTGATTTTCAAACCCTTTACCCTATTTATACTAGAATAAAACAGACAAATAATTGTTAACGCTTTAAGTTGTGTTCTATTGAAAGGATCTAGCTACAGGCTAACCAGAGCTCGACTCGGCGGAAGCATAAATATTGCAGCGCGGAAGCATACATGAGTGAATCGACAGTGATCCAACTGTCAGTCTCAGTGTTGCCAGATTGGGCGGGTTCCCGCCCAATTGGGCGGTTTTGAATTTGATTGTGCGGGTAAAAAAGGGTTTGGGCGGGTGGACAAAATTTGGGCTGGTTTTGGGTCAGTTCGGCGGTTTTCAAACATCTATATTTTAAAGTCTAATTGGTTAAAAAACTAAACTAAAGTGTGCATGTAGTCCATAAAATCAGTCATCATTACATTACTGTACACACACACCCATGCAGAGTCAGCTGGCGTTAGTGTTGACATCACCGACGAGCACGCACTTTTAGCCAATCAGCGATCAGCAGGCAGATGCGATTGAGCGCGATAAGTTGTAGCTGTATTCAAGTGATCGCTAATGCCAAAGTGATATAGCCTACTAAACAGTAAGTTGTATCTACTACACAGTAAAGAGTGAGATAGTGAGCAGCTCTAAAAACGTACACCTGGTGGGAGATATCGATGGTGAATATAACTCTGAGGAAAGCACAGTTGAATGACTTGAAATGAAATTAAATATGGGACGTGAAATATGTCCATGGTCATGTGCACACTAGCCTAATCTTACCAGACATCGGCAACTTTTACACCGTCCAGACTGCACAATACTCGACCCTGACAGCTGCTGAAAAAGGTTTGAATCAACGATGAATGAGTTTGACTGCTAAATTCTGCGTTATGTTCTGCAATGTGTACTTCCGAGGGTTAAAGTCATCGGTTCATTTCTTGATTGCCGTTTTGACAGTGTCCATCTGGACATTTTAGTCATATTGGCTAATTCTCCTTAATTATTGCCCTGTTTTGATCTGTTTTCCTGGAATTTTATTTTATTTTATCATTGTTATTTTGTTTTAAGGAGATACAAATTGTGCTTATCAACCTTGAATGACATGTTAATGAAATTATATCATATTATTTTGGCAGTAAAATTTTGGGCGGTTTTTTCTTGTAGTGGGCGGGTTTTGGTGAGCTTTTGGGCTGGAAATCACCGTCCCAATCTGGCAACACTGCAGTCTCTGTCAGTGTCGATCAAAGGCGGGAGGATGGCGCTTCGACATTTATCCACGGAGGATTTAATCACGGAGTTATTTCATTTTGGGATAGAGGTCACTGAAGAGGAGAGAAGTAAATTCAAAGGTAAAGTATTTGAATTTTTAATCAGTGTTTGTCAGGGTGGCCGCGGGTCCTTAAAAAGTCTTAAAATGTCTTAAATAAAGTTTTCCTAATAAAAGGCCTTAAAAAGTATTAAAATGTCTTAAATTCAGATTCGATAGGTCTTAAATATTTCTGGTCACGTTACCGCAAACATTTCTCCAGTCTGACGGACCTAATGTCCGTCAAATAACCAGTGAAGCATCGAATCGCCAGATTGATTCAGATTTTATTACATAAACAGCTATTGATAATGATAATGTAGGCCTTTTCTGGTAACACTGTTGAGGCTCGCGCTGCTTGTCTCTGTGTCTGTGATCGATTTTATAGGAAGAAATCAAAACAAATGAGCATAACGGCAAACATAAAGAAACATACTGAGGTAAAAATTCAAAATGTTTGTCATAGTTAATAACAAATAACTATGGGAATCACCGAAAACGTGAGAATGATTCTGTTTTATTTATTACCTAATGTACTGACGGTAACAATGTTGCACTGTTGAGGCTCGCGCAGTTATTTATAACATATTATAGTTAAGAAACTATAGCCTTGGCTACACGCGACCAGAGAGCTGTTTTCCTGAATGCCATCAAGATTGAAACCGAGACTGATTTCATAACAGTTCAATAAACAAATAGTTAAAATTAAGTCACTTACATTTTAGACGCAATGACTGTTTTTGTTCTGTTTCTGCAGCGAAAATAGTTCCAAACAAAGATCACAGCAGAACCATAGCGCATCTCACAGCAACACTTGTTGCAGCAGCATTACTGAATGATTCAGCGTTTTGAACGAATCGTTTGAATGAATGACTCAATGACTCGCTCATTAATGGCGCGTTTCCACCGAGCGGTACGGTACGGTACGGTACGGGTCGGTACCCTTTTATTTGCGTTTCCACTGCCAAAAGTTGAGAATGGTACCAAAAAGCCGAACCGTACCGTACCACTTTTTGGGTACCCTTCCGTTGGGGTACCTAGCACAGTGGTACGGTACTAAAAGGTGGAGCTAGACTCACTGCAGGACGTTGATTGGTTGACAGAGAATCGTCACTTGCGCGTGCTACGAGGGGAATGACAACATAAGAAGCGCCATTTTTTTATATACAGTTTAATATAATATACTGTTACTGTGTCACGAAATGTAATTTTAAGAGTTTTTCAGGCGAGAATGTAGTTGTTTAAAGCTCTAATCTGTGGTTTATTTATAAAGATGATTTGTTTTTCCCCGGTTGTGAGATCCATGCGATCAGCGGGCGCTCGGCGCTCATGTTTCCCGGCTGGATGAGCCTTTCCTCGGCTAAGTTAGTTCTTCTGACGTTCGCCGATGACTCCGACGGTAGTGGTTAAACATGAGATATAATTCGTCTTGTGCAGACCTAACGGGCGATCTTTGGTCTCGTGAATATATAATTCGTTCCCTGTCAATCGTTTTGACTGAGGGCTAAGTTTAGTTTCATATTATAGGCTATTTGTATTTAACTTTACTGTTGTAATGTTAGACTAGCGCAGCATTTGGACATTTGACTGAATTGTTTGCTTTATTTCTTATTGTATAGCTTCTTGTACCTTTTACTTAAACTTTTATATTGGCTATTATTGATAAAACTGAAATTTTACAAAAAGAAATATGGTTTCTTGTCATTTTCTTATTACAAGATTATCACTGATGTTTATTGCAACATTTGTACAAATGCATATATTGCCTGTAATGTGTAATTTTTTTTATTATTTAAACGAAAAGAGGTAACGTTAGGGTTGTGTTTTAAATCGTTTTGTTATAAATAGAATAACGTATAACGTGCAGTGAATAATCAATATGCGTTGCGCATGAACCACATTTGTGTCCCTATAATGTTTAATTTATTTAAATGAAAACGAAAAGAGGCAGAGTAGTGTTTTATAACATATTTCATTTTATTGTTGCTTAAATTTGTACATACAGAGTAACAGAGATAACCGGAGTAGCAGAGCGAGCTGAGTGACGCTTTTAAGAACGCGCTGTACCATGTGCATGTAGGAGTGAGTCGCACATGGCAAGTACAAACTTTGCGTACTTAATATTGAGAAAAGCCTAATGTCGGCGCTTGTCTTCTTGTGACAAACATGTCGAGGAGCAAGAACAAGATCTGCTGTATGTCATCCATTGTAGTTTACTATGTTCTTCTTCGCGCGAAAATTACGTCGATCGAAACACCACGCCTATCAAGTAAGGGTACTGTTGGCAGTGGAAACGCTAGCCAGATCATGGTTAACAGACCCGAACCGTACCGTACTGTACCGTACCGTACTGTACTGCTCAGTGGAAACGAGCCATAAGACGGTCGCCTGCTGCCTCCTACTGGCGGTTTAGTTTCATAAAGTATCATTCTTTTCAACATTCCTTATTTGTATATTCAAAAATATTTAAAATAATCTAATTTAATACAGTTATAATTTTTCAATATAAATTATTTAATTTGATAGGTAACAGCCTAGTGTGTTATTATTTTAACTGAATATATTGATCAAATTTAAGAATTTGAAATGAAAGATGGAGCATACATTTAATAAAATTAGGGGGAAAATGCCCTTTATAAAAGGTACAAAAAATGAGTGTTTTCAAACAGTGATGTAATGAAACATTGATCATTTAAGTTTGAAGGGAGTAAAGCCTCTGTTTAGGCTATTAACAGAGAATGTCTAATAAGGGGAGAACTTCCACTCTCAGTACACTTCCGGCTTCTGAACTGGTTGCAGTTCCACTCTGGCTCCATATGAGGGCGCTCACAGGACGAGTGCAGAATGAATGGAGGTCTATGGCGCTATACACATCAAAATCCACTTTTCTCAGGACATCATTTTTTGTCTAGTAATTTGAATGTTGTATTCGAAAGGAGATGCAAAGAAATTACACATTGCTGGGTGTTAGATTTTTTAGAGTCACTTATTTGCTTTAAAAAGTCTTTTAAAGTGTCAATGACGTCATACATATCGTACGACCAGAGATACTGCTTTACGGCAATCCTTCAGTCACTCTGGTGATTTCGCGCTCTGCACTTTCTTTTCACTCAAGGCATCGACAACACAGCTGACACAGGTAAACACACGTGCTAGAAGAGTTTTTGTTTTGTTTGTTTCTGGTCCCGCTTCGGATGACACGATGCCATCAAGCGGTATCTCTGGTCGTAATCAGTCCTTCACTGACCAATCAGTGTTCATTAGCAGAATGCTAGCGTGTTATGGGCAACAGCAACTCAACCTGTAAGAAATCAAAAGGACATAAGTACTCGTTCATTCAACTTTCGACCTATAACCCATGTTGAACTTGCAAAACATACAATCAAATCTGAGATTTCTCAACGGCAATCGGGTGAAAGAGACACATTTAGCCGTCTAGCCCCATAGACTCCCATTCATTCTGCACTCATGGGCGATCGCCCCCAGTGGAACTCTGGTGGAACTACAACCAAAACTCGGTACAATAGGACTTAATAGGGAGTGGGCAGGCTCTCCATAGACGGGCTCTGCTATTAAGGAAATGTAATTTTGCCAAAAGAAGAACTTTTATTTCAAATAAATGTTCATTTTAAATCAGCCTACTTCAGTGTGATATGTTACAATATTATCATGCTTAACACTGAGAATTTGAATAATTGTAATGTGATGATCAGATGCAGATATCTAAATCAGAGAATATGGGCGGTTTGCGGGTGGATTATTTATTTTTAACAGTGGATTCGGGTGACTCAAAGTGCACCAGATTAATGAATTCATCTTTAAAATGTACAAAATTTTCTTACGGGGGGGCATGCCCCCGGACCCCCCTAGAGGTACCAAGCTCCACCCACAAAAATAATGTGGGAAACACATTAGGCTATATGATGATCTACAAAAAAACCCAAATTTAATTATCTTATTATTAAAATACATTATTACGATTTTACCACCTCCGCCTCATTTTGAGCCAGGAAAAACCCTGAGTAACATAACAGGAGCTATTTTGCTGAATATTCTCACGATTGCAAATGTTACATTGATTTTAGTTCAATAAACAAGTAGTGAATATTAAATTATTTCAATTACTTAGGTTAAATATTACATATTCGCATGTAATATAATGTGTATTTCCATCACAGGTTTGGTCTTAAATTTTATTCAAAGTGGCATTAAAAAGGTCTTAAAAAGTCTTAAATTGAACTTGTTTATCTGTAGACACCCTGGTTTGTGGTGTTAATTCAAAGTTGGAAGTTAACTTTTACTGTTAATGTCTAGCCAAGTTCATACTCTGTCAACATTAGCTAGCTAGACTCACATTGACGATTGCCATTATTAAACGTTAGTTAAAACATTAGCAGTATTATGTCCCATATTGCCATTCCACATACTATTATTATAAGTAGCAGTACTATCTTAGCTACAGTTCACCATCGAGCTAACGTTAACTTTTCGGCGGCAAAAACGCTTCTCATCCAACTCTGACGCAGTAAGTTAGTTTTATAGCTAACTTAGCTAAGCTAACGTTATAAAACTACTGCGTCAGAGTTGGATGAGAAGCGTTTTTGCCGCCGAAAAGTTAACGTTAACGTGAAATATTAATGAAATATTAAAATATTTCAGAACAAAAGACTAATGGGCGGCAAAAAGGTTTTTTTTTTTTTTTTTTTATCATTATAGCTAAGCTATAAAACTACTGCGTCAGAGTTGGATGAGAAGCATTTTTGCCGCCGAAAAGTTAAAGTTAACGTGAAATATTAATGAAATATTAAAATATTTCAGAACAAAAGACTAATGGGCGGCAAAAAGTTTTTTTTTTTTTTTCATCATTATAGCTAAGCTATAAAACTACTGCGTCAGAGTTGGATGAGAAGCATTTTTGCCGCCGAAAAGTCTTTTGTCCTGACTTATGTGAGCTAGCTGGACTGCGTCAGAGGAGAACGATGGAAAAAAAAAAAATCCTTTTTGCCGCCCAATAGTCTTTTGTTCTGAAATATTTTAATGCTAAAGCAAAGCAATTTGGGCGGAATGTGACTGTCGATAGCCAGTGAGGGTTTGAAAGTATGATTTAGTCTTTATTTTGTCGTCAAACTGTCTTAGAACATCTTCGTAAAACCATGTAAGACTAACGTTAACGTTAAATTACAACATCAGGTTAACTGACAGAACCGACCAATGGTTGCTAACCTCCCTTTCGAGTAACGTTAACATTACTAACGTTATCTAGCTGCTGTTATACAAATAAACCGATTACTATCATTAATGGTTTTAAATTCTTTCAATACTTTCCCCGCTGTCCTGAAAAAAAAAAAAAAAGATAGGCCTAACGTTATTATATTAATATTCAGGGCTGTGTGTGTGTGTGTGTGTGTGTGAGAGAGAGAGTGAGAGAGACGCATTTCTAGCGTCTCTAATGAGGTAGCTATGCCTAAATACTTTTAATGTGTTTTTATATGGATATTAGGGCTTCTCAAAGTCCGGACCAAATGGCAAGCCCATAAGTTACCTCTGGATATGAGAAAAATACCCACTGAACCAAACTGGATCAAAACAATTTTTTTCCCCATTGACTTACACTAACGTTAAAGTCTGACATAATGTGCCTTTTTAAATTGTTGTATGCTGTTACCACAGTGGTGGTTAACATTGCTGTTTTTCTTTTCTCTATTGTCTAGATAATGAAGTTGACGGAGAAGCAGTGGACTATGGATTGACTGAGAGGATGGTTTCATGCCTCTTTGAAGGATCGTTTAAGAAGCAAGCCAAATTCAACTGATTTGTTCAGCAGTGGAAAGAAACCGTGACACTAACCCTCGAGCCTGTCCCGGTACATTCAGAGAAGGCTACAGCGGAATCAAGGTACCAGTAACAGTAATGTTATGTCATTGTAATGTTAGGCCTAAGTAGAACCATGGAAAATAACTCTATAATCTCATAGCAATTAGGGCTGCAACAACTAATCGATAAAATCGATAATAATCGATTATGAAAATCGTTGTCAACGAATGTCATTGTCGATTAGTTGGTCTGCTCACGTCACGGGGAGCGTTACTGATGACGTCACTTTCATGACAACAGTCACACGCGAAATGGCAGAGAGTAATGTTCATCGGAGAGAAATGACAGATCAATCGGCGGCAGAAAAAAGTGTGCGCCCCAAGTCATCTAAGGCATGGGAGCATTTTACATTAAATGCAGCAAATAAGACTGTAATCTGCAAGTTATGCAAAGCTGAGCTTGTGTGGCATGGAAGTACCACAGTGATGCACGAACACCTGAAGAGGAAACACGTTGGTGTAACGGATGAAGGTGAAACATCAGCACGGTAAGCAAAAACTGTAGCCTATATTCTCATTATATGAAGATGTGAAAATAGTATAGTCTGGTTTAATTCAATGCTACTGTGTAAACAGCTTTGTTTACCAACTTCGGGACAGTCACACTAGATCTATTTTGTCTCGAGCATCAGGTTGCGCAATCAGTTCGCTCGCAACATAAGTGATGGATTATAATAGCGCTACCGCAGAAATAGGTTAAATTAAATGGTTAAAGGCAAATTAAATATAAAGGCAGTTAATAACAGCAGTAAAAGATTGTTTTTTTAGTCACTGTAGTCAGTGGTTTTTAGCGAATGCATAATTTTTCCTGTCCTGAGTTTATTGATTTAAAAACGATTGTATTGCTTTCGCTAAAGAAAATAGTCCGTTCCGTCTCTACGGTTAGAATCCTGCGTCCATAGCAACACTCTGTTTTTCATGGCAACGATGTGTTATATTTCGCAGCGAGCGGTCTGTTATCAAGAAATAACAGACCGCATTCTACATTGGAATTCATCCAAGCCATGTAATAAAAAGTTTTTAAAAAGTTTCGATCTACTGCGGCTCTACTATGTTCACACGTTTGTTTTCAGTCTTTCTATATTTAATTTATCAATATATCCTTATAATTGATTTAATTTTAAATAAAAATTTAATTGATTATATATTTTAGATGTTTTGGTTTATATCTTCACATCTGAACATCATGTCTGTGTAAATTTTTTTACCAAAAATTGTTAAAACATAATATGTTGTTTATAATTTAGATTTTTTTTTTTCATTAATCATGGTTGTCAACTTGCCAACAGTAATTATCATTAAAAACAATGCAAATATTGATTTACACATAAATTGTTTCTCCTTGCATACTCAAATGCTGTTTTTTTATTTCAGAAAGAAACAGCTCACCATGAGTGAATTTGTTCAGAGGAGAAATCCCCCATGCACTCCTCAACAAGCAGCCATTGTAACAGATGCCATACTTAATATGTTGGTAACTGACATGCGGCCAATGTCAATGGTGGAAGATGAAGGATTCAAAAAAATGGTAGGCACACTCAACCCAGGATACATTCTTCCCTCAAGGACCCACTTCACAAAATTAATGGAGAGGAAGTATCAGGAGGCATTCCAAAAAATTAAGAGTGCTATAAACACCACCAACAGTAGAATGGCTTTAACTACTGATATATGGACAAGTGTTGCCACTGAAGCTTACCTTGGC
This sequence comes from Abramis brama, assembly GCF_963993115.1. NCBI lineage: Eukaryota > Metazoa > Chordata > Actinopteri > Cypriniformes > Leuciscidae > Abramis > Abramis brama. Next base: position 10,425,586 of record NC_139983.1, on the reverse strand, counting down.
ATTACATGCCATTACATTGGGAATGACTGGAAGATGACATCTGTCTGCCTTACCACCATGCCACTCGAAGACAGACATACCTCAACCAACATTGCAGAGTGGTTGGAAGAAGTAGCAGTCAAATTTGAAATCCCTTCTGAGAAAATTTGTGCCATTGTACATGACAATGGTGCAAACATTGTGGCTGCTGCAAAATTACTGGAGGAGAAACATGGGTGGAGCAGTATACGCTGCACTGGCCACACCTTGCAGTTGGTGATTAATGCTGCATTAAAGAACACAGGCATTCAAAGAGCTGTTGGAGCTGCAAGATGTCTTGTGGAGCATTTCAAAAAAAGTGAGCAAGCCTGCAGCAAGCTCAAAGACAAACAGAAACAAATGGGCACACCTGAGCATAAGCTTGTTCAGGATGTAAGTACTAGATGGAACAGTACATTCTACATGATTAACAGACTGATTGAACAGAGGTGGCCTGTAACTGCAACTCTATCTGACCCATCCCTCACTCACAGAGACAAACGCTATCTTGACTTGAAACCAGACCAGTGGAGTCTGCTTGAAGAGCTTTGCACTGCTCTTAAGCCATTTGAATGTGCCACTGTTTTTATGAGTGGGCAGGAATATATAACAGTCTCTTCATTGCCTCCACTTGTGAAAGGGCTCTTGAAGTCCACTGAAGGTGCTGCCTACGATTCAGCTTCAGTGAAGTCCTTCCAAGCCACAGCAGTTGAGCAGCTTCAAAACAGATGGAAGGAAACACTCTTTGATCAGGTAGATAATCCTGTGGTTCTCTCCTCTGCTCTGGACCCAAGGTTCAGAAGACTGAAATTTCTGTCACCTGAGCAAATTATAACTGTTCAAGCGAAAGTGCAAACTAAAGCACTTGCAGCAAGAAGGGAGATGGTGCAGCAGCAAATTACCACCTCAACCATAAGAACCGCAGCTGAACCTTCGACATCTTTGCTCGACTCACTCCTTGAGTCTGGAGGCAGCAGTGATGAAGAGAGCAGAGAGGAGAAAGCTGAGGAGGACCTCAACACTCAAATAAGAAATGAAGTCCTGGCTTACTTTGGTGAGAGGCCCCTAGCCAAGGAAGAAAATCCTTTGGATTGGTGGAGAGATAATAAAGATAAATATCCCACCTTGGCAAAATTAGCTAAATCCTACTTGTGTATCCCAAGCTCCTCAACACCATCCGAGCGTCTGTTTTCCGCTGCAGGTAACATAGCTTCCAAAAAGAGAGCCAGCCTCAGCCCGGAGCATGTGGACATGCTGACATTTTTGCATTCCAATTCAAAGTTTTGGAAGAGTGAATAAGAAACATGTTCTTATGAACAACACTGAACAGTGACAGTTTTCCTCTTCTTCTGCATTCTACCTCTGTATCAAACAGTAACGTTTGTTTGTTTATTATTTATAATTTTGATATTTCAACAAAATACGCTGCTTAATATCTTATTACAAACATCTTTGTGTCCTAATTTCATAATGTGAAGTTTATATGAGCAGCACAACTCAATATTTTGTTTTATTTATATTTTGGATATTTAAAGAAGTTTTATTGCTGGACAAACTTTTGTGTTTTAAGGTTTAAAATGTAAAAATTAAAGATTATATTAGTAAAACTTAATGTGTGGCTTTTGCACTTTTTAAAGTATACTTTTAAACATAAATACCCTGATTTAGGGTTTTATTTAGTTATAATAAACAAAAAAATCAAACTGAATTAAAAAAAAACTGTATTCGATTAATCGAAAAAATAATCGTCTGATTAATCGATTATGAAAATAATCGTTAGTTGCAGCCCTAATAGCAATATAATATAGCTTTAAGGTTACCACTGAAGAAGTTTTTTATCTGGATCTGAATTCACCTGGCTCTGGTAGTTTATGTAGTGTAACATTATGCATTAGTGTGTACACACTAATGCATAATGTTACACTGTCTGTGTAGTCTGAATGCAGGGGTAGAAAGTAACTAAGTACATTTACTCCAGTACTGTACTTCAGACCAAATGTTGAGGTACTTGTACTTTACTTGAGTCTTTTCTTTTCATGCCACTTTCTACTTTTACTCCGCTACATTCATCTGTTACAGCTTTAGTTACTAGTTACTATAGTTACTAGTTACATGTAGTTTATAAAATCTGATGTTTGATTCTAAAGTAAACTAGCCGACAATATAAATTCCAACTGAGATGATGAGATTATTAAACACAACACAACTGGTTGGATCCTTTACTCTTTCTACAATGGTTTAATACTTTAACTACATTTTCCTGATGATACTTGTACACTTTTACTGAAGTAACATCTACTCTGCTGGACTTTAACTTGTATTGTTACAGTGTGGTTAATTTGCCAACATTTTAAGACTATTGTTTTATTTTATCATAGTCATGCCATCCCATCATCAGCCTTCCCAGCAGTTTTCATCATTCCTAAATTTCCCAGAGATGTTCAGACAAAGTTGGACCAAAAACCGCCATGCAAAATTGAGAGATCCGATCACAACAAAATCATAAGAACATTGTATGAAACCATGGCCCTGATCAAAATGTAAGTTTTGCAACCCAACTGGATCACGGCATTTGAGTTATTAATACTATGTCTGATGTTAAATTCCTCACCTTCTTTTGCATCGCTGTTACAGGTTTCCGACCAATGATGACTACGTGAAAGTGTGTAAGGCCCTGATTTTGAAATACCCTTTCTTAAAGGACAAAGAAGGCAATGGTTATGTGAGTTGACAGATTATTAATTGCCAACCTTTATTTATTATACCTAGAGTACTAATCCAGTCAAGATATTAACTATGTTCTCTGCATTTTGATGCACACATTGTTTTCCACCATTTATTTTCATGCTTGTGCTTTCAGTTTTCTGCAAGTGGTTTGTATGCTTATTTAATTGTTCTATTTTATATTCTTTTAAATAGCATACCTGGCACATGTCTCTCAAACGTAAGTTCAAATATGAGCGGGTGCCACTGGTAGATGATGAAGAGGTGAGAAGAATGAAACAGAAATTTGGTCATCACACAAAGCCTTTACAACAGGAAGAAAACACAAGCAAACGAGCCAAGGCATCAAAGGTCAGAGCATCTTCTTTGGTTTGCTGTATATCTATGTGTGCATGTTTTACACACAAGCAGTGTGGCCCAATGGTTAAGCCCCTTAACCCAGCGTGGAAGAGAATAGTCCCCCCTGTAAAGTGCTTTAAGTAGCTATGATAAAGCGCTATATAAAATGTAATAAATTATTATTAAGGGCTCATTTTTCATAAACATTAAAAAGGGGAAAAGCAACTGTCAAATGAGCAAATGTTTGTCATCCCTCTGTGTCGTAGAAGGTGGATATTATTGGGGAGGATGATACCTCAGTAGCGAGCCATGTGAAAGTCCTGCAGGACCAGTATCGGAAGACAGCCAGATGCCCGAATGGTGGAGGAACGGATGATGAGGACATTTGCTTGGAGAAGGCGAGAGATTGCCAATGGGATGACTGTCAAAGAAGCCATTAACAAATATCCATTCCTTAAGAGTCCATGCGGGGTTTGTCATTTGTGTTGGGAGTTCATATTAAATTACTAAAGGCTCTCTTTGAAATTTAATTTTAAAATCCTATGATAATGTTGTGACATGTTTCCCGTTTGTTTGTGCTATGTTGCAGCTATTTCAGGAAATGGGCCGGCTTCATGATGAAATGAATATCTGCCGAAGATTCGAAGATGGCTTTAAGGTCCTAGTACCCAAAGTGCTTAGCTTGGCTCAAAGGAAATCTCCCCTTGCAGATCTGGCTTTGGAGGAAAGAGAGGCTGCCCTCACCGAAGATGTCCCTGGAAAGTGACTGACTGATCAGCCATGGCCACCCCTAGTGTTGTGGAGCCATTTAAGCTTAATTTCTTTTCTCTTTGTCTTCAGACAAGATAAGGTCTAACTAACCAAAATACACTGTACATTCATTTAATACACTTCCTTTTTTTTTTTTTTTTTACTTAATTTTCAGGGATTGATTTCAGAGCTGCAATCCTGCTGTTGCCGATCCTGTTCAGGGAGAAAAATGACATTCTCGTCATACTTGGGGAGGTGTGTAATTTGCATATAGTTTTTTTTTTTTACATTTTTTTTACATTACTTCCCACAGAGACTGGGAGAATTATATGCATCCCTTGGATGTCTTATTTCATACAGGGTGTCCGCGGGGTTGTAAAAAGTATTAAAAGGTAGTAAATGAAATTAGCCAAAATTAAGGGCATTAAAAGGTATTAAAAAGTAATAAACGTCATCTGATGAGGTATTAAATTTCCGAACCCCCATCCAACTAGGCCTATGAGTTTCAATTTGTGTTAAGTGTGCAGGCCTTTCTTCTAAAATTCCAAAAAATTTGCGTGAATTTTTATTTATTTATATGTTGCGAGTAGGACCTGAGCGATATCATGTGACTTGGTGTTCGTTCGCGCACTGAAACAAACTGGGTACCCGGCTGGTTTGCTGCTAAACCTGTTTGTTTAACTAGGGTGCATGTTAACTGAAAGAACGAGCAGAGAGAGAGAGAGAGAGAGAGGCCTGGTCGCGCGCGCACACTCTCCACTCTTGCTCTCTCTCATCCTCGCTATATTAATCAAAATCTATTGACACGATGGTAAAAGGTCGGAAGACCGAAGTTTCACGTGTCGCATTCGGAGATTTATTTCTTGAATTACCGCTGGGTGTGAATTGTGCTAAGATACACTGCCTTATCTTCTAACAGATCGGTAACATTTTACAATATGGTTCCATTTATTAAACTCTAGTCAACTATATTAATTAACATTAACTATTAATAAACTGCACTTCTATAGCATTAATTAATCGTTCTCAATGTTAATTTCACCATTTACTAGTAGCCTACATTATTGAAATCAAAAGTTGTATTTGTTAACATTAATGCACTGAAGTAACATGAACAAACAATTCATGTATGTAAACTACGTAGTATTTTCAGGTTATTTATATTATAATGTGTAGAAACATTACAAAAAAAAAAAATAATTTAGTTTAGACTGGAGTGAGGTGAAACCAGAAAAAAAGTGCAAAGCAAGTTATTGTTATCTAGTACAGTATTTGATAGAAAATTAGACTATTAGTTAAAATAAACTTTTTAATGCTACATTTTTTATTCTACTTTTTGATATTGATATGATTATAGACCAAAATAATTATCAGGTCTAGCAAGAAGGATTTTATCTTACCCAAAGCTATGAAATCAAGTGGTAAAATCACAGCTTAAAAAACAAACAAACAAACTTTACTTTTCACTTTACACCGCTACAGTTGCAGCTTGAAGTCGTGCTGGTATTAAAAAATATTGTGAAGGTATTAAAAAAGGTATTAAAAGGTATTAAATTCAACTTAAGAATTTCTGTATATACCCTGTCATAATACAAAGTTTCTAGCTATCAATGCTGGGCCTTGGTGTGGTGGACATGGGGGGCTGCATAGTGCAAACCTCACTGCAGCAGTGAGAGAGAGAGCTGTGCAGTACAACAAAAATATGGTGTTTTTTGAAAATTCAACCATGTAAACCTATTCTGGTACAACCTTAAAATACAGTTATGAATCTGAAAAGGAGCATAATATGGGCGCTTTAAGGTCTTTACTTACCGTAGACGTTTTTTTAGTGTGTGTGTGTGTGTGTGTGTATATATATATATATATATATATATATATGAACAGTTGTTGGGTTTTTTTTTTTTTTTTTTAAATGAATGTTTGTGGTAGATTTAAGGTAACTACTTTATGATCTCTTGCAGGATCAGCCACCATCGCCGTATCCTACTGTACAACTCGACGCTGTCGCTGACTGGAGGAGTGTGCTGACTCAAAAGGTCCCTGCAGTGGTCAAACTGGATGGGCAGTCAGTCTGCAGGGTGCTTGGTTTGGAGGAAGGTGTAATTGCTGCTTTTTGTGCTTACTTCATCTACAACGTGGTATATCCATCTCGCCTGAAGAACACCCTGATTTTCATTCAGCGATATGTTCTAAAAATGTCTGAGGTTGATGATAAGCCTCTACCTGTTAGTGTGACCAGGGTAATCAACATTTTAGCTTGATCAACAACCACAATGCCTACACCATTCAGCTGTCCTAAATGCTCTCGAAGAGCCTTCACATTGATGAAGTTAATCCAGCACATCGGACTTGTTCATGCACATGAGCCACATTTTACCATAACGTGTGGCCTTAACAACTGTCAATCGACATTTTCTAAATATGAGTCCTTCCGACGACATATTTACAGGAAGCATAAAGACATTTATTTAAGACATTCCAGACGAGCCACTGCTCATGATATCCAGGAAACAGTAGTGGGTGAGGAGGAGCAGGGGCCCAGTGATGCTGTCAATCCTCCTGAACCTCCTGAGATGAATGAGCTGTTAGTGCAGTTTAGAGAGAATCTTTTTGGCTTTATTCTGAAATCGAGGGAAAAAAACCACCTTCCTCAGACTGTTCAACAAGAAATACTGGATGATGTAAATTTTTTGTTTGACTTCTTTAAAGCAAACTATGATGCATTTCTAAAATATCATCTTGAAAAAAATGGCTTCAATGTGGAATCTTGTCCTGAACTTTATGAAGTTCTGCAGTGTTCTGACTTTTTTTCAGAGGCATCAAAACTTGTTAGGTCTCCGCATATGTTGAAAAACTACTGCAAATCCAACCTTGAAATGACTGAGCCTGTAGACTACGCACTGAGAGACCCAAGTGGTCGTAAAGCTACTCTTATGTACCCATTTGTGATGTACTTCAGAAATACTGCTCTCATGAAGATGTTTGGGATTCTATGCAGAGAGAGCGAAACTGTGAAAGAGATGAACATGTTCTAACTGATTATAGAGACGTATTTTATTTCAGGAACCACAAGGTATTTGCAGATAATCCAGATGCTCTAAGGATACACCTATATGAGGATGAATTTGAGGTGTGTAACCCGCTGGGTTCTAAACGCAACAAGCACAAACTTTGTGCATTCTACTACACTGTTGGAAACATAGGTTCAAAGTACTGCTCACAGTTAAAACATATCCATCTAGCTTTGCTTGTCCGTTACGTTCACGTAAAAAAGTTTGGTTTAGATGTAATTTTGAAGCCATTACTTGATGACCTTAAGAAACTGTCATCAGAGGGACTTAATATCATTGTTAATGGCATGGAGAAGCATGTTTTTGGAGCTGTAGCTGCAATATTGGGAGACAATCTGTCATCTCACATGATAGGCGGATTTGCCATGTCTTTTGGTGCTGGTCGAATCTGTAGATACTGCATGGCTACTCACTCTGAGATGAAAAAGAACTTCAGTGAATCTGATTTTGTTTTAAGAAATGTTGATGTACACAGATACCATTTAGAATGTGTAAAACAAAATCCAGAAAACAAAGGAATGTATGGAGTTCGTGGTGGATGTGTATTTGACCAGTTAGATTACTTTGACGTCACAACATCTCTTCCTCCAGACGTCATGCATGATTTCTTTGAGGGTGTAGCACCGTTGGCATTGAGGCTTGTTATATGTAAAGCTCATCAAGAAAAACATATAACCATACAAGAACTAAATGATGAACTAAGAAAGATGTCCATTGGACAAAATGATAAGACAAATAAGCCTGTGGCTTTCTCAGAAAATATTTTACATGGATCCAGTGTTGTTGGTTCTGCTTCACAGAAGTGGTGTTTATTCCGCCTACTTCCTTTCTTGATGGCACACAGGGTACCTGAAGGTTGCAGTTACTGGCGGATCTATTTATTGTGTCGTGAAATTGCCGACATTGTAATGGCACCGGTTGTAAAAAAAGAGTCCCTTCTTCTTCTTGACCAATTAGTTTCTGAGTTTTTGTGTGGCATGGAAAAAGAGTTTGGAAATGTGATAACTCCAAAATGTCATTACTTGATCCATTATTCTCGTCTAATGTTGTCCTACGGTCCTTTACGGTCTTTGTGGTGCATGAGATTTGAAGGGAAACATCAGTATTTCAAACAGGTAGCTAGTTCCTCAAGGAACTTTATCAATGTTACATCAACTTTAAGCAGCCGCCATCAGTTTAGACAGTGTTGGGAATTTTCCTCAACTAATATGTTTGGGGAGTATGAGAGGGTTATGGGACGCAGTGTTAACACACTGTTACAGTCTCTTCCTTCAGCTCTTAGGCATTCCATAACTGTTAGTGAGCGGTACAAACATGTCAATTTTCAGGACATTACACTCAACCGAGTAACAGAGGTTGTGATTAACAGTGTTAAATACTGTGTGGGAGATGTCTTTGTTGTGGGTCATTTGCACTGTGAAAAAATACCTTTGTTTTTTCAGGTCAAATATGTTCTAAACATACACACAGATTGGGCGTTATGTGGAAAACTATTAATTCCTCTTTCTTTCTGTCATCTATGGAAGTAAAATAATGTCAAATGTTTTTGAAATAAAAAGACTGTTGAATTGCACTACTTGAAAAAAATAGGCATTGCATTAACCATGCTTGCATTTTAATGCATTGTATTTTTAGGGCTTGCATTTTTATGGGCTGAAATTCAGCATGGTTGAATATTTAAGCTTTGAATATTTCAATTAAAAACATTTCAAACACCTTTTCATTATTAAAAATTAAATAATCCATATTCACCTTTCATATTTCACTTCCAAAATATTCAAACTGTTTAAAAATAAAACCAATAATATTCAACAGGCAATTTTCGGTCCATTTTATTTCGCTTTGCAAATTCGCTTCCACAAATTCAGTGGTTCAAATTCGACAGTAAATTCAACATTGACGCCCAGGAACTGCAGGAAAAGCAATAGATTACCGAGCATACTCTCCATCTGCTGTTAGTCGACCTCACCATCAGGTGGTGCAAAAGCGCGTGTTGTTGACGAAGACCAGCAAAATTAGAGCAAGTCATTCATTCATAAAACTCATTTACAGCAATGTAAGTGTATTTGTGATTATTATGACGGCTGTTTTATGTTAAATTCAGTGCCTTCACGGTTACTTTTCCTGTGTAGCCTACATGCATCTTTCTCTACCGTGAACGAGATTATAATGTTATTCCCCGATGCGGATGTACAGATCCAATGTTACATTTTTGAGGTTGACATATATTTCTCTTGGTTGTTTAGTTGCCTTAACTTTATATTGTGGCGATGTGCTGCATGCAGGCTAGGGTTTCCCTCAATACTTCTGGACATATACAACACGTAGATTAATGGACTACAGTGATGTAAAAGACCAAACTCGCAGGCAAGCAGATGGACTCAGAATAACTCACAAAGCTGAGCGTTTCCCAGTGATAGACTGGCATAAAGTTGGCTTGACGTTGGACATTCGCACATTTAGGGACCGTCTCTAAAGTGTATACGACTTTGGTAGGCTATGTACTTTTCTAACTCCGATAGCATTTTAATAGAACGAATTACAGTCATAAAACCAACTGTAAAGTGTTCATGTAGTGTCAGGCATAAATGCGCACCCTTTGGATTTTTGATATTTATTCAAATAAATTTAAGTTTGCTATTGAAGTTAGAAACGTGTATGCCAATGTTGTATGCAACTTTAGAGACGGTCCCTAAATGTGCGAATGTCCAATGTCAAGCCAATTTTACATTTAGTCATTTAGCAGACGCTTTTATCCAAAGCGATTTACAGTTAAATTAACAATAGGACAACAATATGCAAGTGCTATGACAGTTTAAGCTAATGCAATACACGTAGGCATACTATATATAGTATATCAGTATATGTACATCACCAGTAAATAGGCTTATATGTATATCGCCAGTATCACGATCGCTCAGCATGAAACTTTGCGCGTCAAGTTCATATTCTGAGTCCATGCTTGCCTACAGCCTACTTCCACAATAAGGTGCTGGTGAAAGATTGATCTTTCATATCACTGTATTAGTCCATAAGCTACGTTAAGCGTTTTGTCCCAACTGAAGGGGAACCCTTGAGTATGAGGTATTGAGGGAAACCGATTATAATCCTGTTCATGGTAGAGAAAGCTGATGACATGTAGAATACACAGGGGAAATAACAATGAAGTTATTGAATGAAACATAAACACACATCTTTTCCGCACATACTGACACAGATAATCATTTCCATTTTATGAATGAATGTCTTCGTCAACAACACGCGCTTTTGCACCATCTGATGGTGAGGTCGACTAACAGCAGATGGAGAGTATGCTCGGTAATCTATTGCTTTTCCTGCAGTTCCTGGACGTCAATGTTGAATTTACTGTCGAATTTGAACCACTGAATTTGTGGAAGCGAATTTTGCAAAGCGAAATAAAATGGCCCGAAAATTGCCTGTTGAATATTATTGGTTGTATTTTTAAACAGTTTGAATATTTTGGAAGTGAAATATGAAAGGTGAATATTATTGAATTTTTAATAATGAAAAGGTGTTTGAAATGTTTTTAATTGAAATATTCACAGCTTAAATATTTAACCATGTTGAATTTCAGCCCATAAAAATGCAAACCCTAAAAATACAATGCATTAAAATGCAAGCATGGTTAATGCAATGCCTATTTTTTTCAAGTAGTGCAATTCAACAGGCTTTTTATTTCAAAAACATTTGACATTATTTTACTTCCATAGTCATCACTATTATGCCTACTTGGTGAAATATGAACAGGACTGGACTGTCCTAGACCCTTTTGAGGTGATGGATTTTCATGCTTTGGATACATACTGTGTCGATGATAAACTGTTTGTCAGTATGCGGCATTTATGTTAAGCTGTGTTGGGAGGGTTGTAGAGCGTTGTAGATGAGCTCAAAGCTTGTGTTTTTTAATCCAGAACACATCAAGTGTCATGTAGTTTATCCGTTAAGTGACTCTCTTTACTTTGGTGTGGTGTGCTAAAGTGTTTTACTTGGTCTTTGATAATAAACGTATGTTTTTCTGCACTATATTGCTGTTCTTATTAGTGATGTTCATGAAATTGAAAGAAGGAATATATAAATGGTTCCATTGTATTTATTCCCTTGCCATGCATCTATTCTCTGATATTGCTGTTCATTTTGTTTTTGGAGTGGCAGTAAGTTGACAGTTGGTCAGTGAAATGCTTCTTAAAAAATGTATTTAATTTTTTTTAAATGTTTTTTATATCAGACATGACATCCTAAACATTGTGGCATTTTATTTTGGGATGTTACATTGTATGGTTGTGAGATGAATTATTATTGAATCTGTGAATTAAACTGTTTTCCATTTAAGGACTAAAATAAATGTCTAAAATTCAGTTAGTTGTTGTTTGCCTTTATTTTCTTTCACTCCTTAAAGAATAAAAAGGAACTTTTTTGCCACCTAAAGGTACAAAATGGCTTTGTCACTGGGGTGGTACCTTAATGGGACAAAATTGTACCTTTTTCCAGAGGTACTTTATTGTACCTTTGTCTAAGGTACATTATTGATCCTCAAAGGTACAGTATTGGCCCTTAGAAGGTACAAACAAGCAAGGTACAAATTTGCTCCTCTGACTCAAGGTACAATAATGTACCTTTGAGGGTACCACCCCAGTGACAAGCTTTTGTTCCTTAAAGGTACCGTTTTGTACTTTTTTTTCTGAGAGTGCAATAGCAAACCATCCAACCCTCCAATTACATCCCCATGGACAAAATCAAGTCCCGCCCTACATATTTTTCCTGTTTGAGAAGCCGTTTCACTCATATGTCACAATAGGGAAGAAAAGACTATCACAACTTCCATTTTATGCTGACTTTAACCTTGTCTTAGCCTATAAGAATTAACAATGTTTAATAAAAAAATAGCTGTTATGTGAGATTACTGATGTCTCTTTTCGCTTATTAAGAGAAATAACAGAAATGCTAAAGAGATCTCCTTTGTAATTTTTCTTTCTCATGGGAATATTTGAAATGAAACGGATGTTTAATGTGGCATCTTACTCACCTGATGTGGTTCAAAGTGAGAACCAGAGGGGTTTGTGGGGATATAAGTTTAAAAAACTCAGTGACGTTTGGGCTAAATATTAGTATCCTGCCTTTGAAAGAGATTAAACAGTGAGCGGCGTTACATTATCTCAGCTTCAAAGAGAGGCCGTAAGATTGCCATCTTGCATTTGAAACGGCAGCTGTGTTGCTATATGTGCGCACCTGGAAAAGAGCAACGAGGAGAATCCTCTAGGCTTTCCAGATTTCCTATGTGTCCACATAGCAGAAACACTGGGAGAGATATTGAGGGAATTGCTCTCGTTTTTACCCCCTATTCTGAAATGCAATCCAAGAAAATGACATCTAGTAATTAAGTATTTATTTCTTTGATGGTAATGACGTTTTACACATTACATTTCTTTCATAACCTATTCATGAAAGATAAGACATGTTGCCATGGTGATGATGGCACAGAGAATTCTCTTAACATTGTCTGTTCTGTTAATATTATCTGACTTACTCTGGTTCTGGGCAAACTGATAGCCTTGGTTTTCCAAATGCTAAACATTGATCTTGATATTATTTGTCTCTGTGTTGCTATTTATTGAAAGCTCATTGCAATTCTCTGTTGAAAGACATATTGAAAAACAGATTGCTGGACACAAGCGGATGGATTTGCTGAACTGAATGCGGAATAACCCGGTTGAGATCAAAGAACTGCATCTCACTGAGATTCATCTTTTATTGTACTGCCACTTTAAAGGTCCGTACACACCAACAACCATTTAAAAATAGGAAACATTAAAGTTTTCAATATGGTTACATTTCCACTTAAACAAACCTTTTAGGTTACCATGGGAACTAATGTTTTAACGTCAAAGATTTATGAAAGGATAGTCAGATGTCAAGGTAAGTTACATTAGAATGCATTATGAGTTAATAGAGTAGATTAATCAGCATAAATCATTTCTGAATAAGAGCCTTAACTTAAGGCCATTCCAATCTAATCACTTCATTTCACTGGCCTCATTATAATTAATTTTGCCAGGTAATGAATTAATGAAACAGTCTGGCATGTTTTACACGAGAGGTCAAGACAAATAACGTGGCCCATACCGTTCTCTCTGATGAAATAATTAGTGCATCTTAACACTCTAATTAGCCTTTTTTCCCCAGACAAGTGTAAACAAATGCTTCTATGTAATGCAGAAATTAATTCAGTCCGCTGTTACGTTACAATACGCGTGTGATCTTCTGTACACTATCCAAAACGGACTATCACTGGCACCCTTTCAAAATGTAGGCTACACCTTTGTACCGAGTGCATAACTCACATATTGGTTCCTAAATGGTACACTGTAAAAAAAAATATCGTTGGTTTAACTTAAAAATTAAAGTCCCCCTGTAGGCAATAATTTTATCCCTTAAAATTCATCTTTGATCAGCAAAATTACATATTTAAGCGATATTTTTTATTGAAAAAAAAAAGTCTTCATGCCTTAAAATAGCTTGAATGTAACTCTACACCTTTGCCTCATTTAGTACACGCGGTTTTATGAATATGCAAATTAGCCCCGCCCCCACTCACGCACACCAGCTCGGAGATCTACTTGTTGACGATCACACCTTGACGTGATTGGTTACAAGGTAGTTTGTGACGATTTCAAACCGCGTTTTTTGAGACTGTCTTTGGTTCACTGCCGTTTTAAGGAGAAAATACTCAGCAATGGTGTTGACTTGTGAATTTACACATGATTTGTCTTAAAGCACATTAAAAACACAACATAGACATATTAACAATATGAAAACCTTGATTTTCACCACAGGGGGACTTTAAGTTCCCAGGTTGGGTGCTTTAAAATTTTGAGTTCATTGAAACAAAAAAATTTGAGTTAATACAATGGAGATTGGTTTAATAAATAGAAACTCAATATATGATGTTTTCTGCACCACATTAATTATCTAAAGTTGATTTTACAAAAGATAAAAAGTTGTGATAAATCATGATTTCATTTTACAGTGTACATATTAGAACCTTTTTAAAAGGTACCGTCTCTGACAGCTTTTGAGAGCGTACTTTTGATTTCCATTCATCATTATTCATATGGCATAATCCGGTTATGTTTTCTCCTAGTCGACAGCATCTTTTCCTTGACACTGTTATTGTGAGATATCACTCACTGTCGCCTCTCAGCCGCACATCCTTGTTTTTCAGCTCGGCCATGTGATAACTCTGTCTAACCTTGAGAAATGGCTGCAGGAGACCCGGCACACACCAGAATAAACCTTCTTAGTGATGAAATATTCATTCAAATGAGGTGGAGAGGGCTGCTGCATTACAATAAGTCATTGTTAAAAGATTGCTCACATCCATAGAGGCGTCCAGTGCATCACTGTGAATAGATCAGTCTGAGAGGATGTTATAACACACAGAAAAACTCAGTGTTCTATGATAAAAGTCGGTACTCTGTGCTGCACCGGTTCACTCAAGTGCGTCTCGCATTTTTACAATCACTGAGTCATCACTAGTGAAATGAGGAATGAAAACAGCAGTGGACTCAGCCTCTGGAAAATGTTATTGTGCCACTGAAACAAATGGAAAAAATGAAGTTTTTGCACATTTCACATGTATAATGTGGTTTCATTTTAGGCTTGTGAGGGTTTTGGGCTTTGTGTTTATAGGCCTCATGTATGCCTCAATAAACTCCTAATTACTGCTAATTGATAGTTAGTAAGGTATTTGTTAAGTTTAGGTTTGGAGTAGAATTAATGGATGTAGAATATGTGTTTTATAAGTACTAATAAACAGACAATATCATAATAATATGCATGCTATTAGTTAATAGTGAGAATTGGACCCTAAACTAAAGTGTTACCACAATAAGTTATGTTGTCCTGACAAAATGCCAATAAAAAAGATTGGAAATAAATATCTAAAATAAACATCCAAAAGAACATTTTGTGTGTTGGAAAGGTTCCATGAATGTTAAAGGTCCTTCATTGGACCACAGATGCCAACAAAGAGCATTTAAGTATGAATCTCTATAGACAAGTTTTTAATGTAACTAAAGCACATTGAGTTATTTTGATGCATTTAATAAACTACATTCATGTATCCACTTTAAAGGGTTAGTTCACCCAAAAATTATTATTTTAATTATCCTGTAATTGAATCACCCTCAAGCCATCATAGGTGTATACTGTCTTCTTTCAGCCGAACACAATCTGAGTTATATTAAAAAATATCCTGGCTCTTTCAAGCTTTATAATAGGAGTGAATAGAGCCTGAGATTTTGAAGCCCAAAAAAGTGCATCCATCATAAAAGTAATCCATTCGGCTCCAGGGGTTAATAAAGGCCTTCTGAAGCAAAGCAATGTGTTTTTGTAAGAAAAAAATATAAATAAATAAATAATAATAAAAAATAGGCTATATATATATATATATATATATATATATATATATATATATATATATATATATATTTATAATTTTATAAACTATAATATAGCTATGTAGTCATATAAATTATGGGATAATTGTCATTTTTGGATTAACTATTCCTTTAAGGAAAGTCTCCATTTACGTTAATTAATCAAAGAAACTGCTAACTTGATTTATATGCCTGTTGAGCAAAAAACAAACCATATCAAACCCGCATCATTCCCAGCAGACATGAGCGCAATTGTTGTGAATTAATTAGCTACGTTTTTGTGAAAGTGTCATAGTTCTTGACGGGCAAATTAGTATGTATACATGCAGGTACTGTAAAGCAAAGGGTCAAAGACAAACCTTAAGAGTAAAATGATTCTGAATCAGCATTTTGAGCTCAGAGAGGCAGAATGTAAAAGTGCTGAATTTGGGGGAAATTCATGATGGGTTTTTAGAGAATAGAGAGAGTCTGTGGATAAAACAATATTTTTTATCCACATTTACCCCCCCCCCCCCCCCCCCATATTTACATGTGCACTAGACTAGAGTATATGTAGAAACACACATCTGATTTATTGTCAGAATTTATTGTCAATTTGTGAAAGTGTTTGTGTTTATCGGATACTAAAAATGATGTCAAGGTCGCTGTCTTGTAAAATAAACTACTCTGATTTTGACATATTCATACCTCCAGCTGAGTGATGGGAAGAACCACTGACTTACCTCTTGATGAAATCACTGTCAGTTATGAGATGCATATTAACATTTTTACAAATGTAAAACAAAAAAGTTTAAACAAAATGCAAATATTTCATATTTTGCACTATTTCTCTGTCACTAATGAGCTTGAGACTAACAAATGTAAATTTTCACTCAAAATATTGCTCAGATATGTACTAAAAATACATATTAAAATACAATATTATACTCTACTTTCACATATTATCACATTATTTTGTTAAATAAGGTTGATTTGATCATTGGTTAAAAGATGTCACATTGCATTGGAAAGAATAACCTACAGTATAAAGGGCAAACTAAAAGATTACCATAAAATATTGGATCTTTTTATGCATTTTCTGGAAAATAACCAAATATCGATACAGGCAATATTAGATGCCTCTCACTCCACTGATTGATATGTGTATATATGATGTTCTTATGTATTTGGAAATATGTGGACATGTCTATCTTAGACTTTGTATAATAACTTCTATACCTGTGTAACTGATTTTTTGGATGCTGAGGGTGGGTGGGGGTGGGAAGAGCTAAAATATATATAAAATGTTTTGTTTTTTGGAAATGTTCTTGTTATGCTCCATGTTTTTCAATAAAAATATGTTTGTTTGTTTTGTTTTTTTAAAAAAAGGTTGATTTAAAGTCATTTTACAGGAAACAACCCAATTTTTCAAATTCAATTCAAAATAAATTCAAGTAACGTTAGGCCTATTTGACAGAAAAGCATGACACACATTGCTGTCATACAAGTAAAAAAAACCCTGAAAATCAATACCAAGGGTCAAAACGAGAGAATGTTGACTACCGAGATAGCAATCAATGCTAGTGGTCTGACTCTGCAGGCCTTCTGTGGTCAAACTGACCAGTGCAAACGCACTCGATGTGGGCGTGGCCCTCGCGCCAACCGCCACGCTATTGGTCGGCTCACTCCAATGCCCCGCCTCTTTCAAAAAAGATCGAGAGAAAAAAAAGAAAAGGAAAACAGAGACATCTCAATCCTTGCAACTGGGGAAAAGATGAAACGTAGTGCACCATAGTCTCCGAATCACCTCCTCTTTTTTTTTTTTAAACCCAGTAAACCACCTTCTGTCGCTCTTAGCCAAACTGAGCCACATCTGTAAGTTATTTCAATCACCTAAAGCCAAACATCATTATCAGATATTCAGTTTTGGGACACGCTGGATTAAGTTTTGTAGCATTTTAAAGGTGAGTCATTAATCATGAACGCTTACGTGCATTTGAGCAGCGGATTGATTTTTACTGGATATATGAACACGATATCTTCATACACACACACACACACACACACATATATAGGCGTTTATCCAGGTAAGATATAAGATGCACTCGCCGGTTGTTGGTTTAAGGAGCCGCGGCTGGTGTTGCGCGGTGTGTCCGTCCATGTGTGTGTTTATTCGCCTGCGACATGGAGGGGATGGGTGGGCTTTTCTCTCTGTGTTTCTAATATCCGAGGACATCTTGAGCCACTCAGCGACCGGAATAGTTGCAAATGCAACGTCTTTGGTTGGTTATATTTCGGTTTTTGATCTTTGGCTACATTGTATCAGCTGTTTCTTCGGGATTTGGTTACATTGTATTCGTTAGATCAAGTGAAAACAATGTTGACCATGTATGAAATAGCTTTATTAAAACTGTTGTTGCGTGCTATCTTAGCATATTTTCTTAATGTTGAATGTCTTTCAAGGGCACTATATGAGGAAATATACACCTGGAGACAACATTGAAGGTAATATTCATGTATTCAGTTGGTAACTGTGTGATAAGGCTCCCCTAAATATGGTTTTGGCAAAGTCAACCACTATTTTGATGTAGTTTAAAAGTTTAGTCTTGTCACTCAACTTATTGCATATACATTTGTGGTGTTTTTTGATTATCCCCTTTTTAATATCACAGAATTAAAACAAGATCTTAAGAAGTGTAGGTAGTGTGTGTTTAGGGAGATGCCCCTTTGTCTGTGTTGGAGGAGAGGGGGTGTGTACAGATGTTCACTACCAGGACATCTGCTGTTTCTAAGGGCTTTGTCAAGGGCCCTTTCAAGAAGACTTCGGGCCCCGAAAGACTTTTCCAAGCTTAATCCTTGCTGGTTAATATGATGCAATGTAAGTGTAAATAATCCATAGTGTTACTCGTGTATTCTCAGTAGGTTACATGTTTCGGTTTGATGACTAGAGACCTTGATTTCTGACACGTCCATTACATTCCCCGCTGAGAATTCTCCCTCTCTCTCTGTCTCTCTCCGTCTCTCGCCCCGGAGCGCTCACACATCACACACTGAATCATAGTGTACATGGCAGCATATGAAGCAGGAAGACATTTATTAGAGTCAGACAGGAAAATGCAAAGGGCTTCTTTAATATTTATGGCATCCTGTTCTTCAGTTCATTTGTACTTCGGATCAGTGCTTCTCAAGTGGTTTTATATTGGATATCAAGTGGATCAAAAGTGTTTATTGTGCAGAAATGTCCTAAAAATCAAACTTGGTTGCATGTCATGCCATCTAATTTGACTATGATGAATTCACCCCAAAATACTATAGAGTTAGATTGGATGCCTAACCTCTGACATCAACAACAAAAGATATGGAAACTTTGGAAATGATTTTCTCTTTCCTTGATAAGTCTGTTTATTTTGCTGTCCTAACTATGCACAGGAATATGGCTTGTGAATTCCCACTTGTAAAAAGTAGAAAATGGCTATTTATTCTGCTCAGGTCGTGTAAATGCATGTTTCAGTGTTACAACCTGAAGTTTTCTGTTATCGGTCATCAGTCTGAGATGAGTGTGTCAAATAAATGTCCATATGGTATTAATATATAAGGTAATAAAAGATACGTGATTAGTAAACATCATTAAACTTTGACCTTTAGAGGCTAAATAATTTTGTAAATTCATTGAAATACCCCTTATGAAAAAAGTTATGCGATGGATATGTTTGACAACAGTAGATTTGTACAGTAGATTTTATGTCACACCAAATATTTCACAATTATTGTAGGTGTCATACAACAATTAGGCCTGTTTCATGCTATGAATCTGTTTGAAGATATGAGTCATACATGACCTTTTAAGAAAAAGCATGTGATGTAAGGGTAAATTCAGCACATACAAATTCATACAATATTTTTTGTTCGCTTTGAATTCATTTATTACCGTGTTCAAAAGATTGTGAACATGGAATACATTTGGAATAAATTTAATACAATTTATTCCAAAACTGAATTTGGAATTTTGTCTTCAGTGTCACATGATCCTTCAGAAATCATTAATATGCTGATTTGATACTCAGGAAACATTTCTGATTATTATCATTGTTAAAAACAATGTTAAATTGCGATACATTTTTTTGGGATTCTTTGATTAATAGAAAGTTAAAAATTCTAAATAACAACATTTATTTGAAATTGACTTTTTTGTAACAATTTAAAAGTTTTTACTCTCACTTTTGATCAGTGTAATGCATCCTTGCTGTAACACATGTTAATTTATTTTATTTTTTAAACTTTTGAATGGTAGTGTATTTTACATTTCAGGTAGACCATACCATAAGTGAATCATGTTTTATTCATATTTTTCATATGAGCTGCATTCATTGCCTTAGACATACTGCATTGCTTGATGCTGAGCTGTGTGTTTTTTCCTGCCTTTCATTTTAGTCTTTTACATGTGAGCATGCGTTCATTCCCAGAGGCAATGAAGCTTTTACAGTTGTGTTGAGCCTGGGAATGTTGACATTCTTCCATGAGCGGAGCACAGAAGTGAAATGTGTTTGTTTGAGTGTAGCTTGAATCTCAAACACAGACGTTCACTTGAGCGGTACGCAGAGAAGATGAATATTAATGAATTTTTAATACCTTGTTTAACACACACCATTATGGCCTCTTCTGCATATATGCTAGTGTAGCATTCCGGTGATTTCTCAACAGTAGGAGTTAGGAAGACTGAGAGGATGTCTGACGGTGCCTGATAGGAAGGTAATTGCTATGAAATTGGAACATGGCATCAGCCTAGAGCCGCAGAATTCAACCTTTTATTTCCACTCGCCGCTCGTGTGAGAGTCTCAGGGACGTGTCTGGCTGTCAATCAGAATGTGATGAGATTCAGGCTCAAAATGTCTAAAAGAAAAGATTCACTCAATTCACTTTATTTCATTAGATTCCCCTCTTTTCTATTAAAGAGCAAATTTATGAAGAGGTGTGGAAAAGAGTAACGGAATAATGTGTGATTGCAGGTAAAGGTTTAGTTGGTTCCGTTTTCTGTGTTGTTGCTGCTAGTGTCAGTGAACCTCTTCTGTTTTTTTTTGTTGCCCAGCCATAAATGAGCTCACACTCTTTCTCCTGCCAGAGTCGGTTGTAGAGGAAATGCTACAGGCTTTGCTTCCTGTTTTCTCTCATACAGACATGAGACCATCCATGTGCTTGGCGAGGGGGGTAATTCCTGGTGTTAAATTCAAATCTACCCCTGCAGAGTTAGATTTACCCTCGCAAAATAAAATTAGGTAAAATTTGATAAGGGTGCTTTTAGTTCATTGATAATGATAATTCTGTTCGTGATGTATAGACGCATGTATAGACATTTTGGCCAATATCCCTTTATGGTACAGCATTGCCATATGGCAACAATTCATTTCTACTCATTTCCTTGTTATTCAGAAAAAAATACAATATATTGCACTATGGGAATTAAAAGGGCAGGCCTTAATGTAGCCAATGATGTGCTGTTTTTAAGTCACATGATATTTGAATGTCCCTCCAAAACACTCTTTCCCACTGTCACCCTCATCACCTGTTGAAATGCTCCAGAAATTGCTCTCTTAAAGGCAGGGTAGGTAGGAATGGTCTAAAAAACTTCTTTTTCAAATTTGTTTAAACTTTATGTACATATCAATACATAATTAAAATGTAAGTACTCTGAAAAAGAAAGTATAAAAATCGAGTGTCTGTAGACCTCTCACGACTGTTTTAAAGACAGTTCATTATTTCCATTCACTCCACCCCCTCCCTTCTGGGCTCCTTCCAAAGCCACGCCCCCAAAACACATGAACGCGCGACTCCAACCGCTGAGCTGAAGACGCATTATTTACCTGAGACAAGCAGAGAGGAAGGAGCACAGTGCATGTAGTGACATCATGTCAGAATCACATGTAATAAAAAAATCTAACACTAATTGCTTATGAATATAAACAAATAAGATGTATTTTAGTACTCACTATCAAGCTTGCATATTGATATTGGTAAATTTAAAATATATATTTTTTGATTCGCTAACGAGCTAGTTATATAAGCTAAAAACAGGTTGCATTGATACACTTTTTTACATTACCATCAGTTATATTGTGATGAAGATGAATTTCGTGTAAGATTCATAACATATATGGTGTTCTGCATGTAGGGGTGGGAGATATTGACAAAAATGAATATCTCGATATTTTTTTCCAATATCTAGATATCGATATTCAGGCGATATTTTTGCCATCCTTCAAAGAAATGTGAGCAAACTGGCAAAGAAGGTCCAGTTGGTCTTTTGACTTGCTGCATTTGACCTATATTATTCTAGGCTATAGAAAAAAACAATAAAGGAGCTAACTAAACATAATCTGTGGCAGCCCCTACTTTTTCCACTAAAAAAAAAAAAAAAAAAAAAAAAACTTAACTAGGCACTTCTTGCAACAGTGATTATTAAATCAAACAACAATATTGTTGATGATCAATTCAAAGTAAAAAAAAAAATAACATTTTCAAAACGGTATAAATCCATTCATTTTTCCCCCAAAACGCTATAAATCCATCTTTTTTTTTTTTTTTTTTTCTAAATTTATGGTTTGTCTTTTTAAAAAAGTTTTTGTCTTTTATTTTTCGTGTTTGCATTTATGAGGAAAAAACAATATTACTTGACAGTTCTCCATTATGGACGCGAGCGCTCTGAAAGCTGCACTAAGACTTTCAAACTTTCACAGAGACCTCAAAACAGAAAGCACAAAGCCTTTCTTTAAAACGAATTTCGTTTTGTATTAATTGTATCTTAATTTTAATATATTTTTTTTTCATTAATTCATTAATATTTTCATTCCTGGATTAAATACATAAAGTAAATATAGGCTATCAATCACAACATAAGGTGCTTGAACTGGAGATTATATCATCGTGAACCGAACCGTAGCCTCGCCTCACAGGCCTAAAAAATGTGGAATATATTTACAGAAATCTGGTTCTAAACAAAACCATCCAAAACAAAATAAAACTATGTAGCCTAAATGTGCATTTCTCCGGTGCATGCGTTCACTAGCCTACTGCGAAGATCGCGAGTCAAATATCGTCAACTTCATCTTTGCAGCCGACACAGAAATTAATAAACAATTAAAATGTCTTATTGCAATATTTTACACATTCATAATCATTACTTTTGCTGGTTCTTTGAGGCAGCTTTTTAGGTTTATGGCGTTTTGGAAAAGAGCTCTTCACGTACGTACAAACACCGTTTCACCAAGGCACAGCAGCCCTTCAGCACATAAGAACAAAAAGAGAAAAAGCACGGACTTACTAATTACGAAACTTTGATGTGGTTGAACAGCTGAAACAGTCACAAATTCCTCTGCAACTCAAACATTCTCAGTACGAGTTATGAAGGAAGAGAACAGCATTACAGTTTTCAGCGCGTCCTCCTTTGATTGCTGTGTTGTGACTGGAAAAGTGCATGCAGGAGCACATGCGCAAAATGTAGGTTTGTAAAATGTCCTTTTGTAAAATAAAAATAATTTTAGGGCGAAGCAGAGGAGGTCGTGCAAGAGGCCGTGGCGTGCAACTAGGGTCCGAGGAAGTAGAGGCTGAGGACGGGGTGGTCGCTGGAAAGCCACGATGATATTGGCACGCGTTTTATTTCTTTGTTTATCCAAAGACTTTTTGTTCATTACCTTTTCTTGTACTGTCTTCTTTTTTTGCCTTGTTTGCCTTCACTAACTGCATGCCGGTAATGTGAATTTTGATTGCTCTTTCTCTGCCATTGTTTTGCTATTCCTAGGTTCCGTGCCTCTCGAATTCCTCAAATCAAACGTGCGCGCGCAAGTGGGCAGATCCCGTGGCAAAAGGGTGGTTGCCATGGTTGCGAGAGAGAGTGACAGTCGCCTAAGCCAATCCTTTGATTCGTCCCGAATCGAAATAATGAGCTGTGTTTAATACAGATTAAACGGTCTAGAGTCACTTGATTTTTATACTCTTTTTTTCAGAGTACTTACATTTTAATTATGTATTGATATATATAGAAAGTTTTAACAAATTTGGATCTTTTATTTTTATATAGTCCTACCTACCCTGCCTTTAATCTCATTTCTAAACATCTCTTCTCAAGGGGGATTTTTTTGCAGCATCTTTGATTAGTAAATTAGATATTTTTATTCACAAATCAACTTTGTTTAACATAGTTTTATTGAGTTTAATATCTTTTTTTTATTGCGTTTAAAATATTTATTTTTATTTTTTGAAAATATCAATTTTTAAAGATGGCAACGCTATACCACTATGGAAAAATAGGTATGTTGCCATATGGCAACGCTGTACCACAGTGGAATTGTAGTAATGTATTTCCCCATTGGGATTTTTTATGATTGCAGTTATTTATTTATTTGAAGCGTTTATTGTAGTATAGTTGTATTTGTGTATAAACAACAAATTGATTTCTTCTGTTCAGAAAATGAATACAGCAATATTTTACGGAAAGAGGAAGAGTGCAGAGTTAGCTCTTCCATGTGATGAGAGTGAGGATGAGTTAGCCAAATGATAGGTATTAAATGATAGGGATCTACTTGTTTTTGGTTTTCATGAGTGAAAAGTATTTAAATCTATCAATTTCTAAAAGAAATGTGCAATTCAATAGAAAAGAAAATCATAATTTTATAGAAAAACTACTTTTTTGACCATTTTCCATTATGGTACAGCCCCCCCCCCCCCCAAAAAAAACAAACATTTGTTTTCAAAAATATTTTTTGATTTGTATGACTGAAGCTATTTCATGTAATAAAAACTTATTTGAAAAAAATATTTCATGGTTAGAACATAATGCATACCATAGGGATATTGATAAAGATGGTATGGTGGCAGATCCATACTGTTGTGACATTGCGTACATTGTCTAGATCTCCATTGCAGTGTTTTGATGCCTGGTGTTCAGATTTGCAATCAATCAAGAATAGATTTCTGTTAGCAGTGTATATATATATATATATATATATATATATATATATATATATATATATATATATATATATATATATATATATATATATATATATATATATATATAGTATAGTTCTTTTTCCACTGCTTATTGCACTTCAATGGCTTAAAATCAAAAATCAAATTTTAAACCTAATGCTTAAAAATGCATCGAAATGATTTGCAGCACAGCAACATCACGCGAGCATAACCGTGATAGAGGCGATAGTCCAAAATTTCTACCGGCTGATAAATTTCTACCGGTTAATCGTGTCTAGTAACGGTATTTGTCCACCCCTATGTGCACAGATAAATAATTTATAAAAAATACTTCAATATTCAATAAAAAAACAACAAGAATTGTCAATTTCGATTTCATGGTGACTTTAATTCTACTGCCATGTGTTGCGTTTGAATCACCCCTTACAGTACAAGAATATCTGTTTCCAATATTTCCAATATTTTTCCATTTGAAAAATGTTAATACTGATGATCACTGATACATTGTGCAACTGAGTTTCCCTAAATTGTTTTATGGATCTTTTCTTTGAGGGGCACAGGCTATCTCTATCAGATAAGGACATATTAAGGGGAGACACTACAGGCAAAAACAGTGGTTTTTCATGCATCTGTCAAGTTTGAGATTTTGGCCTTTTTGGCTTTCCATAAAGTGTTTTTTCAGACTAGTGGACGGAAAACATCCAAAATACACTTTTAACTGTATGTTTTAGAGCACTTTATCTTTTTGCATCTGTAGATTTCAATTACAGTATATATCTTTAAAGGCCGTTTTCTCAAAATGAGTTTTTCCTCCTACACTGAGCCAGAAATCTCCACTTCAGTATAGCACTTGTACTTTACAGTTGTATTCCTATCTATATTATGAAGGTTTTTACAAAAGGGTTTGTTCATATATAATTTCCTGATTTTATACATTTTATTCCTAAAAAAAAATTTCCTAAAAAGTGATTCCTATGTATCACTCTCTTAATGAGAGTGATACATAGAGATATCCAAAATCCCCTCTGTAAAAACCTTTGGCTCTAATATATAAAATACATGAAATAATAATTTTAAACCTGACTTCATCCAATGTTCAGATTTCTGTTCTAGAAATGTATGCAAATTAGTGCATATTTAATTAGACAAAGCCTAATTTGCATATTTAAACATAACATTTCAGAAAACTTGTAATACTTGTTTGCTATTATTAATGTAATCAACTGGTGAAGTATGGTGATATTTATTATTATTATTATTTTTTTTTTACCCTATTCACCTGGGGTGTCTCGCCTTAACCCCTCACCCTCACAGGGTGTCCCTTTAGTCAGTGTTCGGATACGAGGAAAATGGCCTGCGTGTCTGAAATTGCTGATGATTTTTCAGTATTAATCCCTGAGCTCCCTGAGCTGAAATCGTGATGCGTTGTAGGAGGCGATGTGATCGGCCTCTCCTGCAGGTTGTTAGAGTTCAGGACTCCAGGAGTGAGAGTCAAAGCAGGGTCATTGAGTTCAGTGTGTTATGAAGGGGTCAGAGAGGCAAGGGGCCCCTTTATTGTGCTCAGACTGAGAGGGGTCGTGGCAAAACGCTTGGCTTATTATAGCTGAGACTATCACAGATCAATACAGCCATCGCAGAGGTTTTCACATACTGTTTGTGAAGTTATATTACAAATGCCAGTTCACTTATTTTTGCTTGTTGCAATGTATTGTGGTTTTTGTTTTGTGACCTATAGGAGGTTTCTGTCCTACACCGAGAGGAAGAAAGCAAGAGATATGACTAAGAAAGAAAGCGATGCGTTAAGAGATACAGATGCATGGGAGTGTGGTCAAGTGTTCGAGACATTGCATGAGGAGATTTCTGTCCCAGAGATAAGAGATACAGAGGAAAATGTTGTTGATGTTGCTCTTTTTTGTTTCATTTAAAGCTGCGGTGACAAACATAAATGCAAAAATAATGACCATAATGAATACTTCTCTCCTACGGATAAGAAATCTTTGAGTGAATATTAGGATGTCTGACTGGCATGTCTTAATACAGTTTGAGACATTGAGATCACTTTTTTTTTCTGACAAGAATATATAGTTGAGGAATGTTGTTAGCATAGACTGGAAGAATTAAGTGAGAAATGTTTGTTTATATAGAGATCTCTGACTTTTGATGGTAGACTTTGGCATCTTTGTAAACATGAGAACAGTTTGAGATATTACAACAATCTAGAGGAGACATGTTTTTTTCTAAGGAGAAGCTGAACATTTGTCTGAAAAATTCTATTTGCTCTCAAACAGATAAAGAGAGGAAGGGGGGAGAAAGTAAGATATGACTCAAGCAGAAAGCGATATGTTGGGAGATATGGATTCTCACCAGTGTGAGAGCGAGGTCAAGCGTTTATGACACGGTTTCTAAACTCTGAAGTGTGGTCTGCAAAACCTTGTTTAAAACGGTAGACATGGTGGTTTATCTTTTATCACGCTTGAACAGTGACACATTGGGAGCATTCTCGCTGTTCTTCTAAACACTTCCAGCACCTCCTCCTCAGATAACCTTCTTGTGTGTTTCGACACTTTACTGAAGTTGATTTAAAACCTGTCTTTTCTCTTTGTGTGCGTTACAGGAAGTGAGACAGTCCTGCTGCTTTGATGAGCACTGACATTTCTAAAGGTCTCTGGAAAAAACTATTTGTGATTGCTTGAAATTATTCAATGCCACAAATAAGCATGCAGGAAATGATCTGCATATTTAAAATGCCACCTCAACAAAGTGGTCCGGATCATTTAAAGAACGAAACATCTTGAGAGCAGTCGCACGGAAGTTTGAAATTCAGTGCTCGTTTTGGAGAGGATGTTTAGTTCAAAATCAAAATCAGGACTAGTTGGTTTTTGTTACATTATTTTCATATGAATTGCGCACATTTTCCTTATTGCATTGTATTGAAATTCATCTTAAAAAAAATTCAGTGCGACAAATATAGAGAAATAAATGGAAATAAATGTTGTTTCCATTAAGAGGTGCATACATTTTTCGTCAAGATCTTGTATTGAGAATGCAAGAGTCCAGCACTTTGTAAAGTCTCCTCCAGCACATCCCAAAGACTTTTAATGAATTTAAGGTCTGGACTCCGAGGTGCCGATTCATGTGTGAAAATGATTCTTCATTCTTTCACAATTTGAGCTTGATGAATCTTGACATTGTCATCCTGGAATATGGCCATGATGTGTCTTCCTACATGGTTGTTTAAAGGAGAACTCCGGTCAATTTTAACATTGAGCTCATTTTTTTGTAAATTTGGAGTGCTGTCAGTACAGAGAACAACGACAAAAATCGGTGTTGCCTACACCGTGTTATCCTCTTTTTAAAATTTGCACCCTGTTGACTTCAATGGGGCAAGTTTTAAACCTGCTTTTAGCCTCTTAACATCCTTGATGTATCATTACAAGTGCACAGCCAATGTGAGTGATTCCTTCAGAGTGAACACGGGTCAATCTGACTGCAGTAGATGTGAAAGATATGAATAAAAATGAAGTTAATTCGGCCAGCGCTTATACCTGTATTTATTTCCTGTTTTCGGTCGAAGTCCACAGTCGATTGTCGAGTTCACGCGCGTGATCATAGGTAACTAAGCAACAGTGGAGAACTCGACAATCGACTACTGTGGACTTCGACCGAAAACAGGAAATAAATACAGGTATGAGCGCTGGCCAAATTAACTTCATTTTTATTCATATCTTTCACATCTACTGCAGTCAGATTCACCCGTGTTCACTCTGAAGGAATCACTCACATTGGCTGTGCACTTGTAATGACACATCAAGGATGTTAAGAGGCTAAAAGCAGGTTTAAAACTTGCCCCATTGAAGTCAACAGGGTGCAAATTTTAAAAAGAGGATAACACGGTGTAGGCAACACCGATTTTTGTCGTTGTTCTCTGTACTGACAGCACTCCAAATGTACAAAAAAATGAGCTCAATGTTAAAATTGACCGGAGTTCTCCTTTAAGAAATGAAAAGCTACACACTCCATCAATTAGGGTTAGAAGAACTGTTGCCATGATAGAAACATAATAATCACTGCAATAATGAACCAATCATAGACTCTTAAGCATTTGCCTTTTTAAATCCAAACAGCAATAAATTAATTAATTAATTAATTAAAAAAATAATGGCTGGGCATTGTATATATAAATAATAATGCTGTCAAATTGATTAATCGCGATATACACCTTTTTCTTTTTTTGTTTATGCTTGTTTTTAAATACAAATTTCACAAAGCAATGGAACTTTATTGCTTAAAAAGTTTTCCAATTTTATAGGCTAAAAAAAGTCTTTTATTTTTAGTTTTTGAAATATGACCTTGGCATTGCAGTTTTCTGTGTGATTCACACTAATGAAAAAGTGAGTGAGAGAGTTTTACACTGAAAGAGTGGAGTATCAAAACATCGTTTAATTAGTACATTCCCATAACAGCTCGGGTTTGCATAACGCTCAGTGAATATTAAAATGAAGTGAGGTCAGTGTAAATGTGTCTATTGTGCAGGATAAACATGAGGGACGAAATGCGCAAACATCAATCACTAGAGAGTAATGCGGCTGTCATAACACGCACACACACACACACACACACGCACAGGTGCAGCTGAATCAAAGCAGCAGGTTTGTGAATGGAGCAGATGTAATTCATGCTTTGTGTGAAGGAGTGCTTTTAGAAACACAGGACTTTGAAGTGGATACAGCTGATGCCTTTGTGTCGCTGATAGGTGTTTTCTCGTATCAAGATTTACAACTCGAACTGTAACCACTTGTGCAGCTCTTTAGTTGAGTTTTTGTTGGTTAATTAATTAAATAGAATTACATATAATAGTCTTTCTGCTCAATACTCATCTGTTGCTAATCATAAATGTATAGGCTACTGTCAGAGTTTGCTTTTGTGTGGGATTGTACTGCAAACAGTCTTGCTCAGTGTTTCTATGGCAGGTTTGCGTCGTCCTTCTCTCTGACCTGAATACTGGTCACAGGAAGTGACGGTTGCCTTGGGGACACGATGACCTTGCTTAATTAATAGAGCATTTTTTAACAGAATATGGAATAATGATCTTTTTGTGCTTATGAAATGGCACTTATGATTATTTATTAACCATTAACACCTTTACTCCAGTCTTCACATGATCCTTCAGGAATCATTCTAATATGCCGATTTTCTGCTCAAGAAACACATTATCATCAGTGGTTTCGCTTTCACCTCCTCCTGTGACACCAAAGGCAAAGAAATGTGTGCGTATTCATGCACACACTATTGTTGCTGCCTTACCAGTTCAGATCTTTCAGATTACCCGTTCAGCTGGCGAGACTTTGCTGACCTATGTGATCCACAGAACAGATTGTGTGTGTGTGTGTGTGTGTGAATGTGTTTAGATTTCTGTTTGTTTGAAAAAAAATCACAGACAACCAAGGCCAAGGTAGTGCAATGAATGCCACAGTCATGCTTGTGTATTTACAGAGATCATTGAAAGACAGATGGAACGGGAGGGAGCGCTCAAAAAGATGAGGATTGTGAAATGCAGGAAGCCTTTCTTTAATTGAGGACGATCTGTTATGAAAGAGCCTTTATGAAAAGATCCATCATACATCTTTCTCGGGGTCCTCTTCTGTCTGGAGAGTCGATATTTGTCCTTCAGCAGGATTGAAATTGAGTCATGTTTTTGTAGGATGGCTGTGTGTGTGTGTGTGTGTGTGTGTGTGTGTATGTATGTGGCGCGTGCTCTGATCAGTTTCAGGTTGAGTGAGAGGGCACCGGTTCTTAAATCACTGAAGCGAGATGTGTCTCGGTGGGTTTGTCTCTGCGTGGGACTGGAAGTCTGTTTGTGTCTGTTTCTCAGCTCTGAATCTGCTGCCGCTCTGATTGAGGGAGACTTGCAGCCCTGCGCCGACACTTTCTGATTTAAAAGAAATTGTTTTTAAACCCCAAAGGGCCAACAAAACAGTAAAATCGTACTGGTTTGAACTGAAGTTACAGACTCCAGTCACCTAGTTTTTAGAGTCTAGTCAGAATTAAATAATACATGAAATTGACCCTATTTTTACTACAGAAAGTTTTAAAAAAAAGTTACTCCTGTCTGTCCAAATCTATGAGAGTTTTGTTCATCTTCGGAACACAAATGAATATTTTTTTTTTTTAATGAAGTCTGAAAATCATCATATTAGAATGATTTCTGAAGGATCATGTGACACTGAAGACTGGAGTAATGAAGCTGAAAATTCAGCTTTGCCATCATAGAAATAAATTACATTCAATATATTCAAATAGAAAACTTGTCTGTTAAATTATGATATTTCACAGTATTTAAGTTTTTACAGTATTTTTAATCAAATAATTCCAGCATTGGTGAGCATAAGAGACTTCTTTAAAAATAAAATACAAATAAATTAGCAAATTTTGAAAGGTAGTATTAATACATAAAAATGTGTCCCTGCTTGCTTTAGTACCATTAGTAACATCATTGTCCAACGTTTTTGAATTTTGTGAATATTCACATTATTTAAGTTAAAGGATTTATCAATGCAGCTTTATGTTGTCTTTAAAGCTTGCAAAGAATGCAAAATTCTTTGCAGAATATTGCTTTAATATTTAAGTTATTCATTTGTTGTTTCTCCAGCCAAATGAAAGCTTGAAACTGATTCTAATTTGAATACCGTAGTATCATGGCTCCCTCTAGTGTCTGACATGTCATTTTGCCAGTTGTCCACTGGTTTCATCTTGACTGTGTCTTTCTGTGCAGGTGTACGGTGGCGTAATGCCCACTGGAGGATTCTGGGGGCTGTAGTTTCCTGTTGCTAAGCTCAGTGAACAGCAGACGAGGAGAACAGAACTGGCATGGCTTTGATTGACAAACACAAGGTCAAACGGCAAAGACTGGACAAAATCTGTGAGGGTAAGAAGTCTTGACGTGTCCCCGAAGTACAGTACTGTCTCAGTACCGTGGTGATAATGCTGCTTCGCTATATGCCATGAAACTTAATTACCATACATATACTTACAAAACCAATACTGACTTTACCATGGTTAAATTGTATTGCCAGGTACTGGGAATTATACCATGATTTTTCTTTATACACAACAGCTTAAGATTGGGGTCGGTACGAGTTTTTCTAAGTCTCTTTACTCTCTTATGCTCACCAAGGCTTGAATTTTAAAAAAATTTTCTTCATCAGAAATGCAGTTAAAACAGCAATATTGTTAAATATTATTACAATTTAAAACAGCAGTTTTCTATTTGAATTTATTCCTGTGATGCAAAGCTGAATTTTCAGCATCATTACTCCAGTCTTCAGTGTCACATGATCCTTCAAAAATTCTTCTGATATGATGATTTTCTGCTCCATAAACATTTCTTATTATTATCAATGTTGAAAACAGCTGTGCTGATTATAAAAACGTTATATACTGTCACTTTTGGTCAATTTAATGCGTCCTTGTTGAATAAAAGTAAAAAAAAAACAACTAAAAAAACCTTTGAATGGTAGTGTGTGTCTGTGTATATAAATACACCATGTATTTACATGGCACTCCAAGAAACCTGGTAGAAATGACTCTGGTCCAAAAGCCATGATATTAACATTCTCCCATGTCTAAAAAACTATGGTAATATTGTAGTTTATATTTGTACTTTGTTTTTTATAAGTGTGTTGTTTCTAAGCTCTACTCAACTTGAAGAACTTTAGTTTGTCGAACGCTGTTAGAATCTGTGTGTTTGCGTGTGGGCATGTGTGATAAATGATGTCATCTCGGGTTTCCTGAGAAAGTTTTTCCAGCTTCCCAAAATGATCTTATTGGTCCCATTTGAGAGTCATCAGAGGCAGATTAAAAAACCAAAAGAGTAACTGGTGAAACGAATGTACGTTTACTCCGAAACACATGAAGTTGACATCAGTCATGATGATG
Source organism: Abramis brama (assembly GCF_963993115.1). NCBI lineage: Eukaryota > Metazoa > Chordata > Actinopteri > Cypriniformes > Leuciscidae > Abramis > Abramis brama. Next base: position 10,393,332 of record NC_139983.1, on the reverse strand, counting down.
CAATGTTCCTCTAATAGAGCAGCAACTTAAATTACTGTTTAAACCCCGTATCACATATGCACAGACGCACACATACATGCAATCAATCCATAATCCCCAAACGCTGGGAAAGTTTTCCATCCATTCCATGGTTTGGCATCTCTCGGCTGCCTGATATTATAAGCGTATAAAAGTTTGCATTTGGCTCCCGGACCCCCTCGCTGGGACTCCTGAATGCGGTTGATCTGGCAGGCGTGCGTTTTCTTCCTCGCACATCAATTAGGCCCACAGTTAGGAAACCGAGGAGGGAAAATGTGCCTCCGGGGATGTTGTAAACTACACTATGTACAAAGAGGAAGGGCCAGAGAGACATTGGTTTTTAGGTCTGAAAGGGTGTAGTTCTCAGATGTGAGATTGGCTCTACAGACCGCTGAAATGTTTATTTGTTTTATGTTATGGTCATTTTTAGTAGTTCTCGGTGTATAGTATAGCAAGTCTGATGTCTTAAAGTCACCATACCTTGCATGTTTCTGGTTTTATTGTTGCTGATTCATCTGTGCGGATTATTTCAAAGAAAAGTAGTTTGCCTTTGTAATCTTTAATGAAAACATGCCTTTCCAACTGACGTCATTGGATAATGTTAACCAATAGCCAAATAGCTAATTAGGCGGTGTATTCGATCTGTCTCCATTCTGGTACGGAATGGCCAGTTTTGACAGTTGATTCGTCTCGTCCCACATTTTTTTCTTGTTGAATAATCCTGTTTCAGTGGGAAATGCATCACATTGTGCCTTTTTTCAAAGAAGCTAGGGAACAATTTAAATTGAAACACACAATTGAATCTGGAACATTCCTTTAATACTATGCTAGTTGACCTTGTTGCATTTAAAGACAAGTTCTCATGCATACTTGCATCAGCCAATAAAGTAATTTTGTTTGTATGTAGACGATCACAGTATGGCTGCACGATTTTTTTTGGGGGGATCCAATTTAGGACTGTGAAATGATTAATGGCATCCAAAATAATAGTTTGTGTTTACATAATATATGTGTGTGTACTGTGTATAATTGTTTTGTATAAAGAAATACACACACACACATGCATGTAGTATATATTAAAAAAAAATATTTGCATGTATATACTGCTATATATATATATATATGAATATAAATATTTTATATATAAATAACAATTTTTTCTTAAATGTATACATACATGTGTGTGTATTTATATATACAAAATAATTATACACAGTACGCACAAATATATATTATGTAAACACAAACTTCTATTTTGGAAATTATTAATCACTTCACAGCCCTACCGATTGCGATATTTCTGATGAATAATGTGATTTGTGATTTTAAAATGCTTTTTTTTTTTTTTGTGATTAATATATCAGTGATTTTTTTAATAATAATTTGTATTATTATTTATTTTATTAAATAAAATGAGAAATATTATTGTTATTTTTACATTTAGAAACATTTAGTATTTAAGAAAATAATATTTTACTCTACTTTTGTAAAATGACAATACTAATATTTATCTTGACTCATTCATTTTCATACATTAAACCATCAAGCTTTTTTTGTTTAACAGTGCTGTACTTTACTCTGAAACAAACAGCGCATACATTTATTAAATTAAACCACTTTCGCGATTTGATAATTGCACAATTAATGCCATGATTTTTGTTTTATTTCGATTGATATAGCCCTAGTTCACAGATTGATGAAGTAGAGATTTCCAGTAATTTTGACTCGACATGCATGTAGACCCTTGAAACATCTAAAAAGAGCATGATGTTCATAAAATCCCATTTTGAGTTTCTTCTGGGAGTTGTTTGAAGATCAGTAAATCATTCTAGGTAGTGTTTCATTGAAGGACTTTTAGCTATTGTGCTGTGTTGTCCCCTATCACAGAAGTTAAATAGTGCTTCCAAGTAGTGCAAGTGTGTGACACATTAACCACCAGGTAAAGTTTCAAAGAGATAGCTCAAGTCTGAAAGTTCAGGTGTCAGAAACTTGAGTCGTAGTAATATTCCCTACAGCTCCGGCACAAAGACTGCAGTCATCACATCTGCAGCCGCTGGCTCGTTAAACGGCCGACTCGTTTTCCCAGAGTTGGAAAAGCCGAGTTCTTAAGTATACCTCCTATAATGAAGAAATGTCAAGTCTCCCGCTCTACTTCATAAAAAAGAGCCTTATTACAGCACTGCGATGGGATTCCCCGAGGGAATTCTGCTAGCAGAGGAGAAATCAGCAGAAAGAAGAAATGGAAGAGAGAAATGAGGAAGTCAGGTTGTGAATATGTTCTAGTGAGATGTCTGAATAGAGCGCTGTCAGCTGTCTAAGAAAAATGCTGCTCTTTTCTGCACTAGCTGTTCAATAGTAGAACAAACGGTCTCTGAAGTGGTTATAAATTGGACTGCACTGCACTGAATGTTGTAGCTCTGTATGTGTGCATGTACCAGGGTTGCTTTGCTGCTGAGAAGAAAAGATATTGTCATCTCAATAAGTAGATTTTCTTTGCGGCTCTTGTGATCATAATGGAAGATTAGGTTATTCAATCAGATTATTACAGTATAGATGACAAGTAAATGCTTAAAGGGTTAGTTCACCCAAAAATGAAAATGATCCCATAATTTACTCGCCCTCAAGCAATCCTATGTGTATTTGACTTTATTCTTTCAGCCGAACACGGCAGAGTTATGTTAAAAAAAAAATATCTTGTCTCTTCCAAGCTTTATAATGGGAGTGAACAGAGCCTGAGTTTTTGAAGCCTAAAAAAGCACATCCATCCATCATAAAAGTAATCCATACGGCTCCAGGGGTTAATAAAGGCCTTCTGAAGCGAAATTTGTAAGACAATTATCCATATTTATCCCTTTATAAACTATAATCACTGTCTTCCGGTAATGGCCGTACGTGAGTCTAGTTCCAGTGAAAGAGTGACCTCTGACCCGACGCATGACGTATCGACGAACGTGGAAGCGCAGAGGATTTAATTAAAAAAAATTGTAATTAAAATAATTTTGAAATAAAATAAAATATAAATATTAGATAAAATATTCAACGTAAAAAACGTACTAGCTGAAATACATTATTTTACGTAAAAAATGTAATAAATATAAAATTGAAATAAAAATAAATTACAGCTAATAAAAAAATCTTGAAAAATAAAAACTAATTCACTGAACATTTCTTTTAATCCAGGGTGAGTAGTTGTTGGTGTAACAAATTGAGGCGCATACTTAGAACATTCAGTCTATAAGCAACTTGAAAATATATGCACACAGTACATACCACATTAAGAACTCCCATCTGAACAAAAAAGAGAGTAAATTAGTCAAAGTAATGTTTCATTTCACCGCATTCTGCTTTTAATCACTTCATATCCTTTTTTTTATGAATTTGTTACCCTCAAAGAGCTCTTGTATTAGTAGTCATGTATAAAATTGCTTACACATGTATTCCCAGATAGGCAGAGACGCTTGTTGAAGCCAAACATCCCACGGGGTTTTGTATTAGATTAGTCGCAGTCTCTCGGGCACAAAGGATTTATGAAAATTCTCTCTCTTTTCCTTTGTTTCTGTCTCCCGGTCTTTCTCTGTTTTGTTCCTTAAAGTTCTGCAGAAGGATAACTAAAAAGACACTGTTGCCATGATACTGCTCTCCTTGATTTTTCTGTTGTGATGTAACTGTACAGATCCATGATGTTTTTCTTTTTGGTCAATTTGTTGCAGTTATTTAAGAACCAAATATAATCCTCTCTCTGCGTGTGTTAAAGCAAAAGTCACAAAGAGAAGGAAAGACTCATTTGATTTCATTTGGCTGTATTACATACTCTCTGTTCCAAAAACAAGTGAACTTGTAAGGCATCAACGCAAAAAGCTTTGTCTATGTATTTTTATGCTTATTAGAGTATTCGTGCCATTATCTCAGCAACATGATAAATTCTGAAATTAGTTATTAGGGTCGAATCTCCCAAGTTTAGCACTTTTTGTGTGTCGTGTCTTTGTAGAGTATACAATTGGGTCACTTATGACAAGGAAGCTATATTTGGTCTTGGGACTTGTTTGCAATCTGGAAATGGTAACGTATACTGGTGTTGTTAATTCTAAACAACAGGTTTAAAGCCAAAGTGAAATTCCCGCCTTAGCTGTATTACAGGCATCAAAGTCCGTTTTATAATAGTGAAATGATCAAAACGAGGCTTAGTGCTGGAAAGTCACTTTAAAACTGTGCACTGCTTTAGACGATATCAAAATGCAGGATGGATCACAATGGCAAAGAATAGTTGGAGAATATGCCCTATTAATTTTATCCTCTCAAGTCTTCCTCTCGCCCTCTCTCTCCATCTCTCTTTCTCTGGTGTTTGTGGGGATCAGGAAGGATTTGGGTGGAGTGTTTCAGTGGCAGGTGGGCAAAATCTGTTCACAAAAAAGATCTTTCTAAACCAAAAACTCAAGATTCAACTGTTAGCGTTCATATTGTTGGAATGTTTTCCATGAAACACATATTTGCAAGGCTTTTGATATTGTAGTATTATTTGATGTCCCAGATTTCCCCCTTCACCCCCTGTGGGTTTTAGAATGCTTATCTTAATAACATAGCCATGCTTTCTCAGTGGGGAATAGCAAAACATGGGGTGATGGTTTCTTTGTTTTTTTTAGACATTTATTCAACATAAACAGGGTCATTGTTATATTAAAGGGACAGTTCACCCAAAATGAAAATGCTGTCATAGTTTACCACAGCCTCATGTCATTGTAAACCTGTATGCATTTCTTTCTTTTGCAGAACACAAAAGAAGGTATTTTAAAAGAACACTGGGGTCCAAACAACATTAGGACCCATTGACTCTCATTTTTTTTAAAAATGTCTTCTTTTGTGTTTCACAGAAAAAGAAAGTCATCCAGGTTTGGAACGGCATAAGAGTGAGTAAATTTTGACATGTTTCTGATGTTTCTAAGAAATTATAGCATCCTTACCATGGCTCGCAAAATCAGAAGAAGAGAAGGCGAGGTGGATGCAGCCGGTAGAAGAGAAGTACACACACACACACACGCACACACACACACACAAGCCAAGTAGCATTAGCACTGGGACGTCTGGCAACCAAAATGTATCACCGCCCTTCCCAACGGGCTATCTTAAATAGTGAAGTAAAATTCCTTCCTTGATTCGTGTTGTTGCTCTCTTGACTTATTTAAAGGAAAAATATGATCACGAAAGTTTATGATCATGCTGATTTGTCTGCAGTGCAAATGCTACTTGGCTTGTGTGTGTTTACTTCTCTTCTTCTGGCTGCATCCACCTCGCCTTCTCTTCTTCTGACATTTGGGATAGACAATTGTTACTGCCATCCCCTGTAAATGAGTGTTGTTCTCATATAATTTACTTTTGCTAAGTGATAGAGATTGGATGTGCAGTAGAGAAAATTGCAAAAATTGCTGACTGTGTGTGAATATGTTAATAGGCGCATGGATTTATGCTGGTATTTCAGTTCTACTCAGCCAAAATAGACAGACCAGGATGAAAAAGGGAAAACACAAAAAAAGCAGACCGCCATTCCTATCCAAATTTCTATCTTTTTTTATTTGGTCTAGTTAAATTCATTTTGGGCTACCAAAAGCCCTGCTTATGTAATGCTCACGGAAAGCGGTATCGTAATTTGCATCAGATCTGTAGTAATGAAGGTTTTTTTTTTGTTTTTTTTTTGCATCAGTATTGTGATCCATACGTTTTATGACCTCATTTTTGGTGTGCTGTACATGGTATTTGGAGGCAGTGGTTCATATAGCTGCACTGGTGTCAGCTGGGGTCATAATGTAATAGATGAGTGGTGATCCTGGATCTCTGCATTTGCATAGCTCTGCAGGCATTGCTGGTCCATCATAGGATTACTGTTCAATCAGGATTTGACGTTTCCTGACAGTGCTACACGATATTGCCCTGCTGCATTAGATCTGTACTAGTTTCACTGGCCCACCTCTTGGACTCCAGCAAAGACCTCCTGCTCAATGCCAGCTGGCTAGGCTTTTGAAAGAAACACAGACCACCTTGACCTTTGGCTTCAGGTAAGTGTGTCTGCGGCAGCATGTGTTCCTGACTTCCTGTCCAAAGGGATTTCATTGTGTTCATTATCATCAGGGACACATTTTGTGTGTGTTTGAATGTGACGTCACAAGGGTGAAGAGTGGATTTAAGCTGGCTTTATTTGGTCTGTAATCCCTCATAGCAATCTGAATGAGTAAAATGTTTGGAGTTGGAGCGGATCAGCTTCGCTGGATTATCACAAGCCCCTGCCTCCCCCACACCAACCCTCCCCTTGTTAAAATTTTCCTTCCCGTCTCTCCGTTTTCTCTCTTTTTCTTTCCCTCTGTCTGTTCATGCTTGTCGCTTTGCATTGCCAGAATGGAGTAGTCAGGCAGGCTTCACCTACCAACGTTGTTTGTGAGAGCGCTTGGTGTCCTCTTTCCTGCTTCCATCACCACCAGCAGTATTCCCCAGATTAATTATTCACCGGTCGCCAAGCAAGAGGAGCCATTTGATAGCCAGACCTTGCCACTGTGATAGAGACGGGAGACAGAAATTACAACTGGACCTCAGGTGAAAAGCAATATCTTCTGTTTAAATTTTTTCTTCCATACTCCTTCCTTTCACCACTTGACATCAGCCTGCAACTAGGATCTTAAAGGAAAACCTCTCTCATTTTTCTTCCCTGTGAGTAAGGTATATCTATTCCTCATGTTGATCTCCAGTAAGCAGTTGCCGATCGGCCGCTCCCAGAGCTGGGACACGCTGGGTGGGAATGAGGGTCATTGGGAGCGCAGTGACAGTGTTTACGAGCAGCAGGCCCGGATGGCTGGTCGACGCAACTCGCTGAGCTATGGAGCAGATACAGGAGGGGGATGGTACGAGCCACCGCCTGGAGTGCGTCCTCCTGACCTCGATTTGAAAAGGGAGCCAGACTCCTACCAGCAATCTCTTTACAACCAAGGTTATTTGGATCGTCCAGACCCACGTAACATAAGAAAAAGCTCCGTTCCTGAGTTGAACAGCCATTACGATCGACATTCCATGGCTAACCGTGGTTCCCTGCCACACCATGACTACTATCAGCAAGACCCAGGCATGCCACCTCGGCCAACAGACGGTTTCTATCGTGGAGAGCAACCTCATTCTCTCAATAGGTCATCAACACATTATGGAATGATGGCAGGTCCTCGGCAACTGTGGGAACAGAGTTCAGGAGGTCGGCCTGCCCCAACACCTGGCATGCCTCCTCCCCCACCTCCAAGTTCTCATGACATGGGTCGTATTTATAGGGAAACATCCCTGCCTGGACCCCCACCTGCTACTCCTGGCACAAAAATGATGCAGGATGGGCAGCGCATTCCAAGCCGAGCACCATCTCCAGCTCGTTATATAATGGAGCCAAATTCTCCCCGTTACGGTACTGAGCCACCTGCCTCTCTCACTAGCCATTACAGTGACGTTAACGGAAGGCCGATTGATCAGCCAGCACCCACTTGCCTGGTGGTTGATCCAGCTGCTCAAGGAATGGATGGAACTACCCGAGGTATGGTCATGCATCTGGAAAACCCCTCACCATACACCATACAGCAGCAACAGCAAGTCCAACAACAGGCTCAACAGCAAGCGCAACAGCAAGCTCAGCAGCAAGCGCAGCAGCAAATGCAACAACAAATACAGCAGCAGCAAATGCAGCAGGTTCAGCCAGTGCAGCAAATGCAGCAAGTTCAGCCAGTGCAGCAAATGCAGCAGGTTCAGCCAGTGCAGCAAATGCAGCAAGTTCAGCCAGTGCAGCAAATGCAACCAGTGCAGCAAGTTCAGCAGGTACCACAGGTTCAGCCAGTGCAGCAAGGTCCACATGTGCAACCCATGGCACCTCCAAATCCTGTCTACACTCCAGTTCCCTCTACCGCCCTTGCCCCTGTAACCACTCCTGCTCTGTTACCACAACTTCCTGCTCAGCCTTTTACTCCTGCTCCTCCTCCCACTGTCCCTCAGACCCCAGTGGCTCCTGTAGACCCTAAAAAAAATGCAGACCCTGAGTTTCTGGCATTGCTGCAAAAAGAGGGCCTCTCGGAAAGCACTATCACTTCTCTGCTGCAACAGGGCTTTGACTCCACTGCAATGTTGGCTGTTATGGAGGAAAATGATGTGCGTTCAGTGGCCCCCAACTTGGGCCAAGCCAGGGTTCTGTCTCGTGTTGTGCTTAGTTGCAAACGACCACCTGAAATCCTTCCTGCTACCCCCCCGCATCCCAGTGGTATCCCAGTACGTGGCAGATCCAACAGCTTTAGCCATCGGAGTGACATTTATGCGCACCAGCCGCCGCCCTTGACTCCGGGCTTGGAGTCCCAGTATATGCAGCCACCCTCTACCCCAATGCAGACTGTATCTGCAAGGATGGGTGAGGGCTATAGTCGGAGACCCAGCAGTGCTCCCTCCCAGCAGCTTCTAGACCAGACCAGTGGGTATCCTGGAGCCAGGTCTGCAGGAGCATACAGTGGTTCTGTGGTTCCAGTCCAGCCTCGCCCATTGTCAGGCTACAATCCGCATACTGGCTTGTCCATGTCACATATGACTGCAATGTCCCAACACGTAGGCATACCATCACATCTGCCAGTAATGCCATCACAAATGGCAATCCATGCAATGCCACATCCTTTGCCAGCACTGCCTGCAGTTCCCCAACCAATGACCATGCCTGCTTTGGCACCCCAGCAAGCTCCGAAGGCATACACAACCAACTATACTGTACCAATGGAGTTGTTAAAGAGGGATCGAAGCTTGGCCACGATGTCTCCCATGCCCAGTCCCCATGTAAGCCCACAAGTAATGCGCAGGGCTGGAGTGTCCTCAGACGGAGCCCTAGTACCTGTTGGTAGTGCCGGTCCAGGTCAAAGTGTGAGTCCGGCTAATCAGAAGCTCAGCCGGCGTACTGGACCTCCGGTCATTGTCTCCACTATGGCATCGCCGGACACAAGTAAATCAAAGCCCTCTTCCATTACCTTTTTCACATTCTCCTATCTTCCCCTCCTCCACCCTCTCTAGTGCTTCAGCTCCTAACTGTCTGTGTCAGATTGAGTGTGTCTGAATCATATGATTGTAGGTTCATTGATTCAAGTTACATTTTTCCCTTTGAACTTCACTTTTTAGAAGTGCTACACAGATACACCTCCTTTGAAGAATAAACAGTGCTCTTTGTTTTGTTGCTGAAAAAGTAGTGAATTGAGTTGCTAATGATTTTATCAGACCATCCAGTACTGAGATATCATCCCTGTTCCTTCCTTTGTCTAATGTTGAGCAAGACTCATCTTATATTATTATAGATTATTCTTTCAGATCAAAGCTTTTGGAGCTAGTTTGGCTTTGTTTTGTTCCAGATCAGATGCAGCTTTTTTTGTACATAAAGGATTAGAAAAAAAGAAAAAAAAGTTATTATTTAGCGTGTCATCCCTCATCATCTTTATACCTTATCATTGCAGAACCGCATACCACTGAATATTGTTTTTTTTTGTCTAGCACAAGCTCATTTAAAAGTAAACTTACTTTGGACTTTCTTTTTTACAATGAGTGACATAGTAATTATGTGTTTTCATTATGTTGCCATGTGGTTCAGTGGCCTGTTATGTTATTTGTCAGTCACATTTATGCAGTATTATCCATTATCAGCTTCAGGGTGTCACTGAATGTTAGACTGTGTTTTTTTTATGGCTTGGAATTATATATTACATTGCTTTAATATTATTTATGTTCTCTTGTAGGCGTCTCAAAATTAATTTGGAGTGACATGTCTTATTTTTTATTCTCATGGTTTGTCTTTGCTAGTTTAAACCTCTGTCACTATCTGCCCGTCGCTGCTGATCTGTTTGACTAAGATACTGTGAGTGAAGTGTAGCCTGTCAGTTAGTGGTAGAGCCACTTGATACATGTTTGATGTGAATTGTCACTTTGAGGCATATATAGGCAAGATCAGAATGATGGACTGGACCAGCACAAGGGAGAGAGTGACAGTTTACGGTCTTTGCCAAGCACAAACTTCAATGGGAAATTTCAATGTGAGAAATAACTGAACATGTAGTTCATCTACAGTTGAGGGACATTATTTACACGACATTTAAGCAAAGCAATTATCATAATGCAAAAAATAGCCTTTTCATTATTGAAATGCAAAACCATTGTTTTAATTGTAAATTATTTGTATGTCTTGATAGTATTTGTCAATCTGCTTTTATGTTAATTTAAATAAAACATTGTAAAACAGTAATTTAATGAGAATCAATTGCACATTTGATAAGAAAGAAATCTCACAATTGAATGGCTCAGATGCATTACATTAAGCGATATTTGCTTAATTAGAATGAATGTAAACAGAAAATAATGTCACAAAATAAAATTAAGTCTATTTAGGATTTTTGCATTATGCAGTAATATACAGTATATTTTGTGGGATTCATTCAAATGTTGTTGCAGGACTGATGTTGATGCACGTGCATGTTTTGCAGATAGTGCTAAAGACTGTAAAGGGTTATGGTGTCAAATTTCTGTATTCTTGAATCCCACCTGGTGCAGCTGGTGTAAGAGACAGTTTCCAGCCCACATTGGCTGTTTCAGAACGATGCCCAATGACTGCACTGAGGGGGAGGGGAGGCAGCGCAGGGAGTTTTACTTTGAGCCGAAATGGAGATGCAGTGTCAGACCCCGCCAGGAAATTAAACAACACATCACCATAGTCAGGCTAATCACATTGTGGTGATGGTAATCAGAGTGTATGGATATGATTGGAGAGCCTCTGGGGTGGGAGAGAAATGAGCAGTGATAAACATTATTAAAGGCTGCCTGGTTCAGTGCCTGGTTAGCGAGCGGCTTCAGTAGGGTTGGGCAGTATGACCAAAATCTCGGTAGAAGTTATTATACTCAAGGCTTGACTTTAACCAGCTTTTGCTCACCAGCCACTGTGGCTAGTGGTTTTCCAAAGTTTCTAGCCACTCAGCATTTTCACTGGCCATAATTTCGACATTGATAACATGGGGAAAATCTGCCATATAGATTTTTTTACTGCTGTCCCTTTAAGACCTGATTCACAGATCCATTATACTGTTGCACATGCACTTTTGTGTAACTGTTTATGTTCATTTAAAAGTAAATATATCTCACTGTGTTTACGTGTATACTCAACAAGACCAGCATTTAGACATTATTTTGTGTGTATTCGACTGTTTATGCGCAATAAGCAGCAAAAAATAACTCAATTTAGTACTGAGAGGCGGCTTTATGTGCGCGCACTTTGGGTGTGAGCACAAAATCTGTGGGAATGAGTAAAATTATGAGCAATCCAATGCCGAAATCCAAACCCTGTAACACCAACAATATTCATCTGAAGCAAATGAAACGAGTGAGTACACTGAAATACACCCACATTTGGCGGGTTGGCGGGTGTTAAATGTTAGATAACCATTATTAAGCTATTTTTTTTTTTGGATAATCCAGTAAAATAAAAACTTGGCTGATCTACAACATTATAGTGCAAATGTGGGGTTTTTTTGTGTACATGGGCAAGTCAGTTGTTGGAGGACTGGTTGACCATCCCTAGAATAGAGGACAGATAGCATCATAATCTTTTTAACTCTTCTTTTTACGACAGTCTCTAATCCACGGCTTCCTGTCTATCTCATGCATCCTCTCGTTTCGTTTCTCTTTCAAAGGCTTCCATTTTCCCTCGGTGTCTTTTTGCCTCCCTTTGCTTCTGTTACACCTCTGCCGTCTCACTTGAGTTAATGGGTTTAGCTGGCTTTCGTTCCATGTAATGAAACCATTTCTCCAGTGCCCTAGTCATCTCTGACTCCAGATGTTTCAGGTTGGATAGAGTCAGAGTACATTGCTCATGTCCTAAACATCTGTGAAAACCCCCAGTGGGCAAGCGGTCTCGAGCAGAATATGAGCGCTTCTCTTATGCACAACAAAGTCATTTGCATGTGGGTGATGGTTGTTTGTTTAGCCAGTAATTTCGTCTGCTAATGGACAGGCTGTAGACAGCGGGCTCGCAGGGTATTCCTTAATTGTGTGTTGCTAGGTGACCTGTTTTTGATAGCCACGACTGCTCTGAATTATTATTTTTTTAATTATAATTAGTATTATTGTGCTCTCTCTTTTAGAAAGCATGCACATACACCGTAATGTATCGTTTCTTACGGTCTAATACATCTCAATGAACTGATCTGAAAAGAGCCTGTATCCTTATTCCTTTACCATATATAGTCATTCCAAATGCCCCCAAGACTAATTGCGTCTATATATGGACATGCTGGGGCAACCCTGGCAAAAGACCTTCCTTTCTAGTAAGAAGGGATTATGTAGCCATGGCGATGGGTGTCACGGTCAGACCGTATGAGAGTGTTCCAGGTCAGGTGTGTCCATATGTTTGCGTATTGTTGTTTGTGCTTTTTTGTATCTGGTGTATTATTTGATATTGATTTTTGATTCTTTTGAAAAGAGAGCTCTCAGGACTGAGGCGTTTTGAGTGATCATCCTGTAGTCTGGGATAAGCCGCTCCTGGTCATGGATCAGAAGTGTTACGCTGAAAGGACGCTTCATGGTACGCTTTACTCTAGTGTAGGCTGTTTAGTTGAACTATTTAATTATAGGCCACACAGTGTTTCTTTATAGTCATAGTTAGTGTTTATGCTAGTGCATGCTAGATTCTGTGTAATAAAATTAGCATCAGAGTCACTTTGCCATCGGCTTGACAATTAGCATGTGATTTGTTTTCAGTCTCTGAAAGAGAATCAACATATCTTTTTTTTTCTTTTTTCTGTAAAGGTGGCTATATGGTTAAATAGATTGAAGGACATGACCAATCACAATTCAGAATGCAAATATTGTGGTGCTGTCATCACTTTTGTTTTTGTTTACATTTTAAATGGTCTTGAAACATGAGTCTTGCTTGGTATAACTAGATAAATAGATGGCACATTTAAGGCTAAAAGGACCAAAAGTGTGAATTAACTGTTTAAGCTTTTTTGAACATGTATAATGGTATTACTAAGGTTTATTTAAAAAAAAAAAAAAAAATCTTCGAAGGTTTGTTTGGAGGCGCCTATTGCATATTATAGCAGACGGATATACAGAAATTATTCAGTACCATGGTATTTATCAAATTGTGGTATTTTACCATATGGATTTGTAGGGGTGTATAAAATGTTAAGCAGCAAAAACTATTTTCAACATTGATAATAATCAGAAATGTTTCTTGAGCAGCAAATCATCATATTAGAATGATTTCTGAAGGGTCATGTGACACTGAAGACTGGAGTAATGATGCTGATTTCAGCTTTTTCAGCTTTGCAACACAGGAATAAATTATTTTTTTATATTTATTAGAAATGGAAAACAATTTTTGATTAAATAAATGCAGCCCTGGTGATGATAAGAGACTTCTTTCAAAAACATGCGTGTGTGTGTGTGTATTATATTCAGTTAAATTCAATAATCTGAAGTGGCCAAATACCAGTTTATGAATCGGCCTGTTGCTCATGCTATCTGATACCATTTCTGTAAAAAAAATTGTAAGGCTCCATCCTTTTTTTTTTATTATATCAATTATTCTTTTTTTTTATAGTTGCTGGAAATAAATTTGGATTTACCTGGATTTTTGACATCTTGATGTCTGGTAAAGTTTTATTCATTTTACAGGTTTATTTAGTCTTGGCAAGACTGTCCAAGAGAATAAAGGTGATTTTTTCAACATAAAAATGGCTTGTATGCAGTCGGTGACCATTAATCTGTAGGAATTTGATCAGACAAAATCATCATGGAGTTGGGCAAAGAGAGGAAATAATGAATGAGAATGGAGGGCAAAAGACACTCAAAAAAAGTCATTTCAGTGCCCTTTTCTCCAACTCAGCATATTCATTTCATGAGCGTTTTAGAAATGAAAAGAGAAGACAGAGAGAGGGAATGAAAAGAAAAGAGATTAGAGAGGTAAAATCCCACTAGCCATCTGTGCAGGACGGGCCCAGTGGGAAAGGACGGGGTGGGGGGTTAGGGGTTAGCGGTCTCCATCAGAACATAATCCTGCAGAAATGAATGAATGCGTGTACTGTAATCCCTGTCTGCAGTAGGACAACTCATCTGACCTATCTCTGACGTTTACATCTGTCCCACATGGCATATTAGCATTAAAGAATCAGAAATTGGTGCGATATTGGTTTGTTTGAACGTATGAATAATCAATTTGCCCTGGAGCAGTGTGTAGACGAGAGCTGTATGTAAACAACTAGCGTCTGATATTTCTTCATAAAATGTTAAACAACTTGTGAATCACTTATGCTGTTGCTTTTTCATGTGTAAATCACTTTGGATAACAGCATTTGCTAGGCCTACTTGTAAATGTATACCACATATTGCATGAATGCAGTTTGTTGCAATTTGTCAACGCATGTTCAATCTGGGCTGGCCATTTCGGTGTGCGTATACTAAATGTTTGCACAAAGTCACAGAGACCAAACGTTGATATGCTAGTGTTCGGCAGTAAAGATGTGCTGATGGAGAAAGGGATTCAGGCCAGTTAACAGAACGATCACTTGCTCTATTTGGCCGGTGCTGCGTCGCCACTGTCTCACATATGCATGTGTTTTTATGCATTGCAAATTTAAACATTTGGTTAGCCAATACATTACATACATTGCTTGCATTGTTGTGTTGAAATTGCAAGAAAGATTCCCTGATAGTCTTTGAAGCATTAGTTATTTTCTTATTGACTTATTATTCTTTGTCTATCGCTCCTATAGCTGAATAATTTCCAATATTATTGTATTATTTTATTATTTTTAAGAAATGATTTATATATTATAGTATATACATTTATTTATGATCTATTTATAAATGTAATAAATAGAAATATCATGTTCTAAAGCATAACATTTATAATGTATATTATTGTGATCTAAAATTATTGCTGTATGATATTACTATATATTATTATTATTTATTATATTATTAATACAATTATTTATATGTTATGTTACATTAATACATTTATTATACTTTAAAAACATGTTCTGAAGCATTAAAAGTAAATTAAATCACATAATTTTATAATTAAAGCTGCAGTCCGTAACTTTTTTGGGTTAAAATGTATATTTTTGAGCAAGTACATAACCAGCCAGTGTTCAAAACTCTCTGCTTGCCTTAGCTCGATTCAAAACGGTAAGCTTGTAATAATGTTTTTAATTCCAGTGGTACTGGTGGATTTGCGCTGGAAATTCGAGCATTTCTTTGCGTCATTACATCACATCTGCACACATAAAGAATAGTCTCGGTTAGTAGGCTATATTGCGTGTGAGGATGTTGGAGGTGGAGATTTATAGCCTTTTCTCACAGCACTTGATATAATTAAACTTATCAATTTGATGGCGGATCCAGAAAGGTTCAAACGACAATCACCAGTGACAACTGGACATTCACCCGGTGTAAAACGCAAAAGACTTCGGAGTGGCTACAGAAAAAAAGAGACTGCAACCGGCCCTTGTGAAAACAAGGATATCAGAAGGGCATTAAATCTAGTCATGCAGTGCTGATGTTGTTAACATTAACAATTTGATAACAAAGTATAATTTGCACGATTTGACGTGATGTGATAAGCGATCGTTAGATTTAATCAGCGCGATTTACTGCAATGCTTTTTTTTCCTTAGTTTGTCAGAACAAAAGTGGATGTTACTTACTTGTTCAGACGACATTTTCTTATGTTGGTCATACTTCCAGAAAGTAGAATCTGTGATTGCGAATGCCAGTTTCCACACCGGCGCGGCGACCGACAGCCGCATATTCTCCTCAAAACATTGGATTCATCCGCGCTGTGCCGTGCCGAGGCACAACCCACGTAAAGTTGATAATTCCGCGAATAACTGCAATTGCAGATTTCGAACAGAGATGGCGACAAAGAGGAAAAACTACGGACTGCAGCTTTAAATTATATAATGTATTTTTATTTAAAATGATATTATTTTAAAAAAAAAAAGTATCAATTAAATACATTTATATTAGATTTATTATATTATATTATAATTATATATTATGTTAATAATATATATTTTTGTGGTGTGGTCTGAAAATATTGGGATGGCAAAGTATTCTGTAAATGTGAACAGAACCTGCATAATATCACAGAATTTAGAAACAGAGACTATGTAAAGAATGAGAGAACACGTGGATGACTGCAGAAGAGAACCCTTGTTCAGAGAGAGAGAGAGAGAGAGAGAGCGAGAGAGAGAGAGAGACAGTGTGAGATAGCAAACAGGTCCCGGTGAATTATTCATTGTGAGAAAATGAAAAGGTCACGGAGATTGAGTTTCATTCGTAGATGGAGAGGCAGATCTCTGTATGAACACAGACAGCGTGAGCAGATGCAGATGTTGGAAGGACCAGAAATTGTTTCGCTCTTCAATTCAAAGCAAACTATGAAGGAAAAAAGACATGAAAGAATCGTCTGATGCTGTGTATGCTGTATGAATGTCTATATACCTGCAAGGACAGACTTGTATTTGTACATTGAACATCTGCTCAGAGAAACTTGTTCAAGTCATTGTGTAATGATGTTTGCAACCTGTTTTGCTTCCGTAATGTGATGTCTTAACTAATGAAATGAAATGTTGGGTGGGTTTGTGAAATTATTGGATTGTGAAAAGTGGGCGTTGCGTATCAGGACTGTCTGGTGACTGAAGGGGAGGAGCGATAATAAGAGCGATTGGTGACAGTAACATGAATCAGTGAATCATTCACGTGCATCATGCTTTCCTTTTGATTTTTTTTGGGGGGGGATTTTTTACACTTTAATCATGTGAGTGTGTTTGTTTGTGCACGTGTGTGTGCTTTTGCTGTAACTCTTTCCCTAATGTTAAGCACTATCACCTCCATAAAGAGCCTCTGTCTCTAGTGTAACAAAACACAGCTGTGTGTGTGTGTGTGTGTGCGTGCATTGTAAACCTCTCATTCCCTGGTCCAATCTCTCGTTCAGAAGGCCAGATGGCTTCTGTCATATAGAGAACTGACAGAATGAGGGAGCGAGAGAATGTGAAACTAATGAATAGAGGGAAAAAAAGTATTTTGGGGAATGAAACGGAGTGAGAGATCACATCTGCTGTGAGTGTGTTCACTTCAGGAGTGTAAGAATGAAGATTGAACACTGTGCTAATTATCTGTGTTAATGTGTTGTTTGTTTTCTCTTGTTTGGTCGCCACACCAGGTCTACTTACACACTCTGAAGTAATAGTAGAGATTTCACGTCATTGTTTAATAATGCAGGCTATGTAAGGTGAAGGATGTCGTTTCCGCAGCACCAAATGGAATTGCATTCTAAGTTTTGGCTGGGAGAAGTTTGTCTGAACAATTAAGGCTGGAAGAATGTACACAACTTGTTTGAAAATGGTCATATTTTTGCAGGGTTTTTTTTTTTTGCACAGAAATTACGCATTTCACTCTTAAATCAAAAAAGTATTCGAAAGGATTTAAAGAAGCCATATTGATGAAGCCACTGCATGTTGTGGTGAAAAAATCAAATAATGTTTTTTTCTGATAACAACTGTATTTATTTATTTATTTATTTATTTATTTATTTATTTTTATATTTATTTATTTATTTATTAATTTATTTGATGTGCTTGTTGGAAGGGCTGCACAGTTTCACCAAAACTGTTATATATATTAATATATAATATATATATATATATATATATATATATATATATATATATATATATATATATATATATATATATATATATATACATATATACATATACATATATACATATATATATATATATACATATACATACATATATATATATATATATATATATATATATATATATATATATATATATACATATACATATACATATATATATATATATATATATATATATATATATATATATATACATATACATATATACATATATATATATATACATATATACATATACATTTTTGATGAAACTGTGCAGCCCTTCAAACAAGCACATCAAATGAATAAATACAATTGTTATCAGAAAAATCATTATTTTATATTTTATGTACATAAATATTTAAGAAAAGAAGAAATGTTACTATTGGAGAATTTCACTGTAAAATAAAAAATATATATTTAAGGAAAAAGTAGTGACAATTTTGTTTTACAGTACAGTTTCTTCATTTTAAACTGTTAAACCATCAAGCTTTGTTGAGTGCCACAGTGTCAAGTGCCAAGCTTCAACTCACAGCACTTATGTTTATTTAATTAAATTGTAGCCTTTGGAATTTGATAATCGCCCTAAGCCATATTGTAATTTCGGTTTTATTTCGATTCATTGTGCCGCCCTGCCATATTCATGCTTTTGTATTTTTCCCTGAAGTCCACTTATGAGGTCAGTCAAGGTTTCATGCCCCAAAAGCAGAGATAATTAAGTTTTTCATGCCACCCTCGATTGGATCCTTTTAAAGGACCCCATTAAAAAAAAGGCTGTTTTTGCTACTTTGCCTTTAAAGCATTATTTAAATGACCTCTGTTATGATTGGTGTACTTCACACTCTCATACATCAAGGTGTGGCAAGTTGCTGAATACTAATCGGTAACGATATGTAAATGAGGGTGGTCACGTGTTAATGAGCTCATCAAAACCACAAGGATTTCTGAATGCAACATTATTTACAGATTCGTTTTTATAAATGTTCCGTTTGAACTGGAAGAAGCTTTGTGTTGAGAATATACAGTGTGTCTGTGTACACTGTTTTATCTGAAATGTGCAAGGAAAATCCTGTTTTCTGTGGTATGTCCCTTGTAAGGCTGGTATTGTGTTATCTCAAACTAATTGTGCTGATCTGGTTCCTCTGGCCAGCTGTGTGTTATATGACCCTCTACTCACGTGGTGACTGTTTAATTCCTTTCTCTGTGTGTATTTTCTGAAAAGTGCAGCGAATGTCTTGACTTTCACTGGAAATCCTGTTAAGTGCTTTGGGACGGTGTGTATTGGCCACTGTGACAGTGTGTTCATATGGACTTAAGTAGCTTAAAATCACTCATTCAGCTCAACTGTACACAACATGAGCAGCTTTGAACACATCTTTGTGTCTGTGTCTGACTCTGCAGTGTACATGACCCTTCCTTTCAGTCATTCTTCTTCATTTAGAGGTGATGTTCATTAATAAGTTTGCTCATTTGTTTGGTTGCTAGTTTGTTTGTTTTCTACTTTTTCCTTTCATTTGTTTGTTCATTTTGGTTTTTTTTTGTTTTTTCATTTGTTGGTACATTTGTTTGTTCAAAACATTAATTTGATATTCATTCTTTTCATTGTTTTGGTCTTGGTTCGTTCATTCATTCATTCATTCATTCATTCATTCATTCATTCATTCATTCATTCATTCATTCATTCATTCATTCATTCATTCACTCATTCACTCATTCACTCATTCATCCATTGTTTGATTAATAGTTTGTTCATGTTTTCTTTTTATAGTTTGTTCTTTTGTTTGGGTCTTAGTTCTTTCATTCATTCATTCATTCATTCATTCATTCATTGGTCATTAGTTTGTTGTTTTCTTTTTATAGTTTGTTCGGATCTTAGTTCTTTCCTTCATTCATTCATTGTTTGGTCATTAGTTTGTTCTTGTTTTCTTTTTATAGTCTTAGTTCATTCATTCATTCATTCATTTATTCGTCCATTGTTTGGTCAGTAGTTTGTTCTTGTTTTCTTTTATAGTTTTTCATTATTAGTTCATTCATTCATTCATTCATTCATTCATCAATTGTTTGGTCAGTGGTTTGTTCATGTTTTCTTTTTATAATTTGTTCTTTTGTTTGGGTCTTAGTTCATTCATTCATCCATTGTTTGGTCATTAGTTTGTTCAGGTCTTCGTTCGTTCGTTCATTCATTGTTTTATTAGTTATTAGATTATTAATTGGTTATTAGTTTGCTCATGTTTTTTCCCTTTTTTTCATTTGTTTTGTGCAATGAAGGTTTTTCTTTAATTATATTATTCAAATGTATGTCTGTTTTTTTTCTTTCATTAATTTGACATTCATTCATTCATTCATTCATTTTTTGTTCATTTAGTTTGTTGTCAGTGTCAATTTCTTTGATTTATTAGTTTGTTTGTTGAGGTCTTTGGTTTGTTTAGTTGTTTGTTTTTTGTCTTTGGTTGTTGAATCATTTGTTTGTTCAAACATTTTTGTTTATTCATTCAGTCTTTCATTCAATCATTCCTTGTTTATTTGTTTGGTCCTTCAGTTTTTTCCCCCATTAATTTATTTGTTTGTTAATTTACTTGATGTGTATTATGTTTTTTTTCTTTAATTAGTACATTTCTTTTATTACTTTGATGTTCTTTTGTTTGTTTTTCTTTTGTTAGTTTGATAATTATTTCATTTGTTTGATCATTTTTCTTTTCTGTTTGTTTGTTTATTTGACAGTTTTTCTTCAACCCTTCATTTTGCTTTTCACAAAGCGCACGCACACACGCACACACACACACACACACACACACACACACACACACACACACACACACACACACACACACACACACACACACACACACACACACATTAGTGTTCACATTACATAAGCCAAATAAATACCATTTTAACAGAATGAAGTGACTGTAATTTTTGAGCATAGAGGGAGGGTGAATAAAAGAGAGGTAGAAAGAGCAAGAGAAAATAAAAGAAAGAAAGGCAGGCGGAGAGATTTGAGTGGAAGGGAGAGGCTGGCAGTCTCTAACCACTGTGGTCTCCAAATCATAAATTTGTGAGCAAGGGAGTGCGGTTGAGAAGAGAAAAAAAAAGGAGTGGGTCGAAAAAAAGAGCAACAGAAGGGGGAGTGATTGGAAGCGTGAGGAGTGGAACGGCACAACTCGTTTGCACTGGCACTCGTGTGGGAATTTTTGACCCTCTCCCTCTTTCCGTGACTCTCCTCGACTCGGCCAGGCGTAATTATTCCTCTCCTTTTTAACCTTGAGAGGTCTGTTCTAAAATGAGACGAGAGGGGGGGATGAAAACGGCAATCAAGATGGACAAGCCGAGAGTGAGAGGCTAGAACGAGGGATGAAAACAACAGGCTCCTCTGTCCGTCTCTGAACGCTTTCATTCCTGACCGAAGAAGAGCAGATATCTCCGCTTACCCACATATGGGGGAGTGAGCGAGTGAGCGAGCGACAGACAGGCAGCGAGAGGAGGGATACCCCCAGGACACAATCACAGGAGAACGCTTTTTCTCTGCCGCCTCCCTCCATTTTTATTTCTCCCCTGTTTTTTGGGCTGCTCTTCATGGGAGGAATGTGGAGGCAGCATTTTTCAGGCAAGACGCATGTTTCTGAAATTGGCCAACAGCAAAAGTGTGTGTTGAGTGTGTGTGTGTGTGTGTGTGTGTGTGCATGGTACTTGGTTTTTGATGGTGTCACAAGCGCATGTCTTGGCTGCTGTCTGTGACACATCTGCAAACTAGTTCGGCATGTGTGTGCAAACACGCACAGTGCATTGTGTTCCTGACTCCTTATCATTAGTGAGTGTGTGTGTGTTTGCCAGCCAAATCCCTGGCTAATAGATCAGGAGGGGTGGAGAGAGAAGAAAAAGTGACGCAGCACAGATACACTCTTATTAGACACTTATGCACCTGGTTTATTTCAGGACCTGGACGGTCGTTCAGTGATCTGACTATTTTAACTCCTTTTCCTGCAAGTGTCTATTAGCTTTGGAGCAAAAAGTGTTTTTTGTCATTTGTGTCTCAGTTGTGTGTGTGTGTGTGTGTGTGTGTGTGTGTGTGTGTGTGTGTGTGACAGTGAGAGATGATGTTGCTTGGTAACCATAAGCAGCAGTTGACAGTGAGGTGAGGCACTTGGCTGCCAGCTTTTTTTTTTATCCAAGATTGCTTGTATCGCACACACACGTACACACACACACACACACACACTTATTAAAATCACAGCGGCACACCTAGCAAGAAGTGTGGAAACTCACACATACTGTGTGATATACACGCTGCCATGTTTAACACACACACACACACACACACACACACACACAAACATGCACAGATCCACGTCAACGCAACTCCATGGAAAAATCTCCTCATTTCCTTTTGTTTTTACAGACTTTTATTGTTCATGGGATTTCAAAGAGAGTATTACATTTCTCTCTCTCTCTCTCTCTCTCTCTCTCTCTCTCTCTCTCTCTCTCTCTCTCTCTCTCTCTCTCTCTCTCTCTCTCTCTCTCTCTCTCTCTCTCTCTCCCTCTCCCTCTCCCTCTCTCTCTCTTTCTCTCTCTCTCTCTCTCTCTCTCTCTCTCTCTCTCTCTCTCTCTCTCTCTCTCTCTCTCTCTCTCTCTTTCTTTCTTTCTCTCTCTCTCTCTCTCTCTCTCTCTCTCTCTCTCTCTCTCATTAGTTTCACATACATTAAAGTAATAGTTCACCCAAAACTAGAAATGTCATTATTTATTCACCTTCGCAACGTTACTTTGATTTCCTTTCTTCTGTTGAACGTCTTCTGTTCCCTTCCTCTGTAGATCTCAAATGAATTTTATACTTTCCGCATCAATGACTGGTCACATGACATGCAAGAACCAAAAAATATATGTTCTTACTTAATATTTCTGTCTTGTTTTCCAGTACAAATATTCGAGCATTCTTGAATCTAGAAACGGTTACTTGAGAAGCTAAAGTCTTGTTTCCTGAAAAATGTTTAATTAAGCGAGTTTATTCTTAAAACAAGAAATATGCTGGTGAGGTAATAAAAATAAACTAATTTCAAAGGCAGACAAAAAAAAATGTATATTTGTAATGGAAAACAAGACAAAAATACAGAGTAAGAAAATCATTCTTTGCACTGTTGATATTAAATGTACGATGCACCATATTTGAAAGTATGTGATCGCAAATTTAAGATTCAAAAGCTTTGGCGGAAGAAAATATATATTTTAAATGACTTATGAACCATATGAACTACATGATGCTCTTGTTTGTCATATTTGCAGCTTGATGGTCACCATATGTTTACATTGTATAAAAAACAATGTTAAAATTCTTAGAAATATTACTGTGTTCCAAGAAAGAGAGAAAGTCATATGGGTTTTGAAACAACATGAGGGGTATGTAAAAGATTTTCATTTTTTTTTTAGGTGAACGATCCCCTGCTGGCAGAAAACGGCAAAGACAGAGAGAAATTGTGATGGCAATTCAAATAAAAAGCCTCACATCTCTGAAATCGATGTTTTGTCGGGATCTTTTGTGCACTATGATCAGAGTAAATGTGGAGAATGGCTGAAGGGTAGGGCTGAGATTTTCCCCTCCTGCTCTCTGATTGGATAATTCCCCATTCTGGCCTCTGATTGGATAATGGCCGTGTGCTGCTGTGCTGCTCAGACTCTGTTTGTTTAAAATCACTGAGTTTAAGTTTGCCTTCACTGTTCATGTCCAAAAAAGCTTTTAGAGCAGGCTGTCTGAGCTCTGAAATTGTTTATGGGTTGGAAAATGAACAGTCGGCACGGTTTCGTGAATTGGTCGAGCACCTACATGAAGGGGTGTGTGTGTGTGTGTGTGTGTGTGTGTGTGTGTGAGAGCCCCATCAGTCTGTCCTTCCCCCTCTGATTTCTCCCGCTCTGATGTAGTGATGATGGCTCCACCATGTCATTTGTGTTTCTGTTTGATGTGTCCACTGCTTATTTAAAGCGTGCCAAACCCCTGATCTCCGTTTCCCTCGGAGAGACCCAGCGCTGTCTTAACATCTCCC
This sequence comes from Abramis brama, assembly GCF_963993115.1. Taxonomy (NCBI): domain Eukaryota; kingdom Metazoa; phylum Chordata; class Actinopteri; order Cypriniformes; family Leuciscidae; genus Abramis; species Abramis brama. Next base: position 10,369,552 of record NC_139983.1, on the reverse strand, counting down.
ACACAATTATTTTTTAATAATACCATGGTAAATAATTCTCATTTGAAGTCCTTTTTAAATAGATGGTGGAGAGTGAAAAGAGAGAAACAAGAGAACAAGATGTTTCCCCCAAAGGCTATTAAATGAAATGTATTCATAACTCTGCCCAAATGCTGCAATCTCCATGACAACAAGACACATGGCGGGAGGGTGATTGGGAAGTTGACGTTCCTCTCTGTGTTTGCAGGTATAAGGCCTCAGATCATGAACGGCCCGATGCACCCTCGGCCGCTGGTCGCTCTGCTGGACGGGAGGGACTGTACCGTAGAGATGCCCATCCTGAAGGATTTGGCCACGGTGGCGTTCTGTGATGCGCAGTCAACGCAGGAGATCCATGAGAAGGTCTGTTTGCTCCATTTCCTTCCAACCTTCCTTTCTTTCTTCCAATCTTTCTTCCAACCAACCAACCTTCCTCCCTTCCCTCCTTTTAACCTTGCTTCCCTATTTTTCCTTCCTTCCTTCCTTCCCTATTTTTCTTTCCTTCCCTATTTTTCCTTCCTTCCTTCCTTCCTTCCTTTCAACCAACCTTCCTTTCAACCAACCTTCCTTCCTTCCCTCATTTTAACCTTCCGTTCTTCCTTCCCTATTTTTCTTCCTTCCTTCCCTATTTTTCTTCCTTCCTTCCCTATTTTTCTTCCTTCCTTCCTTCCTTCCTTCCTTCCTTCCTTTCAACCAACCAACCTTCCTTCCTTCCTTCCTTCCTTCCTTCCCTCCTTCCTTCCCTCCTTTTAACCTTCAGTCTGTTCTTCCCTATTTTCCTTTCTTCCTTCCTTCCTTCCTTCCTTCCTTCCTTCCTTCCTTCCTTCCTTCCTTCCTTCCTTCCTTCCATCCATCCATCCCTCCTTTCAACCAACCTTCCTTCCTTCCTTCCTTCCTTCCTTCCTTCCTTCCTTCCTTCCTTCCTTCCTTCCTTCCTTCCTTCCTTCCTTCCTTCCTTCCAAGCTTTCGAGGAACCAAATCATTTCAACCAAACAGATTTTGCTGCTTTTATGTACCCAAAACATCAATCTTGTTGCAAATAATGAAGGCTTTTTTTTTTCACAATATATATTTTTTTTTTTTAATTGTCCTTTGTGCATAAATATAACAATAAATATAAATTTTATCTTTCATTTAACTTAAAAATTCTATATGAAAAATGAATAATTATGAGTGATGACACAAGCAACTTGTTTTGAATTGGTTCACTGAAAAAGTGCTGCTTTTCAGCAGCTAGTCTAAATCTAAATCAGACAATAAATACATAACAAATATATAACATGTTTTATTGCATTGTTTTCACTGACTGCATGTCAGTTGTTTTCACAAACTCCTATGAATCAGTTATTTTAATGAATTGGTTGAAGACCCACAAATGCACAAGCTATTAAATCAGTCAACAAATTACTTAGTGAATCTGTCACTGACTGACTCACTAACTGACTGGATGTTTATATGACAATGTGCTGTCAAAGATTTTGTTGTAATAAATTGTTTGCTTGTTTTTTATGAAAAGAACATTCAAATATTTTCATAAAATAGATTTGTTTAGTATGTACAATATGCATGCATTGTAAACCAAAGCAGAATTCTGCCGGAAACACTAGTTCATTTAAAAACACACTGGCTGTGATTCATTTTATAGTGACCCAATTATCAGACCCAGTTACGAAGGTGTAGAATTTCATTGCACTGAATTGAATTACCCTGTTAAGTTTAATATTATGTTTTATAGGGGCAGTCGTGGCCTAATGGTTAGAGTCAGACTGGTAACCCGAAGGTCACAGGTTCGATTCTCAATACCGGCAGGAAATGACTGAGGTGCCCTTGAGCAAGGCACCTTTCCCCAAATCACTCCCCGGGCGCCACAGCAAAATGGCTGCCCACTGCTCCGGGTGTGTGTGTCCATGGCTTGCAGTGTGTGTGTGTGTGTGTGTGTTCACTACTCACTGCCCCTAATGTGTATGCACTAACTTGGATCGGTTAAATGCAGAGTACAAAATTAGAGTATGGGTTACCATACGTGATTATGGTTTTGTAAAAAGTAAAAAACAAATAATTATCAAACTGGGAGGAAATCCATTAAGTGACATGTACACGAACATGGCAAACTCATCATGAGAATTGCATTACACCCACATACTCCTCCCAGGCCCAGGATGCTACAAAGAAATGATTTATGTGTGCTTAATAAACATCCCCCAGTTTTGTGCCCTGATGTTTATAGTGTGTTATAAATGTGTCTCTGGCAGGTGTTGAACGAGGCGGTGGGGGCGATGATGTACCACACCATTACTCTGACCAGAGAAGATCTGGAGAAATTTAAAGCCCTCCGAATCATAATCCGCATCGGTAGTGGATATGACAATATCGACATTAAAGCGGCTGGAGAGATGGGTAAGAGCACCGGGTGATAAACGCTAAGACATGTTTCCTGCTCACGACTTTTGGTCTTAATAGAGACATTTGTAGAATAAGAAGTTGATACCTGACATACAAATGTAAATTTGCCCCATTATTATTATTTTATCTAGATAATAAGAATAAAAACCTTATCTAAAAATCACATGCACCATGTGACAACAGTGTCTTTGTGTTGTTTCAACAGTTTCTGGACAATAATATACACCTGAGAAACTTAAAACATTGATAATATTGTGAAAAGCTGGAGCAAATGAAATGTAGAATGTATAAAGATTTTGAGTTTATATAGTGTGATACTTGGGATCACAGAGAACACACTTCTGACATTGAATACTGCTCAGCTGAGAATCTAGGTTCAATCTTTGTTCAGAAAAACAAAGTACTCTGCATGTAGTGAGGAAAAGTTGGAAGCTTGAAAGTTTGAGAAGTCTTTCAGAGACAGAAGAAGGTAGAGGAGGACTAATTGTTCCTCTGGGACAGACAGTTTATATGGTTAGAGTTAAAGAAAGAATGTATTCTGGCTGGATAACGATCTCCATTTCTCCTTTTAATGCCAGGGCATGGTATAATGCCCTTTTCACAAGATGTAAAATAAGTCTCTGGTGTCCCCAGAGTGTGTATGTGAAGTTTTAGCTCAAAATACCCCACAGATATTTTTATATAGCATGTCGTGTGTAAAATTGTTATGCACCGTTTTTGTGTCTGTCCCTTTAAATGCAAATGAGCTGCTGCTCCCAGCACAGAAGGCGGAGCTTCAGCAGTTTTCAACAGTAAATTTTAGGGTTAGTGATTGTCACTAACCCGGGAGGAATGTCGTTTGTTGTAGTCCTTAAAAAACGATTTGTTTAAAAGCAAATATCTCCCTTTGCTTTGAACTTTGAGCATTGTAACTTTGCAGATTTTGTTTATGCTCAAACAGCAACATTACACACTAACTAAATTAAAAAAGTGAAATCATAATTAACCACCCCTTTAATGATGGCTGGATAAACTTAAACGGATAGAAGACAGGATCAGGGTTTACTTGACTATCAGTATGAATGGACCATGTGAGGCCTTGTCTTGTTTATTGAATGTTCGGATATGTAAATATCAATCTTTCTATGAATCAGACTGAGCATTTGTGCATGTCTGCAGGTATCGCAGTGTGTAATATCCCATCAGCCGCTGTGGAGGAGACGGCAGACTCGACGCTTTGCCACATCCTGAACCTGTACAGGAGGAACACGTGGCTGTACCAGGCCATGCGGGAGGGCACACGGGTCCAGAGCGTGGAGCAGATCCGAGAGGTGGCGTCAGGGGCCGCCCGCATCAGAGGGGAAACACTCGGACTTATTGGCTTTGGTGAGAGACAGAAACAGAGAAACAATACATCAACAAACATAAGAACATTACACAATTGTGTTAAGCATTACATAACATAATAATGCTCGTTAATGCTGTTAATAAAAGTTATAAAATTAAGTTATAGTTAAAATTTTATTTACATTAGTTGTTTGTTCTGTATTATACATTGAAATATACATTTGAGATATAAATGCATATATATGCTTTTATCCAAAGCAACCTATATGTATGAACTATTTAACATTTTACATACATTTTCAGTCATCATAAATTGAAGTATGAGAATTATGTAGTGATTGAAACATGAAGTGAATAAAAATCATTAAAAAAAGTACAATTTTAGTATTGAAATTCTTATGTAAGCACAATCTAACCTTAACCCTAATAAGACTAAATTCAAGCATTTAACTAAAAATATAATATAGTAATAAATATTATAAATAATAAAATTTAAAGTGACTGCAGACTTTAGACTGGTAGTGTACATGAAAATATTATATTTACATATTAAAAATCACAGGAACCTTAAAGGAATGGTTCAAATGAATTATGTCATCTATTCACTGTATTGTCATCCATGTATAATTGTTGTTTTCATATAACTCAAGTCAGTGGTGACAAGAGTTATTAGTTAAGCTCCAAGAAGGACAAACAAGCATTATAGTTGTCATACAAGTTATATAAACAATCCTAAAGTCATTTCTGCTGGATGGGTTTGTGTGTCTATATATTTATGTATATTTGTGTTATAGGCCGATCAGGACAGGCAGTGGCTGTTCGAGCAAAAGCGTTTGGCTTCAATGTGATCTTTTACGACCCATACTTGCAAGACGGTTTAGAGCGATCGCTGGGCGTTCAGAGAGTTTACACCTTACAGGACCTCCTGTACCAGAGCGACTGTGTGTCTCTCCACTGCAACCTAAACGAACACAATCACCACCTCATTAACGACTTCACCATCAAACAGGTAGACTACCCACAAACAGTCCATTAATCGCATGCTGTTATCATGAGCGCCATCTAGTGGCTGTGGCCTGAACGTGACTTTGAGGACTTGTGAAATATCATGCATCATGTTTTCGTAGATGCGACAGGGAGCGTTTCTAGTCAACACAGCCCGAGGGGGTCTGGTCGATGAAAAAGCCCTGGCTCAGGCTCTAAAAGAGGGCAGGATACGAGGGGCCGCCCTGGACGTTCACGAATCTGAACCCTTCAGGTAACATTTGTAATGACATGCTAATTAGAACAATCTCCATGTTGCTGTACACCACAATTTGTCTTAAGATAATAGATGTAACTCCAAACATCTCTTCAGCTGCACCTAAATTTGCATACTATTACTTCTATATAATATGCAATATTAGGATTAGTGCATCCCAGATTATAGTGCATTGACAATGGTGTGTTATTTCAGATGTACAAACATAGCAAGGACTGCAAAGTTTTCTACTCTGGCATTTTACTTTTCTAGAACATAATGGAAATTTGTTATGGGAGCACAACATGTATTATTTCTTCCCCTGGATTAATTTCTTTCACTTGTATTATTGTGTTATTCTCATTTGATTATTATCACAATGTATTGCAATGTATCCAACGTTGAGTAATAATACATTTTCAAAAGTTTGCATTTGGGAATAATACTATAAAAAAAAGAAACAAACACTTTTATTCAGCAAGGTGCATTAAATTGATAAAAAATTAAAAACGATTTTGTAACATTTTAATTATAATTTATAAAAAATGTTTACTGTTTCAAATAAATGCTTTACTTTCTATTCATCAAAAAATGCTGAAAAAATCAATTTATCTTTGCGATTGTGCTGCATTCAATCACAAAAATAAATGTTTTATATATTTACAGTAGGAAATTGACTAAATATCTTCATGGAACTTGATCTTTACTTAATATCCTAATGATATTTGGCATAAAAGAAAAATCTATAATTTTGACCCATACAATGTATTGTTGGCTATTGTCACAAATATACCCGTGTGACTTGTGAGTGGTTTTGTGATCCAGGGTCACATATATTCAAATGGAAAGAGTTTTAAATGTAAATACATAGTAGTGTATGTACTTTCACATCACCAGCGAAGTACATGCTTTCAATGTGTAGTAAAAGTATGCAAATCAGGATATAGTCTCATTCTGTCTCCCTATGCTATGGTTTTCTCTCAGTTTTACTCAGGGTCCTCTGAAGGATGCGCCCAATCTGATCTGCACCCCTCACACGGCGTGGTACAGTGAGCAGGCCTCACTAGAGATGAGAGAGGCCGCGGCCACTGAGATCCGCAGGGCCATCACTGGTATGAAAGCTCCCATTGACCTCTCTCTTAAAATGTTTTCTGTTCAAAAATGTAGCCCCTTCTGAGGATGTCATTGTAGAATTAGCATACGAAATTGTGATTATCATAGGGTTGCATAGTAAATTGGATGGTATGTGAACTGTGAAGGGAAGGGGGTCCTGATTTACCTCTCTTTCTCTCACTCATATATATATATATATATATATATATATATAACATAACTTTTCAAACTGTTATTTTAACATTCTTGTGCTGCCTAGCAAGCACTTGTATTTCCCTCAGGGAATGTAAATCTAGTTCTTTATATAAACTCTGTCTCCATCAAAGGATCCGTTCTGTTGTACATCAGTCATCATGTCTCGGGGTTTGTTCTGTTTTTCAGGTCGTATTCCAGACAGTCTCAGAAACTGCGTCAACAAAGAGTTTTTTGTTACTACGGCGCCGTGGGGGATGATGGAGCAGCAAGTACACCCGGAGCTCAACGGAGGAGCTTACAGGTGAGAAAAGAGATTTTAAACATGCACAGAACCTAACATACATTACCTGTCATATCATACTAACCTTTATTCCATCCACCCTTGAGTTTGTTAACATCTCAAACACCCTTGTTTCTGGGATTGAGAATCGAGAACCGGTTCTCATTTACGAGACCCAAATGATTTTCATTCCATTCAGTTCTATTAATCTTCTGTACATATATATACATACTGTGTATATACAAACATTCTTAAAACTATAGATATACTTAGAAGTAAAACTGAACATCTTGAATATATCTAGAATATGAATTCAATTGATTTTTCTTACCACATTGGCAAATAGTTTCCTTCTCGTTTTCAGTATAAATCTAGCATAATTTAGTGATATTTATAAGCTAGATTCAGAAAAATGTTTAATAAATAGTATAATAATAATAAATAGTAATAGTTTAATATATATATATGTATATATCTATATCTATATATATGTATTTTATATATATATATATATATATATATATATATATATATATATATATATATATATATATATATTATTTGTTAATAATGGTGCAATAAATGGTTTAATATATATATATATATATATATATATATATATATATATATATATATATATATATATATATATATATATATATATATTATTTTTTAAATAAAATATTTTAGTTATAGTATTTACTAAAATATTTAAAAAATAGTATAATAATAAATTGCAATGGTAATAGTAATAATTTAATAAATAATAAATATAATTTGTTAATTAATTATAAATGGTATTAAAAACATCAAAATATGTAAAAAAAAAAAAAAAAAAAAGGTGCAGTAAGCGATTTCTGAGAAACGCTGTTGATATTTGAAATCACCAAAATAAACGTGCCCCTACCCAAAATGATCACACCCCTATCTTGATAACTCTTCCCCAAACCCCTCCCCCCTCATGATTGTATACGCCCCTTACTGCTGATTGGCTACAAGTGTGTTTTGGTGCTCGGTCTGATTCACTTTTAACAGCATTTCTGAAAATTTCACTTACAAAAGTACTAAATCCTTAATAAAATCGCTGAGGGACCTATATTGTCAAATCAAATCTGAATCAAAACCAGATTCATTAAATTCCCTCTAATCGCCATCCCTGCTCTTTTCCCCACTCTACTCAAGATCACTCCTTCCTCGCAGTGAGATGAAATACTCAACAAATGCATTCATTCTGATGTATGAGCAGCCAACCAACACAGCGGCTGTGTTCAACAATGCAAACAATCTTCATTAGTTCATCCCTGTGTAGTGAGTGTAATCCCTCCAGATCGCAATATGCAAATAGACTTAAAGGTTATTGCCGTCTGTCCCTGTGGCACACATAAATTAACTTCGCTCTACATCGACAGCATCAACTCTAGCTTTACCCGCTATGACCCCTCTGAACGTTTCCCTCAACTAACACCTCATTGTTATGCATTTAACTCTCCAACCCACACATATAAACACACACACACACACACACAATGTGTGTTGCTCAGTCTGATTGCTTCTCTCGCTCAGCAGAGTGGCCCAACCGCTACCAGCTGTTTCTCCTGGTGGCCTGCAAGACAAAATGTATACCTAAACAATAACAGGTAAATATTCACAGAGTACTGCAACACAGCTGTCGCCAGGTATCAAGATACAGCCCAAATAGCTCTGAAAGACATTGATGAACAAAACAGTGAGGTCTGAAACATCAAGCATATCCTTACTTTGATTTGACAACTTTTGTTTTTACATTTCTCATTCTCATGTGCAATGGAACATGCTATCATGTGATACCTTCCTATTTACTGCAATGTCACATAAAGGCTGAACAGCAATTTTACTTACTAATTGTTTTTTAAAATTATTTTAATTACACATTATTTGTTGTATGTATTTTGCTGTGTTGTATGAGCATTTGTTAAATTAGACTGTGATTTTGTATGGAGGCCTATTTGTGCCACTCAGAAAGTTTTTTTTTTTTTTTTTAAGGAATAAAAAAATAATGTAAGAAATAAATAAAATAATTATATATTTTATTTATATAATACAAGTATATATATGTATATATGTGTGTATAAATACCTCAATAAAAAAATATGTTAAAGGAGTAGTTCACTTAAATTGAAAATTAGCCCATGATTTACTCGCCCTCAAGCCATCCTAGGTGTATATGACTTTCTTCTTTCAGACGAATACAATCAGAGTTATATTAAGAAATGTCCTGGCTCTTCCAAGCTTGATAATGGCAGTGAATTGCAACCAACAGTTTGAAGCTCAAAAAAGTGAATCCATCCGTCATAAATGATCTCCACACTGCTCCGGGGGGTTAATAAAGTCAAGTCAAGTCATCTTCATTTATATAGCGCTTTTAACAATGCAGATTGTTTCAAAGCAGCTTTACAGAGATAAACGTATAATTTATGGTAGCAGAGATTGTTTTGGCTTTATAGCGGTTCTTTAATAAAGTTATTTTCCAGCTAAAGTTAGTTTTGATTGATTCGCTTCCATCGCAATGATCATTAGTTATTAAATTAGGGGCCGCTAAGACGACACCATTCTCTCTACACAGACTTTAAACGCGAGCCTGTGAGAAACGCTGATGGCGTTCACATGCGCATTAAGAATTGGTTCTATAGTTATGTGCGTTTGAATATATGTGCGCAGGTTTGTAATTTCCTACAAACCAAGCCTAAACAAAGTACTGGTCTTTCCTTATAAATTCTGATACAGAATTTTATTTTATTATGTTTATTTTATAATTTTGTCACTTCGGGGTAGGTACGCGAAACGGATTTTCCCGACGACGCTTTATCTGTAGAGTGGTAAAGGGATTCTCCATAGGGAGAGACTAGGTGGCACTTCAGCACTGCGTTGTCATCAGGTCCAGGCGAAGGTCCTTCGTCAGATCTGGATACGGCCTGGATCCGGCAGGCTGCAGGAAAACCTCGGGATAAACACAGACACTAAAATTAGCGTAGATGCCATTCTTCTTATGATGTAACGTCAGGATTTATGGGAATTTATAATAAAGGCCTTCTGAAGCAAAGCGATGAGTTTGTGTAGGAAAAACATTAATATTTAACATGTTGCAAAGTAAAATTCTAGCTACCGGTCAAACGGTCATACGCAGTCTACTTACTCCTAAAGTGCAACTTGAGACGTCAGAAGTAGAGTAGTGCGTCATGGCGTAGCGTAAATATCAGCAGTGCGTCGCATTACTCGCATTAAGTCGAATCCGGATGTTCGTTTGGCCAGAAGTTAGAATTTTACTTTATAAAGTTTTAAATATGAATATTTTTAAACACACTGAAATAAGAACAGTAAGAGTTACAGGTATATTGTAGTTATGAAGTAATCAATTTAAACTATTTGCAAATAATATTTTATTTTAAAATTTGCGCACATTCATTCTTATTCGTATGTCTCAACGTAAAACGTTTCTCGTCTCGTCACATTCCGTTATGAATAAAAGTAGTTTAGTAGTTTGCTTCACTGATATTACTGTTGGTCGTTTAACATTTCTAGCACAAAACAGTTGTCAAATATTTACTTACTTTCATACATAGCAAAAATTCATACATAGCAACAATTTCTTTTTTGGCTGCAAAGTGAATTGGTGAGACTTTACAATAAGGTTAAATGAACTATAATAATTAAATGAACTAAAATAACATGAATTAACTAACATGAACTAACAATGAGCAACACATTTGTTACGGTATTTGTTCATCTTTATTAATGTTAGTTAATAAAAATCCAACCGTTCGCTGTTTGTTCATGTGTTAGTAAATGTTGGAATGAACATTAACAATAAAAAATAATAAATGCTGTAGAAGTATTGTTCTTTCTCAGTTCATGTTAACTAAAGTAGTTAGTTAAGTCAAGTCAAGTCACCTTTATTTATATAGCGCTTTTTACAGTACAGATTGTATCAAAGCAGCTTCACATTGATAACATGAAAATAATACAACAAAGTTTGTTTCTAGAAGAAAATTGCGCCATCGTCCACCTTAAGTAAGGCAGATCAATAATATTGTTGAATATTAATTGTCCCCAACTAAGCAAGCCAAAAGCCAAGGCAACCGTGGCAAGGAACCAAAACTCCATCAGGTGACAGAATGGAGAAAAAAACCTTGGGAGAAACCAGGCTCAGTCGGGGCCAGTTCTCCTCTGGGCAACGAACGAACAGTGTATGATTATGATTCAGGCAGCATTGCAGGTCAGAAGTCAGATTGGATCAGAACATTCAGAATATTTATCCAGTTCCATCTGGTTGGAAGTCGGAGTCACGCCGGTATGGAGACGAGTTTGTTGAGGATCAGTGCCGATGGCTGTCGTGTCGATGAGGAGTTCAGGGATGATGAGGCTGGCACTTCAGGGATGCATTGTGGATGGGTCCAGGCGCAGGTCCACCATCTGATCTGGATACGGCCCGGATCCGGCTGACTTCAGTAAACCTTGGAATAAACAGAAAGACTAACATTAGCGTAGATGCCATTCTTCTTATGATGTAACGAGTACATCAGGTGTTATAGGAAGTGTCCCCGGTTCTGGCTGACCTAATCTATGCAGCCTAATGTTAACTAATGTTAACCAATGAAGCTTTATTGTAAAGTGTTACCAATTAATTTTAAGCATATAAGCAGAAGCCTTGAGGTCAAACAATTTCAATCATATCACGTGCCCTAAACTTTTGACTGCTAGTGTATAAAACAATTTTTCAGTCAAAACTAAGCTTTGAGTCTGCAAGCAATTTGTTGTAGTCAAAGAGTGTAGCGTTAAACCAATGACCTCACCGTAACTCTATATTCTCTGTCTTTTCTCCAGGTTCCCCCCTGGTGCAGTGGGTGTGTCTCCTGGTGGCATGGGTGGACAAATAGAGGGCATGATGCCTGGCGGGGTGCCCAGCGCCCACCCCCTGCCGCCGGGCACCCAGCCCAGCCTCGCCCCCTCCCCCACCCAGCTCCTCAAACACAACGACCATAGAGAACACCTGGCCAAGTCATAACCACACACCTGACCGCTGACCGACTGCAAATCGTAGAGACTAAGAGACAGTGAACGGGTGAACAAGCAATCAGCTGCCAGCGCCAGCTGCACCAGAGACATGCTTCACGGACATCTACCACTGTCTTGTTTTCAGTTTGAGTGTTTTTCATTTACTGTTCATTTACGTTTTAACCTAGGAAGTTCGGTGGTTTCGTTTCTGTTGTTTTTGCGAAGGGCGGACATCATTTCCACCTGTTTGAACGCAGGTGGGCGGTGCTTTCTTGTCAGGAGGCGCGGCATTACGTGATGGCCACGCCTCTTTCCTCGTGCACCAGTTTGAAACATTGACTGATACCCACATGTCATGCACTTCTCTTCTTCCTCCTCACCTTATTTGGGCACGTAACAGAACTCAACGCAGTAATACGTTTCAACATCGTTTCTATCTTTACATCCACGGAATTTAGTGCTCGTCTTTGTTTCAGTGTTAAAAGTGCTTGATGATAAAAAAATATATATACAGTGTATCTATTAAGAGAACAGAGAGGGAAAGGCTGTTCTTGGGCAAAAATGAAGATGATAGAGAAATTATTAGCGTTTTTTGTTTTGTTTTTTTTTCAGAACATTTAGAGTAGCTGACCTCTTGTTTACAGAATTGCACAAATTGAACAAGCACCAGCTCAGAAACCACCCCTCTTTAAGACCCAAGAGCACACTATTTTACTAATATATATAAATATATATAAATTAATTTAGATCAAAAATGTTTTTGTTTTTGTTTTTTTTCAGGATTTGTTCGATTCTGTGTCAGGTTTTTAAATGTCAGTTCCCAAAAACGGCAATTTGGATTTGAGTGAACGTCACCGTGAGGAACATTTTGATTTTGTGTTTGCTATGAGTTCTGTAAAACTCCAAAAATAGATGGCAGCTCACACAGAAAAGGGACTGGAGTGAAAAACCGCCCCTGTCTCAGGAAGAACATTTACTCCAAAACACACGACAAACCGGTGGTCTAAATACTCGCTCCTTCCCATCAGCCTCTTCGCCTACCCGAGGTATTTTTATAGATCTGACATCCAGTGCGTTTTTTGGTGTTGAATGTATGGCAGTTCAATTAGATTTGTATTGTCTAGTTTAATGTTTTTGTAACCATACTTTTCCTGTGATCCTCTCCCTGTTCCTTTTCTTTTGGGTTCTTTATGTGGAAGCGCACTGTTCGGAGCTCATTGTGTTGTTTATATGCAATATCCTGAGGTCCTCGGCCAACTCCAGTCAGGTTGGTTCCAGAACTGTAGGTTTGGTTTTTAGTGTGAGTATTTGTATTTGTTTATTGTACCGAGGTGAACATTTAGCATACAGTACAGTTCAAATAAAGAAAATACCGTTCTGACTTTCTATACTGTGCTCGTGTGTTTGTCTCGCTTTACACACGCGTTGATGAAGGTCAGACAAGGATTGGCAGCATCTGCTCTGCTGTGACCTTCAGATGCCCCTGCGTGATTCTGGAGGCCACGAGGGGTCGCTGTGGCTCTGGGTTGATATGTTGCTTGATGCAGCGATCATATGGAAATACTTGCATGCTTATTTTTGGGAAAGATATAAGAGGGAAACTATACTTTTGCACAAAAAAAAAACCACAACAAACTTTACAAATCACACTAAATTCTGGGGGTCTTAATTTGACCAAAAAAAAAAAAAAAAAAAAAAAAAAAAAATATATATATATATATATATATATATATATATATATATATATATATATAAATCGTTTATTTTAAATATATATAATATATATATAATATAATATAATTGTATAATGAAATTGTGAAGGACTAGTTTCCCTCTTGTTATTTCTTCACCAAAAAAATGAGACCCCACAAACATTAAATATCATTGCATTAGATACAAAATATCAAAGCCAGTGGCATCTGGCATCATTATGAATTGTGTTATGATTTTTTTTTTCTCAACTTTGAACAATAAATCTATTTTATCATTTAAAACTTAATACATTTAATGTTGTGAAATGTTTAGCTTGAAAAATACGTTTTTCATGACAAATGACTTAATCGTGAAAAGTACATTTTAGCGAATTAGTTCCTGAGTAAACTGTTTGGTCAGGGTTTCGACGCTTTGATCAATTTAATGCAAGACCATTAAAATATGTGACGTTCTGATATCATCTGACAATAAAATGTTATGTTTTTTGTAAATTTTCTCTTCATTTTCCAGTATTCTGATATTAATCTCTGTCTTGTTTTGCTGATATGCCGTTGCATTGCTTTCACTTGTCTTCACTCTAATATTTGCTTAGTGCTGAATCTGATAATGTGGGTGTGTCGCTGGAATATGACAGGACTTTGGACACTGCTATTGTTTTATGCGTCTCAGTAGATCAGCGCTGTCATTGTTTGAATAGTTTGCATGGGCAGACAGATGCCAGACAGTGTTTGAGTGCTACAGTGAACCTCGTGAAACTAAATACTGCATATATTTGGATATTCGTGGAATACAGTGGTAATACAGTCTGACTGTAACAGTCGTAAGAGGTGCATCGAAGAATCTACGTGAACAACATAAGGGAAAAGCTAGAAAATTCCCGGATGACAGTGTGCAGTGCAATGCAAAGCAATGCAAAAAAAAAAAAAAAAAAAAAAAAGCATACGTTACATAGTATTATATATTGATTAGCCATTTCAAAAGTTTATCAAGTGCTTATATCAAATGCAGTAATCCAGCAATTTGATTTTTTGATTTGCAAAATTTAATAATTAAAATTAAGAGAGTTACAGAGGATTAAAGAGAAGACTAAATAAAATAAAAATTAAAAAAATCTGACAACTAAACATAGGTCAATAAAGTCTGAGGTTTTATTTGTGCTCTTCTGAATTTGCATTGAATGACCTTTGTATTCTGGCTCCTCCCACTTCCGCTGCACAGGTGAGGCGCGCGTGACGTCGTCGAGCATGAAGGGAGGAACCTGCGTTTTATATCCATGAAGTTTTTCTTTCTAAACTAAGAGCTCAAATACACAGTTATAGATATGTGTGATTTCGGTAAGTGACTTTTTTATTGCACGTATGAGAATTATAGTTGATTTATAGTTGAACTGAAGACATAAAAAGAGGGTTTCCAGAGAGGAAAGCCTCCGACAATCAGTTATTTGTTCTCGCCAAATGCGCGTCTGTTGTAATATTTACATTTTTCTCGTTTTTTATTCACTGTAAAAAAGAATATTCAGCAGCTGGATGAACCCTTAGACACATTATTTCATACTAATCCTGCGAAAGTAGGCCTAAATCAGCGCAGTTTCATATAGTAGTTTCATAGTAGTAGACACAAATGTAATTTGTGTCACGCTATAAATGTACACAACTATAAACATTATGAACTATATAAAAAAATCTGTTAATATATATTGCAAAAATATTTTATATATATATATATATATACATTTATTGAAGCAAAATGTATGCTAGTGCATTAGAATATAAAATCAAAACTAGTATCTATATCAAAACTAGTATCTTTCCTTTAAATAATAAGCACAAAAGCACTGGTCAACTAGTTAAAAATCATGGTAAAATGTTTACTAAACGTAGCAGTATTTGTGTAGGCTATCTAATGCAATGACATTTGTAAGTGTGAGAGCACTGTGTGAAAGTACACTATATTAATCTAGACAAGCAGAAGGGTCCTGGCCGGCTGATGAAGAAAGGATTGACGCTCATCGTCATTGGTCATGTTAATTTCATCCTGAGCGCTATTCTTCATGGCAGTGTGTTACGCCACGTATCCAAACCCAGCAATGAGATCTCAACGGAGTATACCGTATCAAACATCATCTCCGTCTCCTCAGGACTGCTGGTGAGTGAGTATGCTTATGTTTGTTCACTTATGTCCCATCTGTAGCTCCTAAACTCCCAGTGAGTCTGAATTCTGAGAATATTCCCTCAAAAAGGGCATAGTCACATCATGACACATCTACTGCTTATAATTTGGGTGTGTTGTGGTTTTCTTGTTCACCCAAATGAACTCTGCATATGCTGTTTTTACACATATTTAATACATTCTATTTGTTAGGCTTCCTGAGCAGTTTTAACATTTCTACGTTTTCCCACAGAGCCAGAAAATGAAAGGGTGCTTTCACGCTAGCACTTTTGGTACGCTCGCGGGTTCGATTGATGTCGCAGTTCGCTTCGTTTGATGATGTGAACGCTGCTTTCAGAATGTGTTCACACTTGTAATTCGATTATTTTGGTCTGGAGTGGACCAAAAAAGAAAATAACACATTTAGTCCTGGTTCGATTAGCATTTACGCTG
This sequence comes from Abramis brama, assembly GCF_963993115.1. Taxonomy (NCBI): domain Eukaryota; kingdom Metazoa; phylum Chordata; class Actinopteri; order Cypriniformes; family Leuciscidae; genus Abramis; species Abramis brama. The sequence goes on along the minus strand of NC_139983.1, from coordinate 10,353,632 downwards.
TCATTTTTTTAACACCGAACCTAAAGATAAAAAAAAAAAAAAGCTGTTTTTATGACACAGCCTATATTTTGCGATGGAACTTGTCGAACATCCAGAACAATGCCTTGTCAGCACATATATGATGAAGCTGAGAACTCGTGAAGAGCTTATAAAATGTGTAAAGGAGTCAAAACAGCAACAGGAATCCCTCCGTTGTCACACACACGAATATAAAGATCTGCTGTGAGGAGATGTGGTTCTGATGCTTGTATCAAAGTGGCAACATCATGACTATGATGAGAAAAAACAGCTATGCCTGAGCATTCTGTCCTTTTTAGGGTCGCATCTTGTGACATCATGTCCTGTTTTCGGTTCGTTTACATGTCTTTGGCCCATGTTGCGTTCATATTTCAGTGGTTTTGCTGAAACCAAACACCACTTGTTTGGTTTTGCACCAGGGTTCATATGGCAGCGTTCACACTTATTCAAATGAACCGTACTAAAAGAGCAATCGCACCAGAGTTCGTTTTAATCGAATCGAATCGAACCAAACCTGACAAGTGTGAAGCATGAAGTGCTCTGAAAATGTCCTGGTAGACGGCTGCGTTGACTCTGGATTTAATAAAGCACAGTGGACCAAAGTCCTCTTTTCTGATAAGAGCAAATTTTGCATCTCATTTGGAAACCAAGGTCCCAGAGTCTGGAGGAAGAATGGAGAGGCACACAATCCAAGATGCTTGAAGTCCAGTGTGAAGTTTCCACAGTCTGGGTTGGTTTGGGGAGCCATGTCATCGGCTGGTGTTGGTCCACTGTGCTGTCCACTCAACGCAGCCGTCTACCAGGACATTTTCAGAGCACTTCATGCTTCCTTCATTTTCCAGCAGGATTTGCACCTGCCCACACTGCCAAAAGAACCAAAACCTGGTTCAATGACCATGGTATCACTATGTAATTACTGTGTGATTTCATGTAATATTCTAATTTTCTGGGATTTTGATTTCGTGGGTTTCATAAGCTGTAAGCCATAATCATCAAAATTATAACAAATAAAGGCTTGAAATATCTCACTTTGCATGTAATGAGTCTATATAATATATTAGTTTCACCTGTTAAGTTGAATTCTTGAAATAAATCCACTTTTTGATGATATTCTAATTTTATGACCAGCACCTGTATGTCTCAATTCTGCTGGACTCCCACGTTCTTTAGAACATTTGCAGTACTTTCGTGGCAGATAGACGCAAGTGCCATTATGTGCTGACGCTTTGAAAACAAAACCAAGTGTTCAAATTCAAGATATTAAAGTGAGGTGAGCTACTACAGTATGCATTTGGCTGATTTGCCATTTTGTCATTACCATGTAACTGAGATGAACAGCTGCTGCTTTGATGACGCAAGCCTACCACGGTTAGGACCCAAATCATATAATTAGTGCTGTTGAATCGATCACGATTAATCGCACCTAACATAAAAAAGCCATCGAACTCTGGTTCGAACCAGGTAATCAAACCAAGTGTGAAAGCACCCTAAAATTCCACTTATGTCCTCAAATGTTTTAAAATTATGTTTTTCTCAGAGCATCGCAAGTGGAATTGTTGCAATATTGGTGTCGAGGAATATTACCTACTCGAAACTAGTAAGTAACCTTTTCTCTGTTTTAGTGTTATATTTCTAAGGCCTTATCACGATTGTTCTGTATACCACTAAAAAAATACTATGTTCTTTCCCTGTATTATTTATAGTCAGCATGAAACGGAAGTTGCGATAAGTCTTAATTGTGACATACAGTACTGTGCAAAAGTCTTAGGCACGTATACCTTGAAGTATTTTCACACCAATAAAATGGTTTTAAGCCAGTTATTTATTTGTTTTGCTATAATGTGTCAGTGGGAAATATCAGTTTACATTTCCAAACATTCATTTTGCCATTAATTGTAATAATCCAGTGAGATTTGTATATGCACAAGGAGTCTGATAACAGTCGGTATGACCTGATCTCATAATCACTGAGTCTGTCTGTGAATACATGAAGAAACAGAAAAAAACTGAGACTGAGATTAAATCCAGAAGAACTGCGACAACGTCTCCAAGACACTTGAAGAAACCGATTTTTAGAGTAAAAATACAAATGTGCCTAAGAGTTTTGCACAGTACTGTTACTGTATATCCGAGTGAAACGGCTTCTCTAACAAGAAAAAATGTAAACACCTTTTTTAATGCCAGTAAACACGACGTCATCAGAAGAGATGTCACTGCAAGAGGAAGGGGAAGTTATTTTGATTCCGAGGGCAGATAAAAAATAATAAAAAAAGAGCGATATTCCATAATAAAGCAAGAATTGTCCATTTTTATTTTATGGTGTCATTAACACAGCTCTGTTCTTCTGCTTCCTGCAGCACATCGGTCTGTTAGTGAGTTCCTTTCTGAACACCCTGCTCACGCTGGCATGTTTATTGGGGTTGATTTTGGCTATCAGTCTGACTATTTCAACCGACGGGAGCGGCCTCATGAAAGGATGCAATTCTACCAACAATGCACGTTCTCTGGTTATCGTCAACTGCCCTTTTGATGCCACTCGCATCTATGTGAGTCTTTCTACTGGAAAACTACTTAAAACTACAGTGAAAATATTATTAGAAATGCATCTGTGTACACATCAGCATATTACAATGATTTCTGAAAGATCATGTGACACTGAAAACTGGAGTAATGATGCTTGAAAAAAATTACATTTTAAAGGGGTCATTTAATGGTACATGCACTTTTACAAGTTGATTGTACTGAAATGTATGTTGGCAGTGCCTGTACACAACCATCATAAAATTATCAAATCCATCCAGTGGTTTTTTTTTAAATCTTCTTATATGTTTTCCCCTCTCTCGAATCAAGCCGTTCGATTTTGTGACGTCACAAAATCGACGCCCCTCCCACGATTGTTGATGGACAGCAGCGTTTCAATACAGACCCGCCCTTGCTCGTGAGCGAGCTGTCAATCATAGTCCGCGCGGTCATTGTTGATACGCTGGATCACTGTTAATGAACAGAATGGCGTCTAAGCGATTGTGGTGTTCTGTTCTTGGGTGTAATAACGAACACAGCAGTCATTTTGATGTTCCTAAATCCGAACCGCTGAAGACGCAGTGGCGGAGTTTTGTTTTCGAAGGGAATATTCCCCACGATCAATGTCAATGCTTTCATGTTTGCGCGAATCATTTCACACACCAGACTGCTTTACAAACGAGGGTCAGTATAAAGCTGGTTTTGCTAAGAAGCTGCTCCTGAAAAAAGGATCGGTACCAACTATTTGTGTTCCTGCTGCACCTCCAGAAGAAGAAATGAGTGTAACGTTTTATTAACCTTTATATTAATATTTATATTAATCTTTGCAAATCGCTAGCTGCACGCTTCACGATGAATGCAGCTGTTTACACTCAGGGTACATTACGGCAACGTTCTCAATATAATTCATAATCCCACGTTTATAATGAACAACGCGTTATGGTTATTGTGTTACGGTGTATGCACAGAACAGAGGGGCGGGGTGAGCAAAGCTCATTATCATTTAAAGACACATGCACTTAAACGGCGTGCTGAAAACAGAGCTGTTTTTGACCAGGTAAAATGAGTGTTTTCTTACAATACTAATGAGAATTTTTAATTAAAGTATATTACAAACTTTTAATTTAGACCCTAAAGAATCATATTAGCTTGTACAAAAATGGCATTATATGACCCCTTTAAAATATATTCATATAGAGCATTTATTTTAAAATGTAATAATACATCACAATATTGCTTTTTTATTGTATTTTTGAGACTGAGAGATCTGAGACTTTTTTTCAAAAACATTTATAAAATGTTAATTATTGCAAATGTCTGAGCCCCAGTGTAAATGCTTGAATTGAGAATCTTGCGTATGAAGACTGAACTTGTTTCTCGTCCAGGACACAACCCTTGCTCTGTGGTTCACCTGTGCTGCGTTTACTGTGCTGGAGGCTGGACTGTCTGTGTGGTGCTTTATTGTGGGTCTCCAATTAAGAGGCATCGGACCCTGTGCTCAAAACTACATCAGAGAGCAGGTACAACTCTGAATATTCATGCAGGAGACTCCGCTGAATTAACCTGCTGTGTGTAAAATCATTTTCCTAGGGATTTTCTATGGACTGATTATGGAAATGATTTTGCAGGGTTCAGAGCTCTTTACATTTATGCATTTAAGGCAGAAGAAAGCAGGTGGTTTTATTCAAAGCTTCTTACAATGCATGCATTTATACCTTTTGTCAGCCTTTCAAAGTGCTAGTTTTTGAAAACGATTCTGTTATTATCTCCATGTAAACTACAAAAACTTGAATTTGTGAAAACAGAAACATCATGCACGTGTGTATTATGTGTTCAGTTTATTTGTTTCTTTGCAAAGTGACATCGCCAACTACTGGCCTGGCAGCAGAATACAGCATTTTTAGTCATTTTCGCGGATCCGTGTGAACGGAGATCGTTTTAACAACAGTGTCATCGTGGAAAAAGCAAAGGAAAAACTTTTTTGTTTATAGTACATAGTTGTCATGTAACCGTACCCTGAATCTTCACACAAACTGGTTTCAGACTCTTTGAGATGAGGTGATGTGCAATGTTTATTATGAGAATTTATTTATTTTTTCACTTTTGATGCATATAAATCTATTGTTTGAGACCTCCACAACAAAATGAGAAACGGTAACACTTTATAATAACGTTCAGTTGTAACATCATTTATTAAACATTTATGAAACGAATATTCATGTTTTGTAAATGATTAGTTAATCATTTACTAATCAGTTGTAAATGACTTAGAACTGAATCTACAAAACACAAACAATAATTAACATATCACTTATTAATCATTTATGAACACATAGTCATGTTTCGTAAATAATTAGTCAATCATTTACTAATCACTTGTAAATGACAAAATGTACAAAACATACATAAAATTAGTATATCACTTGCTAATCATTTATGAATGTTATGTAAATGATCAGTTCATCATTAACTAACCATTTATAAATGACTTGCAACTGAACGTTATTATAAAGTGTTACCTGAGAAACCTTTAAAATAGCATAATTTGGGCACTTTAATTCTAAAAAGGTCATGTAGAACTGTAATAAAAAAACATAGGGATTAAAAAGAGCTATAATATGAGCTCTTTTTAATTAATGTGATTGTCTTTCATAACAGCTGGAAGAGGAGGCCTTGGCGTCAGGATCAAAGATGGCCCAACACCACACAACTCAAGGAGAGCGTCTCATTGCACATCAGTCCGCCAGCGCTTAGAGAGAGGTGGGACATTTACTGTGGCGAAACGACATAATGCAAGTTTTCATTCATATGGAGTTACATTCTGCATTTGTATTAATTAATAATGTCAATTGTTCTGTAGATGATTTGAAGCACTGAGGTTGTGAAACAGATTTTATGCCGGTTGAACTCAAGTCAGTTGAGGATGTTTTCAGTCTACTCATATAGATTGTAATTAAACCAAAAACATATTCATTGTCATTTTCTGTAACTGTATACTGTATTACATGTTGTGCAGTTATCGTTTACATGGAAACTAAACGCCCAACCTAATTTCAATTTTTTTATATTATGTTTTGTCATTGCGTTCCCAATGTCAAATATACCAAATACTGTTTTATTTTACTTTAAAGGAAAGCAACTGCTTTACCGTCTAATGTGCCACACAGTGAGCTCTCTATAGCTAGTTGTCATACAAAGTCCAATATGCAGTATAGAGAGTGTGCGTCAGAGACGTTAATCTGGGGTGGATTCAATGATGCAGAGAAAATCTCACACTCACAGATAATCTAGTGTGATTACAGTAGTTAAATATTGACAGAGACATGACTGAAACTGTCAAAACACAGAGATTTCCCTCTGCTTGATACATTCAGTTTCATTTCAAAAGACTGCGTTTGTTTAGAGAGCTGTAATATAGTTTCATTCCTGACACGTTACTCAAAATCCCTCATCTCGATGCAGAAAAGCGAACCTTTGCTTTCTACATTTCATTTTATTATTTTTAACATTGTGGTGTGTTATCAATGTGCATTATATTTGAATAAATACATTTTAATATAAAAATGAGTTTTCAGAAATCTAACTGCTCCATAATGATTGTTTTTTTTTGTTTTTTTTTACATTAGGCTGTGAAATGTTTTTGATATGCAGATATAATAATTTCATTTTAGATTCCACAACTAGAGTTGAAATGGTGAACATTGTTCTTTTATATCTACACTTTAAAATAAGTTTTACACATTTGCTGTAATGTTTTAGTAGTTTTATGAACAATTGTCTAAAATGCAATTAACGTGGCATGAAAAGTATGTTGAAGAGGATGCCCTGAAAAGGATGAACAACATTTTCTGAAGACCCACTTTCACTGATCCTTTGTTAGATTGGAAAAATAGTTCTCAAAGACCTGTTTTGTGCCCTTGTGCCTCCTGTGATCTCACACTGGCCCGGTTTAATTCCATATGTAAGTTGATGATGTGTTCTCAGTGTTATGGTAAAGCTGACCTCATTCACTTCACTGCACCTGTTGGATTGCTGGACATCTGCTGTTCACTCAATGCATCAGAGACAAAAGAGTGTCAGAGACAAAAACCTCTACAATCTAGATTATCAGACTCCCAACTATATGGTTATTACTTTATCATTTAATCAAGATAAAGAGAAAAATGCATAATAAAATAACCTGTTCCCCTGGTTTTTGAGGTCATTGTGAAATTTAGTTTGAGAGAGTTTTATTACATAACAAGGAATAGCATAATGTATTCAGTTATTTATCGTTTTTACCATATATACATATTTTTCCCATTATTTTTTTTTGTCACTGCTTTGATTCCTGTGCAATATTGTATGTAAAACAAGTTCCTCTGTAACTGAAGGCAAAATATTAGTGCTGTCAAATCGATTAATAGCATCTAACAAAAGTTTGAGTTTATTTAATGTTACATATATATAAACACATGTAAATTCAAACGTATGTTAGATGCGATTAATCTATTTGACAGTGCTACAAAAGATACCATTTAAAAATATTTGTTTCTAAAAAAAAAAAAAATTTAACTTTAAAATATATAAAATATAATTAAGTTATAAAAAAAAAATCACTCAGTTTTCGTTTCGAAACGACTTAATTAAAAATGCACCGTTACTTAGTGCCAGAGATGGACATGCGCAGTTCCTTGAAGTCGATTCTCGCTGTCTTGAGGAGGGGGCATAGAAATACAATAAGCTGAAAGAAAAGAAATTACTATGAAACTTCATAAAATGGGCGGGTATATCTGCCGGGAGGTTGTTTATATCTTGCCAGGTAGGTTGTGTCTAAACATTAAAAATCATAGTTTAAGCTTTCACTGTGTATTTTCAAATTAAGCGGTTATTAAAGTTTCTGAGTACTGTTATTAGGGATTGTGTCGACCGCACGCAGAGCTGTTTTGGTCACAAGGCGCTTGTTACTTTTCACAGCGCTGGTGAGTTTGGACTAATCACAATCGTTAGTGGTTATAGATTTTAGATGTATTATATTTGAGAGAGCTATGGTAGATTTTTTATTTGTTTGTCAGATATTAATCCTTCGAATTAAGGTACTTAAACGATTATACATAGTATTAAAAAATATTTTCTGACAAGACAAAAAACGTCGTGGGATTTGAATGCGGCTCAATAGCGGTCTGTGCCGTTGAGCCTCCAAGCGCCCCCTGGAGGAATAAAGGTGCATGTCTCATTGGAAACAGCTGAAGGTGGGGCGAATCGGGAGTTTCGTTGCGATCGTGAATATGCAAAGCCACCGGGCAGCCGTCCGTGACGCTCTTCATGTGCTCGTTTCGGGTAGTTTACGATTTTTGTGTCCATCAGCGTCTCAATGCAAATAAGCAGCCGGAGCGAGTGTTTTCATGCTGTGTGAGTGTCTGAGTGAAACTGCAGCACGGACTTCAGTGTGTTACATGATTGTAGGTGCTGAAATCAAACCTGCAGCGTATATCTACACCGAGAGACACGCTGTACAGTGTCATATGGAGAAAACCAGATGATCTTTGCCAGGGAAAGGTAAAGTTTCATATGCATAATATTGCACGCACTGTTCAAGTGTTTTAATCCACATAAATATGTGGTTTTAGCATATATTTTCTATAATCATATATATATATATATATATATATATATATATATATATATATATATATATATATATATATAGTCTACTGTTCCTGTCTGTAAATGCATGTTGATTAATTTTCAGACATGAGTAATCTCCCATCATATGTTACACTGCTGACACCGCAGACCTGTGTGAAATATCGGAAATGATTTATATATTTATAACACGTATAATGCAATCTAAGTTGTGCATAGGTTTGTCTATTTGAAGAATATTGATTAATTTGACATGTCTAGTAATGTGTGGTGTTTTAGAGAATTCATGAAGACTTTTTTCAGATTTTTAATGTCTGGTTTCTGTGTTTCGTAGATGGTTGTGTGTTTGTAGACTCACACAAACGTGTTGTAAGGGGGATGGGATGTTTACACTGGATCCTGTTAATTCAGATTCAACACAATCGGGATTAAGAAGGACTGATGAAATGGCATGAGAATGTGTTACGTACTACTCACTGCCCATATTACTCGCTTTTCTCACAAATTGATTAGAATTAAATGCATTTCTGTTTAAAATGCTCAGTTGAATTCTATGTGTGTTAACTCGTGAAGAAAAGTAAAACTTCAGCTGAATATTAAAATAATAAAATATGAAATTATATTTTGCATAATGAACAAACTAATTTTTAGCAAGGTTTTTAAATTAAATATATAATATATAATGAAATGAACTAGGCTAGAATTAATAATATTTTCACGACAATTAAGCACATTTCTCCCCAAAATACACAATACTGTACGTCTTCTCAATACAGTAATGAATGTCTGGACACAGTGATTTTTAAATTATAATAAGAAATAGTGGTCATTCTTTAGTTTACCATCCAATTCTCACTATTAACTACAACTTTTGCCTCAACAATCTCCTAATTAATGTTTATTAATTTAAGTATGGATAAGGGTATGTAGAATATGGTCATGCAAAATAAGGCATTAATCTGTACTAATAAACAGCCAGTATCAGTAATATGCATGCTAATCAGCAACTAGTTAATAGAGAGAATTGGACCCTTAACTAAAGTGTTACCGAAATAATTAAATTCACCACAGCAAATACTACTGTAATGTATGAGTAATTTATATATATATATATATATATATATATATATATATATATATATATATATATATATATATTACTTCAACACAATTTAAATATTTTCTTTTGCAAGCACAGTTTATTTTTAATTTTTTTCATGCACTAATGCATTTTTTTTTTGTAAAAGAAATGTGCTTAATTGTCATGAAAATAATGAAGAAATGCTTAGGGGTCCTAAAATAGGCTTGAATTTCTTAATGCAAAATATAATTGTGTCCATTTTCTCCATTTTGGAGCTGAAATATGACCCATGCATGTTCTTGAACGGTTTTGTGAGGTTCACCTAGTTAATGGATTGTTGGTTTTGGTTTACGGCTGTTATAACAGCTGTTTAACTGGTCTTGCCTAGTATAGTAACTGTTTACAAGCTGGGGTTTACACAAGCTTGCTTTGCCAGACACTAAACTAATGAAGTTAACCAGTTAAAATGGATCATTTTCTTATTTACACACACTGGCTTCAAATGAGTCTGGTAGCATTTTAAATGGTCTTTATATGTATTTTTAAATGTTGTTCCAGGTATTCAGTATCAGTTGTCGTGGCCCCGTTTGAAGGATCCATTGAAGACCACCCTGACCAAAGACAGTTTCTCATTCATTCTGTAGTCTTGTATGCATGTGAGAGGATACATAAGACTGCGGATCAAAGCGTGCACTGACCCGAGACGCCGGTCAACAGACAGGTATCCATGAGGACCATCTGACAGAGCAGGAAGGGCATGGAAGCAGTTGATCGAAGCGGCATGCCTTACACACTATGGGTGTGGCGGGTCTCTGCGTAGAGAAGAAACCCTTGTGCTCGCGTTCCTGCCAGTCTCAGTTCTGCCATTCAAACATGGATTTACCTTCCCGAGGGATGTGGCTCTTCGGGGCTCTGCTGCTCTTGTCCCTGTTCACGAGCAGCCTGGGCATCCACATGGACTCGGTGGTGGGCAGTCACAGCATGTTCACCTGCGAGTCGATCGGTCTGCGTATGTGCCAGGATCTACCCTACAACAGCACCTTCATGCCCAACCTCCTGAACCACTACGACCAGCAGACGGCCGCGCTGGCCATGGAGGTACGAGCCGCTCCTTCTGTCTCTTGTTCTGCTGGGATTTAGAGAAGGTGCCACAGAAACCGGGTTGCCATGGAGCTTGTTGTAGTGGAAGCTGGTGGTTTGTGGTTGTGCTTTGATGAACTTGAATAATTTAGACTGTTGCAAGTGAAGTAATCTTAATGTCATATTTTTAAACCTGAGTGTGAGAGCTGCAGGATTATAGGTGCTATTTTGGGGGGGTTGTTCTTGTTTTGATCTTAAGGGTTGTAAGGTACTGTTATTGTGACTACAGCTTGATCTGAACATGTCGTCTAATTTTCGTCTGTGACATCCAGATTTTGATTTTGAGATACATTTTGCCCTTTTTCCTAACTCTTCACTGGGTGATTCTGCTCTCTTATGGACATTGTATATGAGAACCCTTTAAGTTGATTACTTCATGATTTCTAAATATTAATCCATTTGGATAGGAATCTATTTTTGTATTTATTGAATATATTGAAAACATATTGTCATTACAACCAGTGTTGGGTTAGTTACTCTAAAAAAGTAATTCATTACTAGCTACTAATTACATCAACCGTGTAAGTAGATTACTGTACTGTGTTAATTAGATTACTTTAGTGTAATTAGATTTCTCCCTAAAAACTATTGCATTACTAATTACTTTCTAAATCCCATATCAACCTCGACCAGTTGAACAGTGCACACGGATAGTCATGAAACTGCTCTTTTAATTCTTCCAAATAAATAATATAAAATCGCATAAATTATTCTTGAACTGACCAAAGTATTTAAAGAGAGGTTACATTAAAAACAGACATTTTAACATTTTACGCAAAATGTTGATGTTTTAATCCACTATTGTTTAGAATTCTTCTATTGTTTATACATTATTTAATACAATTACATCAGAAGTAACTGTAATTAAATTACAGAAATATTAAGAGTAATCCTTTACTTCACATTTTCAAGGGAAAAGTAATTAGATTACAGAAAAAAATATGAGTAATGCCTTACTTTACAGTTTAAGGGAAAACTAAATTACAGAAAAATCTGAGTATCTTTTCTTTTAAAATCTTTACTTTTTTAATTGAAAAAAGTAATTAGATTACAGAAAAAATAAGAGTAATCCCTTACTTTACTTTTTTAATTGAAAAAAGTAATGATTACAGAAAAAATAAGAGTAATCCCTTACTTTAAAAAAAAGTAATTAGATTACAAAAAATTAAGAGTAATCCCTTACTTTACTTTTTCAAGGGAAAATTAAATTACAGAAAAATTAAGAGTAATCCCTTACTTTACTGTTTAAGGGAACATTTTATTATAGAAAAAATAGGAGTAATCCCTTACTTTACTTTTTAGGGGAAAAGTAATTAAATCACAGACAAATGAGAGTAATCCTTTACTTTACCTTTTTAAAGGAAAAGTAACTAAATTACAGTAATTAATTACTTACTTACACCAAACACTGATTACAACCCTCCAAATTTGTTAATGAAAAACAATTAGATTGTTTTGAACAGTTTATAGTGACATTTTATTCTACAAACATTCTCTTTTTCTCTTTTCCCCATTTGTGTGATGCAGATTGTGCTTGCTCAGGATTTTTTTTTTAAATGCCTGCCACGGCCATTTTGATGAATCATATCCATATGAAATGCAATGAATAGAGATCATTTTTGCCCAGAGGTGTTTTTGCGTAATGGATCTGTTATTCATCATAAAAGTAAACTTAAGTGCTGTAATGTCATTCATCAAAGATAGTAGATTTAATCTCGTTTTAATAAAAAGGCTAGAATAATTAAATATAAATAAAATATATATTTATCGCTATTGATATAATCACATTATAGGTTAAACATTCACCGCATTTGAGAGATGTTGGATATTGTTTCTTTTGACTCAAGCATTTCTTCCTGCTAAATAATTAGACTTTTAGAAATTGATTATATAGATATAAGTAAAAATTATTAACCGTTAACTCTAAATTATTTGTTTCTGAAATAGCTCATCTGTTACAGAAATATCTAGGGAATGTCAAACAGCCAGGAATGGAATGTTTGTTGAATGCTGCTTTATTCCATTTGTTGCAGGAACACATGGAGCCATCTTACATTCTTTCCCAGTTCTAACGGCCTCATGGTCTCTGCTGAGACCCATAAAGGCTGGATTGATTTGAAGCGTGGGATAATGCTCTTTCTCCCATTGTTTCAGTCAATTAAACACGATGAAGAGCATAAGCGTCCATCTGTGTTCTGAGATCACAACAGGGCAGCCAGTGTCAGTTGCCTGCTGTAGGTCTGGGGGGGTCATGTGACCCGGGCGGCACTGATGTGTCAGGGGTGTACAGTATCCCCTGTGGATATGTATTACATCACCCCGAGATGCCCTGTTGGTGAACCAGAGCCAAAGTCCTTAAAAACAAGCCTTACCCCCCTCCCTGTTTGCCCCAGTGTCGCGATGATGTACTGTAGGGTGGACGAGTTGATGAATCAATGGGATATGGAATTGTGATTTGTTGCAACATTACTGAAAGTATTTTAACTTTAACAACGTCAGTATCGTTTCCAAATTTATTTTCTAAAATATTATTTTTACCCAAATTGTTTACTTCTTTACAAATTCATCCCTTACAGTACAATTTTACAAATGTTATGTGATTTGGAATTTATTCAAACAAAATCGGTTCAAACTAATTTGTTCTCTGATCGGACATGGCTGGCGTGTGACTGTTGCACAAGGGCTTTATGTTTCTTTTCTGTTAGAGATCGGATGGGATTATGTGGAAATCTGGTGTGTATGTTAACTGAAGTTTTCTCTGTTGTGAATGAGGTCAGGCGATTAGCGCTGACCCTGATAAAAACCATAAATATAGGTTATCCGTGTATTATGTGTTTATGTTGAGCTGGATTCTGTGCTCGTGAATATAATCCAAGCAGAAGGATATTATGCTTTTTTTACAGTTAAAGCTAAATGTTAAGTTTGAACTTACAGAAGTTTGATGAATGTCACAAAATTCTTTAAAAATGTCAAACAAAATTAGCCTATATATATATATATATTTGTAATTTCACCCAAAAATTAAACTGCTTATTTTTCTATATGAAATTATTAGGTTTTTTTGTGTGCATTGTGACATTATTTTCATTATTTAAGCACAGATATTTCCCTCCCAAATTACTGTAAACTAAAATGTTATTTTAAATGTTTATACAGAAATGAAAAATCATCCTGTTAACTGATCTCAAAAAAATTTAAGAATGCATTAAATTCAGTATAAAAACACTACCATTAGGCCCATGTATAAATACTTTACAGTTAAAATAATATGTAATTATTTTTTCACTTTAAATTACTTAGAATTTGGGAGTAAATGTTTATTGGAAAATAAACATGGAAATAACTTTACAATGCAAAAATACTACATTTTAATGGTAGTATTTAAACAGGCTCAATTTATTTTTATTTTTTATTTTATTTCAAAATCATACTTTTAATTTTCGGGTGAAATTTGCCCCACTCATGTTCTAGACAGGTTTCATGAGATTAACCCGGTTTTCAACAGCGGTAACCAATGGGTAATAATTACAAATTAACCAGAATAAGATGTGACTGTGGGTTTCCTTGACGTTTCACCAAAACCACTCACCCTTCCCGCCCTGTGCTGATTAAAGATCTCCAGAGGAATGGTTGGTTTTGGGGTCTAGACGCCCTCATTGTGATGCGAGCGGTGATGCTGTAAGTGGGCGGAGTCTGGGCGATAATGACAGACCTGTGTGTGAGATCATCAGTAACTGGCTAAAATCAGAGACTGATGCTGCATCCCAGTTTGTCTGTTTCTACAATGCCCTAAAATATGTACTGTTTTTGTGAAGAAAAACACACTTTTGAGTGTGTAGCAGACTAAGCAAGCTTTGGGACATCTTCATCACAACTGCCTGTAACGGACAGCTCTGTCGCTTGGTTACACGCATACAGTCAGCGTTTAAACTGCCCTGTCAATCATCTCGTCACAGTTAAAATCCTCCACATTCAGTTTAATATTTAATTTCCCACCGTTTCGGAGAGAAATGTAGTCGCACGTTGATCTGCCAGTCGTGGGTCACACATTGCCATGTTTGTAGTTTTTCTAAATTCGAATGCTATTCAGGACGGATAGTATGTGAATTGGGACGCAGCATGAGACTGTTCAAAATGTACTGTAAACTACTACTGTATCACTGCCTAAAAGCAAAGTTTTGCATGCAGGAAATTTGCATACAGTAGTATGTGATGCTACATTGTTGTCACATGACCTTGTGAGTATATTGCATGTTTCATTCGGCAAGGGACGTCCGTCCAAGCATGTATAAAAAACGTTTCACATTTTGATCAAATAATGATATTATAACTTGTTAATATATCCGGTTTCATTTGTTACTGTGGAAATGCAAGTCAAGTCGACACTAAATCACGCATTCTGTTTAATATGGCACGTTTTGGCAAATGTAAAAGGTCATCTGTGTAATCCAGGCATGCAGAACATTTGCATACTAAGCCACACAACCTTCATATGCAGCAATAGCACAAGTAGTATGTTAATGTGCTATTCTGCACATCGCCTGGAACATTTTCCACAGCAGAGCTGAAAAACGTGGATCTGGGATAGAAATGCTATTTTGATAAGCTTTGTTTTTCCATTGCTGGATGAAAGATAAGGCATAGAAAATACAAAGAACTCGCTGTCTGATAAGTTTTTAGCATCTCTAGTGTTTTTTTTTCAGAGGGAGCATCGAACTAAAAGTAACTAAGGTCGGAAAAAACACGTTTTGAGTCCTTCAGACGTTTAGCTGTTTTTTTCGAGAATGCATCTTGTTGTGAACGGCCCCTAATTCTGCACATTTTTGTGTGCATTCAGATTGAAATAATTGTAATGGTGGTGTGTTGTTTTCCTGTAAGACCCCCTGTAGTTTCTACAGAACTGCTCTTTTTGAGTTGGTCTCAAATCTCTCTTTCACCCTCTCCAATTCTCTCCGTCCTCCTTAACAGGGTAGAGGCGTCACCATGGCCACGGACCGTAATTGTACGGCCTCAAAAGGACAAGCTTTAGTGTTCCCAGGAGGCGGTCTCTCGCGCTGACCTTTGACCCCTGAGGATGAAGAGTTGTCAAAAGCCCTCCACTTCAGATGGGCCTGTTCCTTCTTCAGGGTTACCATGGTATGGATATTAAAAATGTAGGGAAAGAACGATTGGATGAGTGAAACCTAGGAAAGACGCTGCCAGGGCGAGAAGTGATATTGATTCAGGGCTGGATGAATGACAGGACAGAAGGAGTGTGGGAGCGAGCTGTCCTTTCTTTCTTCTGTTTTTCTTCCAGAGCTCAGATGAAGGAAATAACTCCGCGTTTGGCCAATTTTCCCATTCAAGGCCCTTGAGTCTTTCACGTCTGTGTGAAAGTGGAGGGCCGCCCAGAGCCAATTGGTGACTGCAGAAGGAGTTTATCTTTGTTGTTGTTCTAGGAGAGACAGGATGTGTTTTATTCTCCGTGTGCCCCTGAACACCACAATTTATTCACCCCGTTCAGAGCGGCCAGCGTGTTGCCGTGTCACTCACATGGGCGATTCACTTCTTGTTTTGTGTACTCATTTATAAGCACTCAATCAGCGTCTCTTTATATCCGTGAGCTCAAAATTCAGAGTGTGGCCTGGAATATTTTACAGCATTTTGAATAATGCATAAATGTTGCAAAGTCTACTTTTCATAAATATATGTTTTCCTGCACGGCTGTATTACATTGATCAAAAGTAAAGACTTTTACATTGTGACAAAAAGATTTCTATGTTAAATAAATGCTGTTCTTTTAAACTTTCGATTTATCAAAAAATCCTGAAAAACCGTATCTCGGTTTTCACAAATATTTTAAGCAGCACAATTGTTTTCATCATTGACAATGTTGTTTGAGCAGCAAATCATCATATTACAATGATTTTTGAAGGATCATGTGACACTGGAGTAATGATGTTGAAAATTAAGCTTTGCATCACAGGAATAAATTGCATTTTAAAATATATTCAGATATTATTTTAAGTTGTAAAATTTAAATGACTGTTTTTCTGTATTTTTGATCAAATAATTGCAGCTTTGTTTGATTAAATAGTGTATATATTCAACCCTTAAATGCATGAATGTTTCGCCAATCATTATTACGTATTTGGGTCTTTAGCGACCCGGATCTATATCTAACATGAATGGATCTCTCACTGCTGCTATAGTATAAAACATATCTGATATTTTAGTAACAATTACAGAAGAATAAAATGAAGCATATTTCGTTACCTTTTGGAACTTGGAAATTTGGAACTTAGTTAAATTTGAGTAGATCCTTATTACCATCATCACCGTCATCATCAGAGCTGATTTCCCCAGTACATTCAGCATCTGGCTCATATTCACAATCGCATATTCTCAAAGCTATCATTTTCATAGTCTTCAAAATCAATATTATGATTGCTGAAAGCTTCTTCACCAGATCCACCATCAAGTGACAGTGTGACACTAGTATTTCATTGCATACAGTACTTGCTCTGCAGTAAATCACTGAGCCAAGTTTTGCTGATGACGTATTCTTTTGTTTTATGTGAAACATCATGTCATTGTTGTGTCTCAGACATTGCCAACTTGAGGAGTAAGCACTTATTGAGTCAGAGATTCAATTGTTGTGCAGAGGAAAATATGCACTATTACATACCTGGGGTCGTTAGTGACCCTATACTGTTTTACAACAATGAATTATAAAACAGATATTCTTTTTCTTTTATTGTTTATAATGAATAGATTGAGGAATACTAAGAAGTTGATGTCTAATTTTGTGTAACTCTATCTGTGATATTTTGGTCTAGATGTGTTGAAGGAGGGAACTTATAAGTCTGAGATATTTAAAATGAACTTTAATTTCCTTAGCTGACAGTGATGGTGTAGTGTAGTGTCACTCATCATCAATCAGATTTGATTGATTAATACAGCACACCTTTTCTGTGTTCAAACCATAAGTTTGCTATTTACTGCCAAAAACACTTGATCTTTGGCAGGAATGGTGGAGCTGATGTGAGCTGCAGACAGACTGATGGTAGGTCACTGTTGATGGGAAACGTCCTGATAGTATCTGACAGTATTCTGGGCTGGAGGGAAGAATCTGTTACGTAAAGACTCTACAACTCTTCAGTTCAGAATATCTAGTGCACAGCAGTTAGTCAGAGCTTGTTAACTTGAGATTTGAGCGTATAGCAAGCTTAGATATTTGTGTTTGAATGGGTTCTGTGTCCTCCAAGACTTCAGTGTTGACTGGCTTTTATTAGTAAGGTTTGATAAGACAAGCATCACTTATTATTGCTTATACCTGGGGTTTGTGATTGGACAACAATGTTGCACAATAATGTTCTGCATGATAAAATAATAGGCAAACAATTTCCACCGATTTACATGGGACCAGAATTTCACAGAGGCTTGGGGATTTCAGTCAAATGTAGGATTAAATGAATGTAAGATGATGATCTGTCATTTGACCTGTCATTTGCAGTAATTAAATGACTAATGACAGCTTAAGGAAGTGTTTTGAGCAGAAACGCAGTCATTCAGAACTCAGCATGGCACACACAACGACCCAGTAGGGAAAAGGTGACCGATTCTCGCATTAGACTCAAATCCTTTGACTTTCTAATCCTGAGAGAATGCAACTCTCCGTTTCCTCCTCAAACACACTCTCTGGAAAGCTGGCAAACTGGATTTTCCACTTGTTTGCTCGGCCGATTTCACCTGCTCCGTGAGCGAAGGGGGGAGTGGGAGGTTTTTCCTGTTCGGATCTGATTTCACTCTTCATCCGTGTTCAAATCTGCCAGAAAACACTGTCAGTCAGGATCCCAGTCTAGACACCTGCATTACCCTGCAGTCATCCATTATTATACCTCTATCACTGTTTTTATGGACAACTACTTGGTACAAAAAAAAAGTATATAACTGCACTGCACACTCGCTTATAAGTTTATTTCTACAAATAATTTGGCAATGTTACTTTGATAAAGGCTTGTTGCCGAAACATTGGTAGAAATAAACTTATAAGTGAGTGTGCAGTTATATTATTCTTTACAAATTTCTTTTCCCCTAACTTGCACCTCCATAAGGTGTGTGTCTTCTTTAATGCTTTGCTAAGCTAAATGTACTATGGTACTACCATGTTTTTTTTTCCTGTATCATGGAAATACCATGTTATTATTTTTTTAAAGTACCTTGTAAATAATGTATTGTGTAAAAATGAATATGGTTATCATTCAATAGTACTCTGTACCAAAGCACCCTGGCAATTCATGTTTTTGTTTTTGTTTTTTTGGACATGTATCATGATAATGTCTTCTAATTTTAGTAGTACCACTACATGGCATGTACATGGCAAAATATCATGGTGTCACCATGATGGGTTTTTTAATCATGATAACACCAACTCTGTGTTCGAAATCGCCCCCTATATCCTCATTGGGAATATGTTACTCCACTAATATAGTCCACCTGAAGGAGTAGCCTAAATGAGTGAATTTCGGACACTGAAGGGATTTTGCATAGTTTGTGATATCCATTTAATAATCATTTGAAACTTTGCAAACTGGCAGCTCAGTAGTAATGAAAAGATTTATCTTGAACTCTGTCATGGAAACTAGCATGCATAAACCTTAATTAAACAATTTAATAATCAATTAAAAAGAAATGTATTACGCTGTAGCCACATTGGACCAGTGGTTTGGAAAATGGATGGATGGATGATTCAGCACGGGAATTCATTCGGCACGACCCTCACAGTGCATTATGGGTATTCTCTACACTCGTTATTGCGGTGCATTGTGGGATTGAATTAATGCACTCGATATCGTCCACTATGGTTTCGAACACCACTACAAATGACTGTCCTCTTAAATAGTGCCCCATTTAAGGGTATAGAAGGCAATTTCGGACACAGCCCATCATGTTTTGGGGTAGGTGTCATGCTAATGGCGTGATATTCTTTAAAAAAGTTACCATGGGGAGCCAAGCAAACCATGATATTTCCTCAGGACTTTTTTGTAAAGGAAATTCTTTCTGTTTGTCTCTTTCTGCAAAACTCAAAATGGTGCCAACCCTTGTCCAGATATACATGCCTCCTTTTCAACCAAATCCACACTGAAATACAGTAGCCTAGATAGACATCTTTATGTGTTATTTTTCTCACCAAAGTTCTCAAGTAGCCCAGGAAGCCGTAAAAGCATGCAGTCGTACTCTGAAAGCTCAAGGCTTTCAAAGGTAACCTCTATTCATCGATTCTTTAAATGAATCATGAGCCTGACAAAAGAAAAACAGGAAGAAACTTAATCCATCCATTGAAGTGTTAGAGGAGTGGCGGTTGGCGACTGTGAGAGACAAATGTGCTGTTTTGCACCGCTGCCAGAAACCCCTCTGGTTCCTCGGGCTGCTCCTCCTACACAGTCTGGGCTCGCTCGCTGGCACGACGGCGCGGCATTCACATCAACCCCGCAATGTTTTAATTACCATTACCGTCTTAGACATGGAGATTAGGCTAAATAATATGTATGAATCTCTCTTTCGGGAATGTGTGAGCGGTCTTGATTAATTACACCTTCACGTCTCAATGACAGACGAACAAAAAGATCTTTTCGCAGAAAATTAAACTCTTGCGTGCATTAGTCTTGCTTTATTTTTTGCTGGTCACAGTGTGAAAGGTGTAAAGTGAAATCTGTAGAAACGTTATACTTAAAGCCAGTGCAATTTTTTTATTATTGTCCTGGATGCTGATTGATCAATGCAGTGTTCCAGTAGCCCAGGAATATAAATTAATTGGCCTATACACTGCCTGGCCAAAAAAAACTCGCTGTTTGGATTTGAATAGGCAAATACTTAAGAGTCTATTATTGGATCATTATTGCATTGTTATACTTATGCTTCTAGCATATATGTTTGGCAAGAGTTATTCTAACCCTTATTGATGGAGTTTGTAGGATGACAATATCAAGATTCATCAGGTTCAAATTGTGAAAGAATGGTTGGGAGAGAGCATGAAGAATCATTTTCACAGATGAATCCAGACCTCAAATTCAATAAAGTCTTTGGGATGTGCTGGAGGAGACTTTACAGAGTGCTGGACTCTTGCATTCTCAATACGATTGGAAATAACATCAATTTCCATTAAGAGGTACATACATTTTTGGTCAAGATCTTGTATTGACAATGCAAGCGTCCAGTACTCTGTAAAGTCTCCTCCAGCACATCCCAAAGACTATAAACATATAAAAACAAATAACATGCTAGAAACATAATAACCTCTGCAATAATGATCCAATCATTGCCTATTTAAATCCAAGCAGCGATTTTTTTTTATTTTTTTTTTGGCTGGGCAGTGTGTGTGTGTGTGTGTGTGTGTGTGTGTGTATTTAAGTTTATATTATTGGGACTGCAAACCTTCAAATTTTTTCGTTTTCTTAAAACATTATAATAACTTTGATACATCAGATTACACATTGTAATGTATTTTATCTGTTTAGAAATCATTTTAATAGCTAAATAATTATAAATATTTAATAAAATAAATAATTTTATTTCATTTTTTATTCCTTGTTACACCTTCAAGATGTATTACATTCATCATAATGTTATAATGAATAATTACTTGATATCTACATTCAATGCTTAATGAATTATATGCCCTTTAAAGGTACAACCATGAATATGTAAGCCTTATAATTAAATGAATCAAATATACAGGCTTCAAATAGCCTAAAGTGCTAGTCCTCAGCCAGTAGCAGGTGTGTCACCAGCTCTGTGTACAGTCAAGTAGAGAGAGATATATGAGTTAATGTAAGTATGCAGCATGAGTTACATATTTCAAAACACTGTCACATAGGATCAGGCATATACTCTGATGAGCTGAATTTTTAGGCTGTTCATGCAGAATGAGATATATGCTTTTAAGTCAGCGATGTGAAATGGGTGGTGATTTGTTCAGCAGAACTTGTAAGGTGATGGAGACCAACGAGAGGCTGTTAGAGGAGGAATCGTCTCTGAGAGTGGGGTCAGTGGGGGCGAAACCCTCGGGGAGAGATGGAGAGAGAGCTATCCGAATGCTCTTCCCGCTGGGAAGTTTGTGCTGAACATCTAAGTGCACACGCTTGAAGACACGCTATATTTGAGTGTTTACAACACGTGCGTGTTACCATACATACAGTATGGCTGCGTGCTGAAATATTGAGAGCAATTGTGCCTGTTAAAAGCATGTGAGTAATGGAGGGTGAACACGCTTCAGTGGAGTTTCTCCTGGTGGGACGCTTAGATGCTAGCGGTGGGCGGTAGGAACTAAATCTTACAGTTGTTTTATTTCATTGTAAATGACTTCATGTCACAGAATAGATATTTTTGCTATAAATATAACCCAAAAGCGTTTTTATATGTTAGCCTGTGAATGAATATTCTGTGAATTAATACTTGGACTGTTTGACATGGTTTTTTAAACATGGTACCATGGTAAAACCATATTTGAAGTATCTTGATACATATGGCATTAGCATGTTTTTGGACATGTACCATATTAATACCATTCATTTCAGACAGAATATTGCTTGGCAAACCTAAGAAACTTATGGTTACACTGCGTCTGCATTATTATAAATAAAGCTGTCAACGCTGGAACAATCTGTGAGACTTTGAAAAGACGGCTTTTTTCTACTTTGAGTCTGCTGTGGTATGAACAGCATAGCAGAATCTTTAAAGCTTGACACATTTCTGTCGTCACTTAGTATATGGTGTACAGCCCAGCCCTATTAGACAGCAAAAAATTCCCTTTATAGATCCGTGTCATTTTAATCCAGCTTTCTTCATTTTAAAGTAGTTCATCATTTCCCAAATGTCTGTTGCTTGATGGATGTGCGGCGCTCTTCTCCTCTTCAGAAGGCATCAA
The DNA here is from genome assembly GCF_963993115.1 of Abramis brama. Taxonomy (NCBI): domain Eukaryota; kingdom Metazoa; phylum Chordata; class Actinopteri; order Cypriniformes; family Leuciscidae; genus Abramis; species Abramis brama. Next base: position 10,331,340 of record NC_139983.1, on the reverse strand, counting down.
CCCTCAGGACTGTCTGTCTAAATTTGGCAGCACTCTTTTCTTTTTTTTCTTCTTTTTTTTTTTTGTCAGTGTGCGTTCTTTAGGACCTTCTTTCACGCTCACAAAATAAAAGGCTGTGATCTCCATTCTGGATTCAGAGTAAGCCTGCAAACCGGCATTTCACGCTCTGACAGGGAGAAGATTCATGGCGTTCTTGTGGCATCTCTATCTGCTCGACAGATCCAGAGATTGTTCTGTGTTGTGTTCAGAGACGGAGACGGTCTGAGCTGCTGTTTGATGTTACACCCCTGTCATTCACATGCTTTTAGAATTACTTGGGCTTTTGGGGTGATTCATGAAAAACAAGTTTTGACATTTCAAAGCAGGGCTTTTCAAACTCTCTCTATGTTGTTGATGCAATTGTTTTGATAGACGGGAAACAAGATCCATTTCTAGTTTTAACATTATTTATTTATTCAGACATTTAAATACAATTAGTAGGCTATCAGCTGTTTGAAAAGGTACCCATATTTATTTTTCGAACAATGAAAATGGGTAAAATACAACAATTTGGAAATGGAGTCACATTGGGATCCTCATATCTATGGGATTGAACCATATATGGCCTTAAAATGTAAGATTTCAAAATAAAGTTTAGTAGGAATGAAAATCTAATAGGATATTGAGATATCTTTAATACTTTTAGAGTTACAGGCATGTAAACTTTGGAAAAATAACATTTATGACATTTAGACAGGCATTTTCTAAGCAATTGCATTGATAGAAAAAATTAGATATATTTCTAGTTTCAAAATTATTTGTTCTTCAGATATTCCTCTTTAAATGAAAAAGCATCATCAGTTGTATGCAAAGTGACCCACAATTGGTTTTTGACCACTGAAAATGTGTACAATTTACACACTATTTACACTCTTTACACTCTCTGCAAATGCACCATTTTGAGCCTTAAAAATTGAAGATCTCACAGAAAATTTTGAGAACCAGAATCTAAGGATATTTAGAGATCTTTACTACTACTTGAGTTACAGGCATGCAAACATGCAAACACAAGTCGTGCTTTTTCCCATTTTTGAACTGTTACCGTTGGATTATAACACAACAAAGGTTGCCAAAGTCAACAGATTTCACTAATAGACTACTAAACTAATCTCTGTGTAAAAAATAATAATGATGCTGGCATCTTTCTAAAGTCATTTTTACCTCCCTGTAATTTGGTTCCAAATCTCATGTGAAAATTGCCATTTTCAATTTAGAAATTTTCACAAGTGTGAAACGTTTCTTACCCGGGGGTTCAAACTAAAAGCAAGGTTTAGAACGACGATAACCCGGGGTTAAACAGTGTGAAAAGCCCTATATTTTTAATATGAGCTTGAGACTATGCTGATAGAGAATATTTTAAGTGTATAATATAAACTTAACTTTCTGTCTGTTTTGTGTCCTACTTTGTGGAATATAGAGCAAGTTGTATGGACTACTTGAAAGAAAATCATATGGCTTTGCAACAGCATTAAAGTTCATAAACACATTGTGTATATTTGCACTGTTTGTGTATTGAATGTTGTGTTTTCTTCAGCTTGTAGTACATGTGCCGCAGTAAGGCGTCCTGTCGCGTACGGCTGCACTATCGTGTCTGATCCACATAAATAATAAAGACCGCTGGTGTAATTCAGTTCCTCTGTTGAACCTGAACCCGACTCCCATAAGACGACTCTATTATCTCCTCCTGCACGTGTCTGTGTGTGTAACAGTAGAGCGGGGAGTTATGGGGAGGACACTCAAAATCAATAAAATGTCCAGTTCAGCGTCTACAGGGGGGGAAAACATGTCAAGAGCGATGCAAATTCTGTTCGTACAGCTCAATTACTGAAGCGGATGTGGTTTCCATACGGGAGGCCAATAGAAGCTGCTCGTGTTTCTTTTGATGTTGCTTTAATTCACTCGCTCCTGAGGCAGGGTAAATATTTCATAACCTTCTTCAAATATTGATAAAGCTTTTATTCACGGCTCATTTGCTTCATGTGAATTTTGAGAAATTTATTTTGGAACTTTTTTAAGGCACGCTGGAGCTCCTCGCTGATGTTCCCAGGACTAAGCTGGTGTCTTTTTCTTGGTGGGAAACCCGTAATTCATGCAAATTATCGGTAAATATTGTCCTACTTAGGGATTAAGTTCACTCGAGCAATCCATGCAGGAATGAAGCGCAAATGCTGCGGTGTGTCAATCTCCCAGTTCCTTCCAAAAAGCGCGGTGGTCACAAAGGGCCAGTCCCCAGCAGGAAGTGCATATGTATTGGCTAAGCCCAGGTGGAGGCTCATTGTCTGTTCCTTCGAAGATTTAAATTTAAATGCCCAGCTCTGCAGCTGCTCTCTCTCCCAGCATGCACTGGGCCCCTTCAGGGCACAAAAGCGTCCTTGGAGCTGCCAAACTGGCATGTAATCCTGCTGAAGGGGCTTTAGGTTACTGTACCCAGACAACTTTCTGCCTGTCTTTTTGCACCTTGATTTTGGGAGGCAGGGGCCGGATTCACGAAGATCTTCTTAAGAAAGATACATTCTAAGAAGTTCGTAAGAATATTCTTGGGTGCAGTTCTTGAAAAGTTCTCATACTTTCTCTAACAATAAGCTCATACTCTTACTGTCGCAACTGGCTTGATGGGAGTTTAGCACTCTGAGTCATGTTTTTTAAATGTGTTGTTGAGTGGTTTAAGTAGGCTAGTTCTTTTTAAAGAGCCTGTCTCAAGATGGAGCAGTCTGTTGCATTCACTTGCGATAGTCAAATCGCAGGATGTGCTATGTCAAGTAAAGGGATCATAGTTAATCTGTGATCCGTATGGACCAGGCACCGCGGTTCGAAACGCATGCGATTCTCTGATTAATTGCAAGGTAGTTGCATAGAGTGAAAGTTTATCTTTTTTAAGTTTTAGGTCCTGTAATTTTAAACATTCAAGTGATTTAAAAAAATTCAAGTGCAAGAAGACAAAAGAAGTTTGAACATGAACATGGCAACATACACACAGAATTGAATATCCTCATAAACAGTCTTGTCTTATTGAAAACGGATCATGTGCATCATTATATTGGATCTGTGCATGTGCTCTTAAAGTGACAGCAGCCTAATAAACCTGTTATTAGGCTTAATATAAATCAAACAACAGAAGATAAAGAGAAAATAATTTTTGTAGCTTTAACAAAGATTAATTTTATTTCATTTATTCAGTAAAGACTAAGCAGTGCTATTTTACATTTGACTATTCAATTTCTGTACTTGAAAACTGTTAGACTTACCTGAAAAACATAAAGCACTGTTTATTTCATTTGTATCTTTGTTCTACTGTATTTATCAATGCTTGTAATTTGCTTCTTTTTTTTTTCTATGCATATTCACTCCCCTACAAAATCACCCCAATCTTTCTAGAATTATTAATTCTTTACAAATAGAGCTATTCAAATCATCTGGTGAAATTGTTTTCATATCGCAATATATATAGCAGAAAAACTAAATATTGCAATGTCAGTTTTTTCCAGTATTGTGAAGCTTAGGGTGGGAGGTATGACCAAAATTCTGTTTCACAGTATGACTAATTTTCTTTCAAGGTAATGATATACACTCACCTAAAGGATTATTAGGAACACCTGTTCAATTTCTCATTAATGCAATTATCTAATCAACCAATCACATGGCAGTTGCTTCAATGCATTTAGGGGTGTGGTCCTGGTCAAGACAATCTCCTGAACTCCAAACTGAATGTCAGAATGGGAAAGAAAGGTGATTTAAGCAATCTTGAGCGTGGCATAGTTGTTGGTGCCAGACGGGCCGGTCTGAGTATTTCACAATCTGCTCAGTTACTGGGATTTTCACGCACAACCATTTCTAGGGTTTACAAAGAATGGTGTGAAAAGGGAAAAACATCCAGTATGCGGCAGTCCTGTGGGCGAAAATGCCTTGTTGATGCTAGAGGTCAGAGGAGAATGGGCCGACTGATTCAAGCTGATAGAAGAGCAACTTTGACTGAAATAACCACTCGTTACAACCGAGGTATGCAGCAAAGCATTTGTGAAGCCACAACACGCACAACCTTGAGGCGGATGGGCTACAACAGCAGAAGACCCCACCGGGTACCACTCATCTCCACTACAAATAGGAAAAAGAGGCTACAATTTGCACGAGCTCACCAAAATTGGACAGTTGAAGACTGGAAAAATGTTGCCTGGTCTGATGAGGCTCGATTTCTGTTGAGACATTCAGATGGTAGAGTCAGAATTTGGCGTAAACAGAATGAGAACATGGATCCATCATGCCTTGTTACCACTGTGCAGGCTGGTGGTGGTGGTGTAATGGTGTGGGGGATGTTTTCTTGGCACACTTTAGGCCCCTTAGTGCCAATTGGGCATCGTTTAAATGCCACGGCCTACCTGAGCATTGTTTCTGACCATGTCCATCCCTTTATGACCACCATGTACCCATCCTCTGATGGCTACTTCCAGCAGGATAATGCACCATGTCACAAAGCTAGAATCATTTCAAATTGGTTTCTTGAACATGACAATGAGTTCACTGTACTAAAATGGCCCCCACAGTCACCAGATCTCAACCCAACAGAGCATCTTTGGGATGTGGTGGAACGGGAGCTTCGTGCCCTGGTTGTGCATCCCACAAATCTCCATCAACTGCAAGATGCTATCCTATCAATATGGGCCAACATTTCTAAAGAATGCTTTCAGCACCTTGTTGAATCAATGCCACATAGAATTCTGTATTCTGTTCTGTTCACGTAGCAGTTCTGAAGGCGAAAGGGGGTCAAACACAGTATTAGTATGGTGTTCCTAATAATCCTTTAGGTGAGTGTATTTCAAGATATAGTTATTTATATATGTAGTTATTCTCGAAAAATGTACAAAAAGGGCTTTGTATAATAAATAAACCCAAATACTTTAGAAATGAAAAGTACTTCACCTTGTTTGATTTAGATTTTTCTTTTATTTGGTAAATGATTTCTTTGGTAAACTATTTTGATAGCTAAATATAGTAAACAAAACACACTAATTAACTTTTAGATGAACTGCCCCCAACTGATTGATATTAAATACAACTAATAGGTGCAATTAAACTTTAAATAAAGTTTCAATCTCATGTTATTGCTTTACTTCATCAATCAGTTTATGAACTATTCTATTCATAATAAATTAGTTACTTCCTTTTAATTGTGTAGGATATTAGTAATACTACTAGCTATATTTAAATGTGTTCCCCGGTACATTTTTGCCATGTCTGCTTATACTGCGTTTTTAAGGGGCTTGTTTTGCTCTTTTTGTGATATCTGGCAACGCGTCACCTGGAGCTTTAATCAAGAGAAGTTCAGAAGTGTCAAGTTCATCAAGTTCAGAAGTGACTAGAAGGAGAACAGCAGTATGAAAACCGAACAGCAGCTACTGTTAGTGTTGACTAAGTAGTTTAATGATACACACCTTGTAACTGCGTCATTATTTTACCATAGCCCGGTGAACACCGACACACCGCGCTCCCTCTCAGTGCGTGTGCACGCGCGCGTCTTTTGCATTAGTAAAATGCGATTGGTTAACTTGAGTGTCAAGTCGTAATCACGTATCGAATCAAAGGAAGATTATAAAACAAACTTTATATATGTTGGAAAATGAAAAAGAAGTAGAATTTTTAAGAATGTAGGCTATTGTGAATACGACCCCGAGTCAGTGTTTTCTTAATGAATCTTGAAGTTTAGGCTATTTTTATTAAATGTTTGCAATGGTCGGCATGAAATGTTCGCAACCCCCTTTACTTCCATAATGTGACACATTTATTTATTGGGAAAAATGTGGGCTGGGACTTCACTTTATCCATCGGAAATTGATTGGATGTTGAAAATAAGAGGTCTTGATGACATCATCTAAAATGTCATCAACATTTTGTTTGAAAGTCATTTCAAAAGCAGAGCAAGTAGTATTTTGATTCCACAGACAAACATCTGTGTTCAGTGAATCACTCACATTTTCAAAGTGAATTTTGAAGGTGTCAGTTTTGATTTCATGTTGACTTCTGCCTGAGGAGTTTTCTTGCACTATTGCACTTCGACTTTAATCCTTATTCGTTAGCATAACACTTGCCAAAGGTCCAGGGGGGTTAATTTTCCTGCCAAACTGCTTCCAGAGCCAAGCTGTGTCTTTTTACGAGATCTGTCTTAAATTCTCAGGGCTCTTGGCATGAACTAACTCTCTGTTCTCCCTCCCCACCAGCCCTTCCACCCCATGGTGAACCTGCAGTGCTCTCCAGACCTCCGGCCGTTCCTGTGCGCCCTGTATGCCCCCGTGTGTATGGAGTACGGACGGGTGTCTTTACCCTGCCGCAGCCTGTGTGACCATGCCAAGAGAGACTGCCAGAAGCTCATGGATATGTTTGGAGTCACCTGGCCGGAAGAGATGGACTGCAGCAGGTACCGATTCAACAGCTTGAGTTTTTTTAATAGAAATTGTAGATAATTTTTGAGAAAAGGAGCGAAGTGTACTTTTCCCTGTTTCAGATATAATTGCCAAATAATTGCTCCGCATTTCTGAGGTAAATTGTGCTGTAATGGTTGAACATGTTTCTTCTTGGACATCTTTTTTTTTTTTTATGGAAAAATATTTTCTGACTAAAACGGTGGTTTAACCAAACGCAGATGTTCCAGGGAAACCTTTAATCTCCAATGAAAAATAACTATATCTGATAAGGGAAAATATGCTCACAATTCAAACCAGCTTGAAATAAGTCTGCAACATATTTCAATTTAATGGTAGCAGCAGTAGAAAAAACAAAAAAACAGTGGTAATAAGGAAACACTTTTGAAAGCTATGGAAGCTTGTTTCCGCACACAGAATAAAAAATAAAAAAAGGTAATTGCGACTTTTTATCTCACAATTCTGTCTTTTTTTCTCACAATTGCGAGTTTAAATCTCAGAATTGCATGTTTATATCTCTTTATAACACGCAACTGGGAGATATAAAGTCACAATTAAAGAACTTAAGAGTTTTCTGTTAAAACAGTGTCGTTAGCGGCCCCATAGTTAATAACTAATGATCGTTGCGACGGAAGTGAATCAATCAAACTAACTTTAGCTGGACAATAACTTTATTCTAGAGCTGCTATAAAGCCAAAACACTTTACTTTAATTTCCTATTATCAATGTAAAGCTGCTTTGGAACAATCTACATTGTTAAAAGCGCTATATAAATGAAGATGACTTGACTCGACAATTGCATGATATAAAGTCACAATTGCGTGTTTATATCTCACAATTCTGAGAAAAGATGTAAGAATGGCAAGATATAAACTCGCAATTGCGTGTTATAAAGTTAGAATTGCGAGATATAAACTCAAAATTGCGAATTGCGAGTTAATTTCTCGCAATTGTTAGTTTATATCACGCATTCTGACTTTATATCTCGCAATTCTGACTTTATTTCTCGCAATTGTGAGATAAAAAGTCGGAATTATCTTTTAAAATGTTTTATTCTGTGTCGGAAACAAGCTTCCATAGAAAGCAGTAGTTTTGTGTATATATATCTTTGTCTGTTAACTGCAGGTTCCCGGACTGTGACGAGTCTTACCCTCGCGCTGTGGATCTGCTGGTGGACGAGGACCCCACTGACCAGTCGCCCATGTCGGTGAAGCGTGACTATGGTTTCTGGTGCCCCCGCGAGCTCAAAGTGGAACCCGAGCTCGGCTACACGTTTCTAGGTGTGCGCGACTGCTCCCCTCCCTGTCCCAACATGTATTTCCGGCGCGAAGAGCTCACCTTCGCCCGCTACTTCATCGGCGTCGTCTCCATCGTCTGCCTCTCCGCTACGCTCTTCACCTTCCTCACCTTCCTCATCGACGTCACACGCTTCCGCTACCCGGAGCGGCCCATTATCTTCTACGCCGTCTGCTACATGATGGTGTCGTTGGTGTTTTTCATAGGCTTCCTGTTGGAGGACCGCGTGGCGTGTAACACGGCCAATCCTGCCCAGTTTAAAACGTCCACCGTGACTCAAGGCTCGCATAACAAGGCCTGCACACTGCTTTTTATGGTGTTGTACTTCTTTACCATGGCAGGCAGCGTGTGGTGGGTCATTCTCACCATAACCTGGTTCTTGGCCGCTGTGCCCAAATGGGGCAGCGAAGCCATCGAGAAGAAGGCCTTGCTCTTCCACGCCAGCGCGTGGGGAATACCTGGCATGCTCACCATAACCCTGCTGGCTCTGAATAAAATCGAGGGTGACAACATCAGCGGCGTGTGTTTCGTGGGCCTGTACGACGTTCACACTCTCCGCTGGTTTGTGCTGGCGCCGCTGTGTCTGGATGTCCTGGTGGGAGTGTCGCTGCTGCTGGCCGGGATCGTGGCGCTCAACAGAGTCCGGATGGAAATTCCCCTGGAGAAGGAGAATCAGGACAAGCTGGTGAAGTTTATGATCCGGATCGGCGTGTTCTCCGTGCTGTATCTGGTGCCGCTGCTGACTGTGGTGGGGTGTTACCTGTACGAGCAGACGTACCGCTCAGTTTGGGAGCTCACATGGGTGCAGGAGCGCTGCAGAGAGTACCACATACCCTGCCCTTTCCAGGTAAATATCTGTCTATCTGTCTGTCTATTTTAATGTTTTACTTTGACGTTTTGTAAATTACACACACCCATGTCAAAAACGTGAATTTTGAAGCGGGTATGTTTATTTTTGAAAACTTATGTTTTTAATAAATAACTAGATAAGACAGTTTGGGGTGTGAGTGTGTGCAGTTAACGTTGTAGAACAAAACGTCAAAATATCGTCAAGTTATGTTTACCACAGGCTTTATTTTACTCATAAATTGAAAAACCCCATTATAAAACCCCATAGGAAAATCTTCAGGGAACCAGCAGCGAATTAGTCTCCCGTGTTCTGATGTCATTCCTGCACCAGAATTAATACTTAGAAGTATTAAATTCTAAATAAAATCGTACTCACCCCAGATAAATACATAATGGATATTTAATTGTTCATACTCATTTTCCTTATTTTTCCATTTGACATAATCTAATGCTCACTTAAATGAATCCTTAAAAACATTAATAATTTAACCCTATTAAATGTAATCTGGTAAATCTCAAAATTAATATCCGGTTTTCATACTGTACATTTTATAATGTCATGATGCCAATATTTGTTTTTCTATGCATCTTTTGCATAAAAATAAAACCTGTAGCTCTAGTTTGCTTTTTTTTTTTTTTTAAAGATAAATACCTTAACCAAGTTTAGTGTTTTGTTCTTCACTCATATTTAAAATATATATAAAAATCAAATATTTTACTTGTATTTTGATGGTTTAATCAAACTTAAAGGGCCATTAAAACCAAACATCTCCTCCATACGTCACTTTTGCCCACTACTGTATTACTATAAGAGATATTGTTTTTTTATATTCAGAGTTGTGGCAACAATGCTTTGACTTTATAACAAAATTACTACTGGTTTTTCTGGAAAGTTTAGTGTTTAAGCCCTCAGATGGTGTGTTTTTAGTGTTTCTAGCAACAAGGAATAGCCTATAAAACTGTCCTACTTGTGCAGAGAGGCTAAAGACATTCAGAATATGTTCCTCCCACCTTTCCAATTATTTCTTGTCCCCTGATCGTAGCTATTATCCTCCTCCAAGTGTTACACCAGTATTTCTAGTTGCTTTCTTTAAGATAGAGCCATCATAAGTGTTTGACTGATTTACTATACAACTGGTTTGATTTGACTGACTGAATAAAGATGATTGTAATAATCTGCAAGAGCCACATTTGTTGAAAATATCCATCGTAATGGTTCTTTTGTGTTGGGGGTTGAATGGATGGTGAGATACGATCCAGTGCAGTGATGCATGAGGCATTTTTATTACAGTGTAACCGTAGACGCTCGGCCTCTCCCTCCACACAATAATAAACGGATCCGAGCATCACGTGGTGTAGTAATTCTCTCCCCTCCCCTCCGGCATATATCTCTGTGTTCGCCATCACTGGCTCTCTCGCTTTGGCTTGGAAGAAGAATGCCTACATTCATCTCACACATTTAACCGTTGAGTACGTTTAGTTAGAGGCTCAACTAATGGAAGCCATTTGGCACAGCAACAGTCCAGCGTATGATTGGTTAGGACTAGGTGATATACATAAAAAAAAAAATCTTGATTAGTTGTAAGGTTTTATTGAGATTATATGTATGTTTGTAATTACATATTATTTGTTGTCTTGATGTACTGAAAAATTTATATTTGCAAAATATATATATTTTTTAAATAAAAGGTTATTTAAAAATATATTTAAAAAAATGTAAAAAGGCTAATATATATATATATAATGTATTTATTTATTTATATATAGTAATTATATATGTGTGTGTGTATATCTATACAATAAATAATAATTTAAAGGCTAAAAAATAATCAAGCATAAAAGATCAAGGCATGTTTTAAAATTATAGTTTAAAAAATATTTGATTAATTAGTTGTAAGTAATGAAAATTAATTGATTAAAATAAAAATATTTCAAAATATTTTAAAGTAAATATATTATTTAAATTAGTATTATTTATATTTATCATTTATGTATTAAATATAATATTAAATTAAAGTAAAAATATGTATTTATTGTAAAGTAGTATTTACAAATAAATTAATTTAGTTGTTGTAATTATTTGTTTTATATAAAACATTTTACAAATATATTTTAAAAAAATATCAAAAGGCTATAATAAATATTTATATGTGTGTGTGTGTATCTAAAATAATGTAATTAGTTTATAGATATTTTCTATGTATATAAAAATCTAAAAGGCTAAAAAATAATCAAGCAAAAAATTAAGTTCACTTTTTCTACAGTTTTTCAGGACAAGACCCAATATTCAATCATTTTTATTTATATGCATAATAACATTTTGTACCAAATTCTGTACTTGTATTTGTATCCAATTAATAAAAAACATATAATAATAATAAATTGCCACATGGTCATATGATAATTTAAGTTATTAAACGTATTAATAAAATATTTTAATATGCTATATTTGTAATATTTTAATATTCTTAAGCGTTGTCTCATTTTTATCGTCAGTAAAATCATTTAATTTAATCTGTGCACTTGATATATATATATTGCCCTGTGCAGATATACTTTTGCAGGATTATTTTTCTCTTTCTTTCTTCTTTCTTTCTTGCTTTGGCGTGTTTCATCATTGGGCTTGTTCTGCCTGTATTGTGCTCAGCCCCTGTAGCGCTGCGTCCCGTAGTGAAGGACAGACCCCCTCCCCGTCCCGCTGTGTTTAAAGGTGCTCAAGCCTGTCATTACCTCAGCCGCTCTAACAAAGACCACAGATACTGACTCACTGAAGCTCAGGGGCTGAGCAGGGCCGTGATTGGCTCTACACGAGACACACTCTAGCTCAGTATGTGAGGTCTAACGCTCTGAATCTGATGACACGTGTGTTATTCGCTCATTAGGGAGGGTTCTCGAGTATGTGGAAGTAATGCACTCGAAGGATTGAGGATGTGTGTGGAAATACCCGTTCACCTGTCGATGTGAAGACGTCTTAGTTTATGCCAATTAAGTCTTGTACTAACGAATGTTTAGTTATTTTAAAAGTGTCTCACTGAGCAGAATTAAATGGATAGTTCACCTAAAAAGGAAAATTCTGTCATCATTTACTCAAGTTGAACACAAAATAAGATATTCTGAAGAATGTCGGTAACCAAACAGTCGATGGACCCCTTTGACTTCCATAGTATATATTTTTCCTACTATGGAAGTCAGTGGGGTCCATCAACTGTCTGGTTATTCATATTCTTCAAAATATATATTTTTTGTGTTCAGCAGAAGAAAGAAATTCAAGTCAAGTCAAGTCAAGTATATTTATATAGCGCTTTTCACAATACAGATTGCATCAAAGCAGCTTCACAGCATTAAACCAAAATAACACAACATGGTTAGTAAATGATGACAGAATGTTCATTTTTGGGTGAACTATCCCTTTATAAACTTGACAGACGGTCTTATCCTTCCTTTCTTGTAAATATATCTTGAAGGTAGTATACATCAGTATTTTTCTATGAATATGTATCCTTGTATGTTAACGTGTGCTTTAAAGACGTAAAATTTCATCCCATGTAATCATCTGAAAACACCCTCCAGAGTTTTTACATATTCACTTCCTTTGCGGTGGCAGTTGGCGCTGTGTGTGTGTGTGTTGTGATGTGACATGCGTGAATGCAGCATCCAGGCGCTTTGACAGAGGAAGAGGAGGAGAACAGGCTGTTGTTGTGGCTTGTGCTCGCAGGATAAAGCAGGATTGTCCGTGAGCAGCGAGCTGTGCAGCCTGAAGGAGTGAACGGATACACGTTTAAACACACACTGGTACAGGAAGAAAGTGTGTCCATGCACACACTGCAAAGTTTTGAGAGCGAAGATGAAGCGGTTAGATGAGATGGCAGATCCGTAAATGACTAAAACTAATAGTGGAATGTTCCTGAAAGTGTTGTGGTAAAGTAAAGGATGCAGTGAACGTGTGGAGTATCAGAGACGGACTAATGTCTGAACATCTCTCTCTCTGTGTGTGTGTGTGTGTGTAGGTGGAGGAAACCAGCAGGCCTGACCTCGTCCTGTTCCTGATGAAGTACCTGATGGTGCTGGTGGTGGGCATCCCGTCGGTGTTCTGGGTGGGCAGTAAGAAGACCTGTTTCGAGTGGGCCGGCTTCTTCCACGGGCGTAGGCGTAAAGAGTGAGTTACCTTCCTCATTCGGCTTTAGTTTACCGGAGAAACAACTCGGGTATTCATTTAAAACTAGACATGATCTAGTGGTGTATATATGCAAGAGGGTGTTGATGATGGACAGAGAACAATAAACAACTGTAATGCTTTCAATGGCATCAATAGTTTCATTCAGAAAGCTCTCTAAAGCAGGGGTTTTCATGCCACCGACCCCCATTTCTAAAATATAAACACAGCTAAATATTTTCATGAATAAAGAAGCATTAATACTGTAAAAATATATCAATATATGTGTGAAATATTATTTGGAGAAAATAATAATAAGACAGGTTTTCTTTTTTTTTGCTTTTATAACTAACATTTAAGTCATTCTACATTTTTTTGATTTAAGAACTCAGATTGCTAATGTATATATTGGTATATATTGTATTATATTGGTATTTTTGATTTTATATAGGCCTAAAATGAACTTGCCAAGCACCAAATGTGAGTAAAAATCGGTGTTGGTGAGTATATGAAACTGTGAATCGCCAGTTGGCTGGTAACATTTTTATTAATTTTAACAATGCAGTGTTGTGTGAGAACATGAATGTGAACAAATGTGAACAACACTCGGGACAGTTGACATGCCAGTGCTGCATCCTCAAGAAAGTTTAAGCCTTGACAATTGAAATAATCAAGACGCGAAAGGGAACTCAATTCGTTACTCATTACCGAAGCGTGCGCCCAGAAATCCACGTCTCAGTCCTGAATCGAGTCCCGTCTTCTTGCACTTGAATAGACATTGTCAAAATGCCAGTCTTGGCAAGTATCCTCGTAAACACAGTCAGTTGTGTCTTAAGTGAATGTAAACAGTTGAGAAAGAAAACGCATGTGTATCAGTATATTAGAATCGTGCAGGTCTTAAAGTGACAGCAGCCTGATGTTCCTGCTGTGTTTTCAATGTTAATCAAACAACAACAATCACTTCTCTGAAAACTGTGTTATATATAGATTTTTATCTTTCTGTATGTAAATAATTTATTCTGCTTGTCTATCCTTTATCTCCGTTTAATTTTTCTGTTTATTTGCCTATATTTGAGCTGGTTTTACCCTGTTGTTGCCATGAAAATAGCATAAAAGTCCATTTGTTTGTCCTGGTATCCAGCAGCGGCGCAGTGAATGAGAGCCGGCAGGTTCTGCAGGAGCCCGACTTTGCTCAGTCTCTGCTGCGTGACCCCAACACACCCGTCATCCGCAAGTCCCGCGGGACCTCCACACAGGGCACGTCCACCCACGCCTCCTCCACACACCTGGCCATGTTGGACGACGTGCGGAGCAAAGCCAGCAGCGTCCACAGCAAGATCAGTAGCTACCATGACAGAGACGCCAGGTGAGATCTGCAGCATCCCGGATGAGCTATGATGATCCACTTGTGCTTATATATGGAGAGAGATATGCTATATAACAAATATCAACTGCTTGATTGTTTATATTGTCTCAAAATATAACTATATTATGACCCTGATCTTTATATAAAGTTGGATATCTATGTCCAACTTTATTCGTATTCATACAGTACACTCACCGTAAAGTGACAAATACCATATAGCAAATCTCAACTGCCTGATTTTTTATTTCATTGCAAAGTCTATTTATATTATCTTTATAAAAAATTGGATATATAAGTACGTCCAAGTTTAATCGCATACATAAGTACTCATAAGTACCCATACAGGATAGCAAATCTCAACTGCTTGATTGCTTGTATCATCGAAATATGTAAAATATATTATTGCCCAGCTCTAATCTGCTAAATCCAGCTATAAGCCATGAAGATGTTAAGATATTATAAACATCATGATTTTCTGTGAAGCTGCTTAGAAACAGTGTGTATTGCAAAAAGTGATACACAAATAAAATTAACTTGATTTGACAAAAGATCCCCTCCCTAAAAAAGAATGGCTGATATATATTTTCATGTATAAAGGAAAATTCTACTGTGAAAAAATATATATAAATGTGGAAAATATTTCAGTTCTATTAAGTTACTATTTACTACCTATAAATTACTATTTTTTCCTATCTATCGTTAGTCTACCTATACTGTAAATTAAGTTATGTATATAAATATGTATTGAAAAGTATATATTATAAAATGTAAAAATAACAATTAAAATATATGTAATAGTATTTTATATATTTCACTCCTTAAGTAAAAAGAATGTGTGTGCATATATATATATATATATACATACATATACACATACACATACACATACATACATATATATATATATATATATATATATATATATATATATATATATATACACACACACACTTTTTTTTATGAACCTTTCCTCGGGTCTCCTCGCTCCCGAATTTGAAACCTCTGATCTCATGCAAGTGTATCAGTTGAGCTTCCTCTAAGAGTTTAATATAGTTGTGCGTGTGCAGACGTGTTGAAGATACGCGTTCAAAGAAGCCTGAACTTAATTAACCTGCCGATTTTCCTTCTGAACACAGGTTCACCCCCTCCAGCCACAGAGGCACGGAGGAACGCCCGGCGTACGGGAGCATGCCACGACTCAACGAGCAGCTGTCCCATCACGGAAGCCTTCATCGCCTCGACAGCCAACCCAGACACGGCAGCCTGCGGGACCTGAGCGACGCGCCGGCCACTAGCATAACGCACGGATCCAGTGTGAACCGCGTGGCGGAGGAGGACGGGGCAAGTGCGTAACCCAGAGACCTGTCCTCAGATTTGAGCCTCCAACTGAAAGGAGAGGCGTATATCTGTTGGCGCGGGAGAGTCCCTTGTCCTGTAGGAGCCTGGGAAACCGTTGACGGACAGACATGTGCTTTGGCAGCAGCAGGGAAATCCGAAACTTGATGCATGCGTGTTGACAGGCCCGTCCTCAGGATCTGGCCCGTCGGCGGCGCACCTGAGTAACAAGATATGTTTTCTTTGATACTGTGAAGTTCTGTTGGATGAAGTTTACTGCATGTTTCGCAGCGTCAGGATGAAGCAGGACCGAGGGGACATTTCCCATTACATCCATCGCACCCCGTTTAAAGAGTTAATGGATCATCGACGCTTCAAGACCGATGATATCAGGTTTCAGACCCTTGACGGTTCAAAGAGAGGGAGTATCAGTGGTTTTGTGCCTCTGGCGAGCTGTGTTTGGTTGAGAAGGATCGCATGGAGAAACGACGTACCAGAATCCTCACCAACACCTGATGTGCTTTGTCCCAGCCGCTCTACCTCATCACACCGGATCGCTCATTACACTTGATATCGCTTCACTCGTCACATTACGCAGTTAAAATGGATCGAAAACGGCGAGTTGTTTTTCCGACCGTGTACAAGAGTCTTAAGCTTTGTAAATGGTGCTTCTTTCTGATGTTGCTTCATGAATATTTCAGCAGGCCATTTCCTCATGCGCTGGTGTACTAAGACTGGTTGAAATGCACATGTTTTATGGAACATAAAAAAAATTCCATGATGTTAAACTGTAGGCCGTTTCACGACACGCTTTAAAAGTGAAGTTCTGAGTGTTTCTGTTTACGTGTTGGATGAGATTACAGTGGTACACGGTGCCTAAACGTGACTTTGGACCTGAGCTTTGTAAAAGCCGCTATTACTGCTTCTGCTGTAGCTTTGCCTTCGGTTTCCCGATTACATTTGATCTTCACGCTCCGTTCGTCTGTCCACTTTACTAATGAGGAACAATACAGCACTTTAACCGCGGCTATCTGTTGAATGTGTAGAGACAGTAAATCCACTCATAGCGTCGTTCAAGATTTCAAATAAAGCTTTTGTAAAAATGAAAAAAAAGCTTGAGGTGTGTTTTGTAGTTCCCCATTTTATTGAAATAGTCAGATAATGAGCTTTCCATGTGAAAAGTGGTGTCCAAACCAATACAAATAACAGTATTCCACCTTAAATACATTTGTGCAAAAAAAGAAGAAAAGAAATAGGAAAAAGGTCTACATTGCAGTATGGGGTAATTCATTTTCACATCCCAACCATTCACGCCACACAGGTCAATAAAATACAATAAAAATAAAACAGAACAAAAACAATCCAGCCGTACAGTCCTTAAAACAAGTGATTACACCTATGACATGCAAATCTGTACATAGTCTTACAAAAGTCAAAATCAAGAAGAAGAAACTATATGATATGAAGGAGCAATTCACTAACAAGGCAAACAAAATCCTCACGTGAAATGCATGTGAATGTGTCTTAAAAATCTCCAGCCGTCTCCACTCATTCTAGTCCGTTCTACCTACGTTGACCAGTTCACACCGATCTAAGAAAACTAAGGCACCTCCCGCTCTAATATTGATCTATTCATTGCTAAGTAACAGTCCTAAATATCAAACGGCCCATAAATCTGGATGTGTCATTTCTACAATCTTAATCCTCCATCATGCAAACATATAATCATTGGTTCTGACATACCTGAGATCATTTCAAACAGGTTTCCTGTTCATGTTAATACCATAACCCTGGCAAATTGTTTCTAACCCGTTATAGCCTTTTTAGAGAAAAACAAAAAAACAACCTGTATTCTGAATATTAGTTTCTGTTTAGAAATGAACATGATCGTGGAATAGAGCGAATGCATAACTAAGGTCCCGAGCAATACCACAGAGCGAGCGCTTGAATTAAAAATACAACATGTGCCGAGTTTGCTGGACTGGTCCACAGTGAAGGTTTCAACAGTGCTTGCATATAATGGAACATACAAAATGCTGGCAATAGTAGAATTAATAAAACCACAGGTACATATGCACAAACTTTCACTATTTCTGTACTTGGGTGTGCTTCAATACTGAAAGCTCATTCGTTTTTTCAGCAAACAAAAGCTCACTCAAAACATTTACCTATATGATTTTTAGCATTATATTGAGAAACTGTGAACTGCAATGTGTGCAGTTCTGTAACGTCAGCAATCTTAACGTCAGACATTGACAATGCAAGTGTAAATATGTATACATACATACATACATATATAATTCTGTATTCTTGCATTGCATGGAAAAGAACTGCGTCAACATTCTACCCAACATCACTTTCCCAGGAGAAGTTCAATCAAAGCTTTAGAACAACATGCGGGCGAGTGAATGATATACATTTTTATATTCGAGTGAGCTTTTCCAAGGAACAACCTGGAATATTTGGGAATTCTGAACAGCGTACAGATGTACAATCATCTGCAAAATTAGTTTTAAAGGAATGGCTGAAATCCATTTCTCAATTTAGCAAAAGCGAGCAGTAGTGGATGTGAACACGTCACATGACCATTAGTGTATGGAACCGGACCGATGAGGTTCTGTTGGAGTCGTAATGGCTTGGCTCTCTAATCGGAGCTATTCTGAGGTTCAGGGATGTTTGATAGATCACCACAGCAGCTTTACTGTACGTACGTGATGACCTAATCTGTCATTATGAGCTGCAGGAAGTGTTAGAGGCAAAGCGTCGAAGCCCTTTCAATGCTTTCTCCATGTCACACCAACATTAAATGCTCTGGTACAGCTTACACTACATGTTATATTCACATGTACACTTTAGGCAAAATTTGGTTCTCGCGAGTAAAAAAAAAAAAACTCAAAACACTGAAAATAAAAACAAATTACTAAATGAATAAAACCTCTTTGGAAACAGCATTATTGCTTCTGTAACAGAAGCGTGAAGCACAGATGAACAAGGCTGCAGTGAATCGGTTACATTCAGCACAACAGATTATTTATGATCGCGTATGATTGTGTGTGTTTTGAGAGTTTATGTGTTTATGTCTTGAGTTCTCTTAACGCTGGATCTTGCACGCAATGCAACAACATTCATGAAACAAAAGCAGTTCTTAGAAAACATTCATACATCAATGTTTTCAATTCAAAAGAACCTTGCATTCAATGCAACAATTCACACAATGGTCTTATGAAGTGGCCTTGTGAGTGTTTAATGCGACAGTTTACACATCAATTGTTGTATGCACAAATTCACTGCACACTTGTGAATCTCGCATTCAACTAAATTTGTGCATGACTGTCCACACGAATGATTTCACTGCAAGCTTGTTAATGTTATATTCCATGGATAAAATATACATAAGAATGGCTTTACGAACGATTTGCACAAAAATATTGTTCTCCTTGTGTTTCATGAATGAGGCCCAATACTTTTTTGTAGTGTTCCCTTGCAAATCTATTCATCTCGACAATGGAATTAGTGGAATTACGAAAAACTAGCGTTTCTTGACAAAATAATGCTTCGATTTACATAAAAAGAACTGACGCGGAAAATAAAAAGGAAAGAAGACTCTCTCGAAGCCAATTCACACTTATTTAACAACAGAATAGTGTTATGATTTCATTATATATTATACTCTACTTAAACTCTATTTACATTATTGAACTCAGAATCTATGTTGAACTCTGACCTCTGAAGGTCGGCATGGCACTGGAGGGTAGAGGCTGAGTTATACAGTAGTGCCACAGCTGGGGGCGCTCTATCTATCGGGGCTTGTTTTATCACACTGATTGGAATGCCAGGAACAGTTTTCCGTGTTAGTGTTATGTGTTTTAAAGTAACATCCCACCCTGTCCATTAAGACTTTTGAATGCATATTTTTTCCCTTGCGTTAGATGAGGCACACTTGACAACAAACACTGATAAATTCACGTTAAAGCTGTGTGTTTGTCTTTTTGCCCCCCCCCCCTCCACACCTGTGGCGGTGAGAGATGAGCTACTCTCAGTGGACTGTTCCCCATCCAACAGAGGAACAGAAACTGGTGATGGGTCCACTCAAAAGGGATGTAAGGTGCAGGGTAATGTGCGTGTCAAACAATCACATGTGTAATGCATATGCACACAAACACACACCTGGCCCCAGCGGGTGTTTGGGAATATGACGTATAAGGAGTGGGCTCTTGGTCTTGGTTAAATGCGTGACTGAGCTCATGTCTCCCAGCCCAGGTGCTGGCCGCGCTCCAGAGACTGAGTCTTGCTCTTGTGCGGGGGTGAAGGGCTCGGTGGGCTGCTCAGGTTGGAGCTGTTGGAGGCCGTGGAGTGACGGGGCGAATCTGAATCCTAAAAGCAGGACATGGAGATGATGAATAAACAGACTAAATACAGCAAGGATGCATTACATATAAAAAAATAAAAATAAAATTCTTCAGCAAGGATGCAATAAATTGATCATAAATGACAGTAAAATACATTTATAATGTTATAAAACATTAATGTTGATAATTAAGCACCAAATCATCATATTAGACTGATTTCTGAAGGATCATGTGACACTGAAGACTGGAGTAAATTCAGCTTTGCAACACAGGAATAAATTACATTTTTAAATATATTTAAAGATACACTATGTAATGTTTTTTGTTAAAAACATTCAAATAATAAATACATCAAATAGTCAATACATCATTAATCCTTCTTCCAAAATGTGTTTTTGTCCCTGATTCACTATGGTAAGCCTGTTACAATTGTTTTATATTTTTGTTTTTTCCGGGAAATTAAGTACATGTGTCACTTGCCTGTGCGTGTCTTGTCATATGCGTAAATAGAGGAAAGCTGCTCTGCTACTTTGACGTGTGTATTAGTCCAGTCATTTTAAGCCAAAATGGGGGTCAACTTTGAACAAATTGCAACAGAAGCAAACTCAACTGATTTTGTATCCTCAATATGTCCTGAGTAAGGAAAAAAAAGTCCCGAAGAATCCCATTAGGGGAAAGTTTCGAAAAAGACCCAAATATACCCCATTCATACGCCTATTCATTCTTTTTCTTACGTGAATAGGATAAAAATTTTAACCTTTAGATATCACCATGAAAATTACTGAGTTGATTACTTACATCAAGACAAACAAAAATTGTATTACAAGTTTTTTTTTATTGTTTGTTAACATGGACAAACGGTGCATAATCTAATTACGTATCTTGCATAAATACCACAACAGATCTAAACATTGGGTAAAGCCAGGTGAAAATGTCTTGTTGAATCTTCTTGACACATAACAGTAAAAACTTAATGTTAAGTTCTGAATGGGACCCATTTAGGCTACCCATGAGCATTAATACATAGAGGCAGGAAGAAGTACTTTAAACCAGCCTTTATTAATTATTATTGCAGAGATGGGGTTTGGGGCTGGGTCCGTGGGACTGTTTCTGGGGGTTCACTTTTTATTTTGCATTCTGCATTCTCCTTACCACTGTCTCCTGTTCTTCCCTCAGACTCGCCCCCCAGAAACAGTCCCACGGACCCAGACCCAAACCCCATCTCTTAAAAATTAATAAAGGCTGGTTTAAAGTACTTCTTCCTGCCTCTATGTATTAATGCTCATGGGTAGCCTAAATGGGTCCCATTCAGACCTTAACATTAAGTTTTTACTGTTATGTGTCAACAAGATTCAACAAGACATTTTCGCCTGGCTAGACCCAATGTTTAGATCTGTTGTGGTATTTATGCAAGATACGTAATTAGATTATGCACCGTTTGTCCATGTTAACAAACAATTTAAAAAAACTTGTAATACATTTTTTGTTTGTCTTGATGTAAGTAATCAGCTTTTCATGGTGATATCTAAAGGTTAAATTTTTACCCTATTCACGTAAGAAAAAGAATGAATAGGCGTATGAATGGGGTATATTTGGGTCTTTTTCGAAACTTTCCCCTAATGGGATTCTTCGGGACTTTTTTTTCCTTACTCAGGACATATTGAGGATACAAAATCAGTTGAGTTTGCTTCTGTTGCAATTTGTTCAACCTTTTTTCATAAAATGACTGGACTATAGGTGTGGGAGTGGCATAGGTCAGTTGTTACAATGAGAGAGAAAGGTTGACATGGAGCAGATAAATCTCCAACCTCCAGTGAATCAGAGGACTATATAGAGGAGCTTCTGCTGGCAAAAAGAGAACTCGACAGAGCTCGTAATAAAACAAGAATCAACATTGGCTTGGCTTTTCAGAGACAGTGAGAACCGAGAGATTTGAAATGTTGTAAAAGCAACGCGGAGATGGTGTTTTTACTCAGCTGGTGAGTAAGGTATTTAATTGAACAGATAAATTGCCATATATAGCTCTCTAACAGAGTTCATTGTAAAGTATTATCTATTGTGAAGGCTCATTTCATTATGGTTGTTATAGCTGTGCAGGAATTACCGCATCTATTAACAGGTAAAGCTTACAGTGACATCTTCAGCCAGACCGCTTGAGATCCTTTCCATCTGAGCTGGTTATATCTCTTCAGACTAATAGTGAATGTTTTATGAGCAGTAGAATAACCATATTCATCCACACAGTCACACAGAGCTGAAGCACAACCAAAACAATGTTCTTCCACAAAATCCATGCAGTTATGTTTTTTAACCGCTAGAGGGCCAAAAGTTACATAGTGTACCCTTTAAGGCAAAATAACAGCCATTACCATTTTAACCCATCTCCAATGCTCAAGGACAAATGCTGTAACTACTGTATAAATATATAAAAGTTAGAATTAGAGAACAAACTGCATATCGAAATTGTTGTAAATAAGACACTTTGCACAACATTTACTCAAAATTCACTAAAAAGACCTGAAAATATTTGTCCATTTACTCGGCTGTTGGTAGATTTTGGGTCTGATGTAAATCTTCATCTGCCATGCAGAAACATGTATTGGCTGATGTAATCGTTTAAAAATAGACAAACATCAGCCGATTAAAGAGTTTATCACTAGCTAGAACAACCACGACAACAACTCCTCCTCTACACAATATAAGTGGATGTATAAAAGGTGCTATGCAACACATTAATGCTAGCAAACGCTGTACATTTCCACCACCTACACAGATCAAACACGCTTTCAATGTGGAGACAGCTCAACTATCCCATTTCTCCATATGAGGTGGGAGCTACAGGGTTCAGGATCATGTGTGTTACCTTTATCTTACTAAGCAGGGTCCTTAAAGCCCTTTTCAGATCAGGGGTCTTCTCTCCCGGACACTAAAGAGTCACACACAGCACCCACACATCATTATACAGTCGATGTGCACAAAGTCAAACGTGGAGCCGAGGCGCAAACTGTGTGTGTGCAGGTGGAGTGTTAGCAGGTCAACACCTCAATCTGTGGATATGGTGCCACTTCACACACTCAACACATGCATCTAGCGTGAGAAAGAGAGGATGGAGACCCTCCAAACACATTTTGGTATGTGAAATGCAAAAAATGCCTGTATATTGGTTTTTAGGGATTATATAACACACTTCTAGTGCTCTCTATAGTTTTAGCTGTGATCAGCATCGCACAAAAACCTCCAGGAGTGAAACTTTTACCTGTTTTGATCAGTCTGGAGGTCGAATCAACATGTTAAATCAACATCCACAAGAAGAACACAACATTAAGGGGCAAATACCCCTTTACAATCCCATCAGTCTTATCATTCAGACATTTCCACATGACTATCTCAGCAGTGGGGTTGCAGAAAATCTATATTTTATTCATAAATAACCTTATTTTTAGCAATAAAAACCTTTAAAGTCTTTTTTTCAAATTCGTTTAGTTTTTTTTATTTATTATTATTTGCTTGCTGTTTTTTTTTTCTTTCTTTAAATGCCAAAGTTAAAAATGAATATGTAAAACACTTTTAGAAACCAAGGCATCTGGGAAAAAAGGCACGGACCTCTCTGTCAAACTGGGAGAGAGGGGCGTCACTCCCGCAGTCCACGCCCCCTCCGGATGAGAGCGAGCCTTCAGAGGGTGATGTCATCTGACGTTTGGTGGAACCGTAGTTGCCAACCGAAAAGTCCCGTCTCATTGCGCTGCCATTTTGAGCGGTGGAGCCTGGGATATGGGACACAGACATGAACAGATCATTAAGACATTTGCCGTGTCCCAATTCACCTACTTCTACTATGCCCTAAAAGTATGTATTGTTTTTGTGAAGGAAAAGTACACACTTTTGAGTGTGTAGCAGAGGAGTAGGCTAGCTTTGGGACATCTTCATCATAATTGCATCTTTAACGGACAGCTCTGTCGCTTAGTTACACGCATCCTGTCAGCGTTTAAACTGCCCTGTCAATCATCCTGTACCAGTTAAAATCCTCCACCGTTTCGGAGAGAAATGTAGTAGCACGTTGATCTGCCAGTCGTGGGTCTGTCATGTGGAGAACTCTCCTTGTGTGTTTGCATAATGATGCATTTAAAAGTTAATGACTAAATATATCTTTATAAATGTTTACAATGCTGTTACAAATTAAAGGGTTACTTCAGGATTTAGCATTAAGCTTTGTATTAGTAGAAAACCTGTAGTATTTTCGAATTACCATGCTTTCCACCCTCATATCCCTCTGAGACAAGAGATTTATGTATTTTTTGTCTGGAAAAAATCCTCCGATGACGCAAAAATCGTCATTTTGCGTCATCGGAGGATTTTCTGGCCAGAGGCTAAAGACTACAGCCAGTAGGAGGCGTTGTTCCGCATGTTTTCAGCCCGCCCATAGAGGGAGGGATCTCACTCACAGAATGTACACACAGTCAGCCGTCTTTCTTTGGAAGCTAAGCTAGCAGGCTCTTGTTCTGTGGAGAAAGCTGAATAGTTGGAGAAAGCTGAGTAAGTAGGGGTTATATCCTCCTTTTCCCGGACTTGTCCGGCGGGCGAGATCGTTCAAAATGTCCGGGATTCGGCTTTTGCTTTCTGCGGTTGCCATTCATTGTTTACATGCACACCTCTTGTTTCAATCTAACTGAATTCATTCCGACCGGTGAGTCTGAATGTAGTGTTTACATGAACGCTAATCAAGTGATCGGTTGATGTGCGTTTTAAACATTGCTAAGAAAATTCCTGCACCTCCGTTGCGAGACCGGCGCGTCTCAGTAATGACGCCACCGGCCTCGCGCCGTTCTCCCGCGGCCGTCAGCCTCGTCCTGCTCGCCACAGTAAACATGATGAATGAATGGCGACTGTAGAACGCAAAAGCCGAATCCCGGACATTTTGGGCGATCCCGAAATCCCAGGCAGACTCGTCACGGAGACTCACTGGTAGCCTCATAGGGTAGCCTAACCTTGTTTTCAACTGCGCTGTCTTACCGGTAGGCGTGGCCTCCTAGGGCAGTGAAGCAAGTGCATTCTGGGAGTTGTTGTCTTTTATCCACATAAGCCAAAAATACATTTTCTGGCTTTTCTCAGTCTAGAAAGCTCCAAATTAAAAAATTTCTTCACATTTCTTCTACATAAATGACCTATTTTAAATACACATTCATCTTCCCAGAGGTGAAGTATCCCTTTAAACAATGTGGATACCATTGAACAAATATATTTTCGTCAGGTTAGATGCTGATTATTAATCACTCAAACCCTTTATTTAAACCTCTCTACTTAACTGTTGTCTCGCACATTCACAGTTTGTAGTTTTTTATTATTATTTTTTATTCGTGTTTGTAGTTCTAATCGAATCCTCATCCAACACTCAATGGGTTGTGGGCAATATTAGCTTGTTGGAGTGTGCACGGATCTGCACTTTAGATTCTAACTGGGAAAAGTAAACCATCCGGGTATCTTTGGAATACTCATTTCAGCATACTACAATTTGGGACTAATTCTTATTTCGAATACTATTTACGACGGATAGTATGCGAATTGGGAAGCAGTCATTGACTCATTTACCATGAGAACCTGAAAAGTTCAAATTACATTATGTCCGACGCAACATCAATTGATGATGAAGTTTATAAACTCAAAAGAACATCCGAAAGTTCAAAAAGAGAAAATGAAAAAAGAAGAAAAGAAAACTCAAACATTCAAAAAACGTTCACATTTTCAAGACAGTTTGAACATTCAAAAGACAATGTGAAAAATTCAAAGTACAGTTTGATAATTCAAAAGACAGTTTTACAGTTTATAAGAGAGTTTGAATTCAAAAGACCAATTACCCTTAAAAAAAATATATATATGTGCCAAAAAATTTGTTTTATGGATATTTCCTCTAAAACCAATAGATTTTCCACCAATAATTGAAACTAGCAATAGTTTCTTGAGTCACTCTTATCCATATATCTATGAACATATTTCAGTACTCACGTGTGCCGAGACCACTGCTGGCGCTCATAGATCGGCCCGGTTCAGGCCTGGCCTTGCTGATGGAGGGGATACTGACGGATGCTCCCAGGACACCACGACTCTCCTGAGCGCGCACATTCTGAACACCCCAAACACACAGTGGGCAGAGAAAAACATTATTATTACTGAAATCAAACAATAAATAAATTCACAAAAGCTAAAAATACACCAATGTCTCTGTAAATTATCTAAAATTATAAAGCAAGGGGAAAATTAAATCATTTTCTCACTTAAGTTTTTCAATAAGATTCATAAAACCAGCAGTACACACAATATTTTGTCATTTAACAAAACCCATTAAATGTACACTTAAATTTGTGGTTTTTAATCCATGTCTGTTAGCATTGAGGTCATACCTGGTTTTAACCCTTAAAGGTGCAGTAAGCGATTTCTGAGAAACACTGTTGATATTTGAAATCAACCCAAACAAACACACCCTTCCCTTCATTGCTCCGCCCCCAAAATGCACAAACACGCAAACAGTAGATGTCTCTTTATCATTGCTGAAGTGAAGCAAAATAATGCTTTAATGACACTCAAAACTGTCCTGTCACTATAGCCAATTACAACAACAGCATATCTTGGTTCTGTGAAATGAATCAAAACCAGTGTTACTCACATACAGAGCAGAAATAATGCAACATCAGCATCCGTTTACAGGCCTTCCCGCTTACTCTCCAGCGCTGGAAAGCTTTTCTAATATAAACGCTGATCCTAAAGCTCTTGCCTGATCATAACCCTTCTTTTTCAGTGATATTCCTCTTAACTTTTCTCTTTTGTAATGTCTCTCAGCCATCTCTCTTTCTACAGCCTTTCTTCAAATCTCCCTCTTGCTCACTCTCTCTCCTCCCCCATTATAAGTGGACACGCCCCCAATTGCTGATTGGCTACAAGTGTGTTGTGGTTCTCGTCCAAACCACTTTCAACAGTGTTTTGTTTACTGCACCTTTAAAAAAAAAAAAAAAAAAACTAAGGAGGAGGATGATTTGGCATGCAGAGCAACAAACAGATTGTCAATTTGTGACACAGGCAGACAGTCTGAAAACAGACTGAGGGTGAAAGTGAGCTAATGCATGTGGGAATACATTCAGAAAACAGATGGAGTGAGTCTGTCTCTCTCTCTCTGGTCCTACCAGAGAGCAGATGGAAGCAGGGGTCCCAGGGGCGGAGCTGAGAGACAGGGAGTGGGAGGAGAGAGGGGAGGAGTCCTGGGACAGGAAGTTGTCAGCAGAGGTGAGTGTCATGTGATAGACATGCTCAAAGCGGGTAGGGGTGGAGATGAGGCGCAGATGAGGAGAGGGGAGAGGAGAACCGGGCTACAGAAGGAACCCAAGAGAGGCAGATATAGAGGGGTGAAATGGAGGAAAAAGAAAGAAAAAATATAGATGCATGCAACAGTTTACTGCTCAATAATGGCATAAATAAGAAGAATAAGTTGGTGACAAGTCAATGAGATAAAGTCATTTAAAAGACAACATAAGAGAAAATTGGTCCATTTACTTCCTAAATGCTGGTTATATAAAATGGCCATGTAATGTGACATTACGAAAGTCAAATGTGGTTTTATGCCATCTTTTAATCAAGCTCATCTATAAAACTGAAATAATAACAGTGGAAATAATTAACAGCTCATGCTCATCAAAACAGCTCTTAGAAACAGATGGATGGAGGCGTAGAATCTGAGAGGTGACGTTCTCCCTGCTGTCAGCCGCTCCTACCATTGGCAGATCTTTCAGGATCTGGATCCCATCTCCCGGGCCCATATGAACCACATGGTTGAAGTTTGTTGGGTTTGAAATTAACTTGTTCCTCATTTCTGGGTCTCTCAGCATCTCCCTGAAGAGCACAAACAATGCAGTGAGACTCAGAGTACACAAATACATTCTCAAGACTAGAATAATTCAACAAATTGCAAACATGAAACTTGGATTTCAATTAAGGGCTTTCCACCGACTTACCTCATGCTTCTCAATAAATTCATATATTTTTTACAGAAACTTTCACTTGCTGTTTAGTAGCAAAGAATTACAATGCTGAAACTGTAATGAATTATTCTATTTATTTTTATTTTACATGACATTTTCACAGATAAACTTTAAAGATGCACCGATACTAAATTTAGTCGATACTGATTATTTAGAATGATATCTGCTGATACGATAGTTTAATTTTCTTAAGGAAAAAAACCTCCCAACTAATGCTGTAAACTATACAGGGAACCTTCTCATTTGGTACACTATTAGAGGTTAAAATTAACAACAGAGCCCCAACTACTATTTTCAACTCCTATTTGTAACTTAATAATTACAGTGTAGTTTTCAAAAAACACTCATCTTCATGGTAAATTTATTTAAACATACATATATAAGTAACAGTAAATAAGCTCCTCTCTAGTGTTTTATTATTGCTAACTAATGAACTGTGAACACTGGATAACTGGTAAATGGCAACATTAAGTGACATGTTTACAAGCTTTTTTATAGACGTCTTTCTGCGATTGAAACACTGATGAGAGATACAGTAGGATACATTTCGTTAAGTTGGACTGTAACTTTCAACAAACCTTTTGATGTTCATTCATGTTTTTTGTGATTACTGGATGGGAGGCGCTACAAATATCAACCCTCCACGCACACAAAATGCGACAAAAAATATCGTTTGCATGTAGTGGGTCGATTCCGCGTGGTATGTAAGGCTCCCTCGTTCGTTCCCTCATTGTCTTTGTGTGTGTGTGAGAAACACAGCGCTCTCAGCAATGCGACGGCGAGTTGTGTGCCTTCACACTAGAGTTTACAGTACGCTGCACATCCACGGAGCTGCGTTGAAATAGTACAGATCGCTTGACAGAGAGCAAAACTCTCAAGCGCTCAGTCAGAGTGTTCAGCAAGTGAAAATATATCTATGCTAAACTTATACTTAACCTCTAACACACACACACAGGCGTGTAAAATCTAGAAATGTATTATCCAATGGCTAATGATAGACATTATTTAGTCGCCTAGAGTGAAGACTTAGTCGCATTGTAGAGTTGACTTATAGTTCATATCGAGAATATCGCAAAATTTAACACAAGAAACGTTTTCTTCACACACAGTTGCAGTCTGAAAAGTTTTTCCACCCCCTGACTGACACAATATATTTGGCCTGATCATTGGCTGTTTTTAAACAATTGGCAGATGACGGATAGTGAAAATAATACCGATTACTGGCCGATACATTGGTGCATCCCTAATAGACTTGCTGCTGACCTCATAAATATGTAAAGAAGAATTTTAAACCAGGGATAAAATAATCATGAACAGCATGAAACATGAAACTTAATTTTTTCCTAGGATTTAGAATGGTCTAAAAATGAACAATTTCAAAAAGTGTGAAAAGGCCATAAGAGTTTCCTTTAGAAGTCATGCTGGTTAGTGTTGCTAGACTTGAACATCACCTCCTCTGCAGAACTCTCTCCTCCTCCGGCACGCGGAAAGAAAAGCGGCGTTTGCTCGTCACACTGCGCACCATCTGTTTACGGCTGTTGTCAGATGTCTCTGGCACCACCAGCTCATCTCCCTCTGCACATCATTACACAGTACACAAAACATTAAACAAATTACACAACACATTTAACGCTATGAAACGATAGAACAACAAACGTCTATTAGGATGTAAAGATTTGTTAAATCACATACGCATGAGTTTAAGCTTCCTATTCACAAGATGCTACATATTAAGCCGATTATTTACATTTTAACAATATGAAATCAAAATCGACCCCATTCTATTAAAAACCGTGTGAAATAATTATCAGTGCAAATTATTAAGAAAACAATGTTTGTGTGAAAATGTATTAGCTTTCTCTGCCTCTGAAACAACTTTTCCCTTTCTTATCTTTTATTTCCTGCTGAATATGCATAAGTACGTGGGGCAGGAATATTGAGAATCCTGGAGGAGCAGCAGGAGGGAGAATCTCACCCGCTGTCTTGTTTTTAAAGTAGATGAGCCGTACGGTCTCCAGCCCCAGCAGGTTTAGAGAGCCATCAGCGTTCAGAGGATGAACCTGCAATGCAGGAGACACACAGCTCATTAACACACTGAACTTTCATTTACCACCTGCTTCCACTATATTTTATTCCAAAAAGAGATGAGAAGCTCTCTGGAAGTGTGTCTTTTTTTATGATGTGGTATTATTGAAGATATAATGAAA
The DNA here is from genome assembly GCF_963993115.1 of Abramis brama. Classification (NCBI taxonomy): domain Eukaryota; kingdom Metazoa; phylum Chordata; class Actinopteri; order Cypriniformes; family Leuciscidae; genus Abramis; species Abramis brama. The sequence goes on along the minus strand of NC_139983.1, from coordinate 10,301,312 downwards.
AGTGTACGTTTTTCAAAGGCATCGTTTGAATCCAATCCATAGTGTTGACGTCGAATACATCCACTGCATTCTCGCTATACACTGACAGATAAGGTGCATTATAACCTGCAAGACAAAAGTCACAGAAAACAAACAAGTTATCCTCAGCATGCCTACGTCCCAGGACATTTTGTGCAAATTATGAGCACAACATCCGCAACTATTATAATATATGAGCACATAACTACAACAATGCACACTCTCAACTCGAGTACACAAAATATCTAGTGTAAAATAAGGTCATAATATTTACATAAAATAAAATATAATATGTATTATATTTTAAATATAATGGGCGATGTGTCCAAAATCACGATATGAGTAATAAAAACAAAGAAACTATATACAAGCATAAAGGAAAACTAACTACAATAGAACAAAGACATAAATGAAATAGACCTCCCTGAAAAACGTAAAGCATTAGAAATAAGAAATACTAGGCTACATAAGAATATAGCGAAATGAGTTCTATTTCACAGCTTATTGCACTTCAATGATCTAAAATCACTTGTTTTTAAACCACTAGATTATACTGTACATATGTAAATTATATTATAAAACCATTTCAGCAATAATATCTTTGCCTTTTTTTAGAAAAGCTACAATATTGTAAGATACATTTCAAGTGCAGTAATTTCATCCAATTCTGTTGATTGGTACTATCACACTGTAAACAAGTAAACACAAGCCATGATAATCAGAACAGAAAGACCAGTCGTCACTCACGGCATGAGGTGGGCTTAGCCGGCCACATCAGTTCCTGTTGTCGTGAACGTCTGCCCTGGCAGTCCACATACACACCGATACTGTTAAAGCACAAGAGCAGCTCTTTACTGGAGATCTCCACGAGGCAGAGAGCGTCCAGGCTCAGATGCTCGATGAAGGCCAGGGTGTGATCGTCAGGGTGAAGGAGGCTATTGACCACTCCATCCCCCTGAAGATTGTAGCGCAGGAACCCGGACTGGAAGCCCACGCAAAGCTTGTCGCCCTGGAGACCCATCCACTGCACTGATCCTGGGACGATGATATCCCGCAGCTTCCGATGGCGTGTTTTGCTCTTGTTGAGCTCGTAGATGATCACCTTGTCAGTTTTTTTCATGGCCACAAAAAGGCATGTGAGAGATCCGTGTCTGATTGTACCCGAAACCAGAGTTTGGCAGCCTTTGGTCTCCGCTATCTTACAGAATTCGGCATCTCGGTCATCTAGGGCCGCCATTGGGTAGAGTCGAACGTGGCCGTTTCGACCGGATATCACGGCAATCAACTGTTCTGATGGGATTAGCTCAATCTGATGGACCTTTTTATCTCCTACCTTGATAATCTCTGTGAATAGAAATATATAAACAATAAGAGGCTTTGTATTAACATCAAAGAATGCAGTAAGATGTCTAAAAATACAGTGTAAACGCAACAGATAAGTACAGTAAACGCAGATAAAGCTTTTAATTATGCTTACCGTCTTTGGTTACATGAATAACGTACAGCCCTTCCTCATTGCCCAGGGCTATCCTCTCATGATCTGTGGATAAATAGAAGTGTAGTTAAAATAAACAGAAAGCAGTTTGATAAAGCTACGCTGGATTGAGTTGGACTTGTGCGGACCAGTTCTTAAATTGTTGTTATATTAAAGAGGATTTTTCTTGCTCTTTTGAAGTACGGGAATTCAAAGAATTAATAAATGTTATATAAAAATTCAGCAGTATATCTTTATATATTATTATATAATATTATTTTACACACACATTATAATTATATTTTTAAATATTATATATATATACAGTACCAGTCAAAAGTTTGGAAACAGTACTATTTTTAATGTTTTTGAAAGAAGTCTCTTATGCTCATCAAGCCTGCAGTTAAAAAAACAAAAAACTAAAAAAAACAGTAATATTATGAAATATTATTACAATTTAAAATAATGGTTCTCTTTTTTATATACTTTAAAATGTAATTTATTTTTGTGATGCAAAGCTGAATTTTCATCAGCAAGTACTCCAGTCTTTGGTGTCTTATGATCCTTCAGAAATCATTCTAATATGATGATTTGATAGTCAGTTATTATCAATGATGGAAACAGTTGTGCTGTTTAATATATTTTTTTGGAATACTTTTTTCAGGATTCATTGATGAGTAAAACGTTAACAGCATTTATTCATAAAAACAGCATTTATTCAAAATAAAAACATTTCTAACAATATAAATCATTACCATCACCTTTTATCAATTTAACGCATCCTTGTTGAATTAAAGTACTAATTTCTTTAAAAAAAAATAGTTATTGTTCCCAAACTTTTGAACGGTAGTGTATATTGTTACAAAAGATTTCTATTCTAAATAAATACAGTTCTTTTTAACTTTTTATTCATCAAATAATCCTGAAAAAAGTATCTCAGGTTATAAAAAAAATATTAAGCAGCACAACTGTTTCCAACATTGATCATAAATCAGCATATTAGAATGATTTCTGAAGGATCATAAGACACCAAAGACTGGAGTACTTGCTGATGAAAATTCAGCTTTGCGTCACAAAAATAAATTGCATTTTAAAGTATATTAAAAAAGAGAACCATTATTTTAAATTGTAATAATATTTCATAATATTACTGTTTTTTTTTTGTTTTGTTTTTTTTTAACTGCAGGCTTGATGAGCATAAGAGACTTCTTTCAAAAACATTAAAAATAGTACTGTTTCCAAACTTTTGACTGGTACTGTATTTATATATATATATATATATATATATTTACAGTATAATATATAATATATAAGACTCGTCTTGTGCTTCCTGTTTGACAACAGAAATGTAATATTTTCTTCCATCTCGTGGATTAGTACCATAATTCATTAGAGCCTCACGACGCATAAAAAATTATGTTTTTTTTTGTACAAACAAAGTACTCGCGTTGCTTCATAAAATTGAGGTTAAACCACTGGAGCTCTCAGATTTCATTAAAAAGATCTTCATTTGTGTTCCGAAGCTGAACAAATGTCTTTAGGGTTTGGAACGACATGAGGGTGAGTAATTAATAACAGAATTTATATATAAAGTAAATATAATTATAATTTTTAGGTGAACTATCCCTTTAACATATGATCGCTCACATACACAAGGCGTGCAGATATCTACTCATTTCATATGTGAAGAGGTTAGCCAATCACATCAGAGATTATATAAATATGGAAGTCTTAATGATTGTTATGTAATAAAAAACCTTGACATTAACATTATAAACCTAAGATTATTGGGATGTGGTGGATTGTACCTATAATAGCAGCAGCTTGTGTGGTTTTGATGAGAGGCAGTGTGCTGTCATACGCTTCTTTAGGGACGTAAACAAAGCGTTCTTTAAGTTTGCTCTTCTTCAAGAGGCGGTGCAGCTCGTTCAGCAGGCCGACCCACTTGGTTCTTTCCTGATCGCTGTCGGCCAGGATCAAGATGGAGCATTTCTTATTGCTGGATGAGGAGAGCTGTGACGCTGTCACCTGCAGGAGAGGAAGAGGACAACAACTTCAAATTTTATCACTGAACACAGGCACAAAAGAATTTTCTAAAATTGCAGTACAATACTAATGTTACCAATATGAACTTATGTAAATAAAATATTGTACAATTATGTTCAACTCACCCTGAAGATACAGGGAATGTCCTTCCTGTTTGCATGAATGACATCCGATGCCAAAACTGCGCTAACTGAAAATTCCTCGTCCCTGCGAACAAAGAGAACGATTTAGATGTCATGCAAACACAGTCAAAGACAGGACCAGATGTTTGTTTTGAAGTTCTCACTGACCTCATGTCAATAACCTGGTTCACCGTGACACCAGGCTGAGCAGCTTTGCCCTCTGGGAGATCATATAAGAAGAGTTTGAAGTCACAGACCACAGCGATGGACCTCTGCCACCCCTTCTTCACACCTAATGGTTTCGGCACCTAAAAGAAAAGATCTCAGAATTAGTTCTCAAATAACTGAAAACAAAACTGTCCAAAATAGTGGGTTAACAGGTTAGTTCAACCAAAATGAGAATTCTGTCATTAATTACTCACCCTCATGTCGTTCCAAACCCGTTCTCCGGAACACAAATGAATATATTTTTTATGAAATGTAAGAGCTTTCTGTCCCTCCGTTGACAGCTACACAACTACCACTTTGACGCTTTAAAAAGTTCATGAAGAGATAGCAAAACTAAATATGAATTGAGAGGTTTAGTCCAAATTTTCTGAAGAGACACGATCGCTTATATGATGAAAAGAATTTTGTCTTTTATATATAAACTTGACATGCGAGAACCAATGAGGTTCATTCTCATGTTACGCAAGCATGTTTGAGCTTCCACAAGAACCAATGAGGTTTGTTCTCTCACGTCAAGCAGGTTCGGTTGAGCTTCTGTTTATGTTCGCTAATCAATATGTATATGTGAATAAAAGCTTAAATTCAATCTGTTCATTATATAAAGCGATCATGTCTCTTCAGAAAATTTGGACTAGACTGTTCAATTCATTTATTTTACGATTAACTTTTTGAAGCATCTGTGGTAGTTGCGTAGCTGTCAATGGAGGGACAGAAAGTTCTCAGATTTCATAAAAAATATCTTCATTTGTGTTCCGAAGATCAATGAAAGTATTTTATTTATATATATTATTTATATTATAAGTAGAGCAATATTGCCTTTGGTGACAGATTATTTTTAAAAGCTAAAACATTATAGGTTGAAATTATAAATTAATCCTAGTCCATTTTTCAGGAAGATAAAAAAATTATGTTTATCTGCTAATAGTAATATTAACAGTAATAGTTTTGATTACAAAAATTTTATGAGGATTTAAACTAAAGCATCTAACCTTGACGTGGCCCTCATAAGCTGTGCCGATGCCCTTCTGGGGGTCGATACCCAGCGGTCCTTTGGTTTGATCCGGTGGGATCGGGCACACGGCAGGAGCTTTGTCCGCACACGTCACATGACAGGAGAAATTACAGACTGCAGGAGGAGGAGAACAAGGTGAATGCCAATCTTAAAGTCATTTACTATTTCCATGACAACCTCAGCTGAGCCCTTACCTTCACACGTACAGCCCTGCCGAATGATTCCCACCATTAGAGAAGTACACTGGTTACACTTAGTGGCCGTATTGAAGGTTTTCACCACAAACTGATGGGCCTTTGGCTAAAAAAAAAAAGAGCAATTTAGAAAATAATAAATTACAACATATTACAAAACATAAGATGCGTTTGACCGGCTGATATGAAAGTAGTTGTAGAATGTGAGGAAAATGAATTACTTTAGGTGTGCTTTGACCAGAGCTACTGTATCCTGATCGAACGGGTGTTTGAGCGCCTCGTTGTGGCTGATCTACCTGCTGGAAACATAGTCACGGCTATTAGTCACAACATGCTAACATCCTATCAGAAATGCATCATCTGCACCGTCTCTTTTTCTAAATGAGTAAAGCTTTGTTACAAAACCTGCTGAGCTCCCTACCTAGACAACAGCCCTATAAGGCATCTAACCACATGCTTCTGACCACATTCTAAGGTGGCATCTTATGTGTCTGCACTGGATAAGGCAATCCCTGAATACACTGCAACAAGCTCTGTGTTAAGTTTCATCCAAAATGGCAGTTAAATGGACTAAGTTTCTGAGTTTTAGTGTTGCTAAAGGGGTCAGACATTGTGAAGTCACCTCTTGAGACTCCTGCAAATCGCTGGTAGTTGAGGGCGAGCGAGAGTGTGACGTGACCTGGGATCTTCCATCTTCCTCCCGGGATGGAGTGTTGGACAGGCTGAAGTTATCGATGGAATCAATCTATTGAGAAGGTTAGAGAAAGGAAACATTTAGAGAACCGATCCAGCTGTACTATGAACTATGAGCAGCAGATGGAAAGCATAATGCATTTAGACCCAAGACATGCCTGCTAAACATAACAACTGACTCTTTGAAAAGACATCATGCACATTAGCAGCATTTTGACAGGACAGACTCAAACAAGACCCAAACAACACGTCAATGATGCTCGACAGGAACAAGAACCGAGAATGTAGAGAAATCTGAAACGCAAACAACTCATGTCTGTTTCACAACAAGCTTCACAGTAGTTTAGCAACAGCAATTATATGCAAAAGTGAGTTAGAAGTTGAGTCATCCAAACCTCAATTGGTAATGCAAGATGAATGGAATAAAATGTTTGCATATGTATTAGCTACAGAAAGTGTCAGTTTGCAGTCCAAATGCTCATGATGAAGAAGAACTGAGGTGGAATTGACCCTGAATGTGACAAATAAGCATGTGCACATGAAAGACCCTCTGGGATATGTGTGATATGTCGCTTCTGCCATGCAGTAGCAGACCGCAGACATGCATCAAAGTCAAACCAACAGAGATGAACCACTGCACCAAGCACAACAAAAGGAGCTTACACGTCTGCCTTTGCCGGATGGCCCACAGGCAGTGGAGTGCTTCATCACAGACAAAACAGACAGATAGAACGAGAGAAATAAATAAAAAGAGAGCAAACAATATATGAACACGGAGAAAAGGATTTGCACATTTACTCGATTTTAAAATTACGGACTCAAAAGCCCAGAGGTAATAATCGAGAACGTATTTCAGCCAGTTATTTAATCTACAGTAAACCATGTAAAGACAGAGAATATAAGAGGAAACATAAATATCAATAAATCATTATTTTCTGATTTACAAATGAAAAAGCAGACAGAATGAATTAATGAAGCCACATGCCACTGTTTCAAAACACCTACATCAAACTGATCCAGGGCGGAGGTTGGAGCATTGAGGAAGGCCAGGAAGGAATTCTGGGAGTCTTGATGCTTGACCCCTATGTAACACATAACATGACTTAAATTTCCCATACAAACATATACACCATCTAAAATATCAAGAAATTTTGCCTGATTGATTTCAAATGTTCAGGCTTTTACCTTTAGACAATCGCAGATTCTCAGTTTCCTGTTTCAGCCTCTGGATCTCTGCCTGCAGGTCCTGGTTCTTCTTTTCCAAGTCATCCAGCTTACTGTGCAGAACAGAATCAGACACAATGTAATGACCATAACCTGATTAATTCACCAATATATGGCCATTTTTAGATCATTTTTATATTTCATATTTGAAATCACCAATGAAATCTGACAACAACTGTCTCATAAATTTTGTTTCTAAATGCTCAAATCATGACAAAAAACTTAATTTTTCATGCTGGAGCAGCCAATGCAGTCATAAGCACACGTCTCAGAACATGACTGTTTTTATAGCAACCGGAGCTTCTAACAGCAGCTGCAGTGACGCAATGACTTTACCAATTGGCAATTGCCTCTTTTACTTAGAAGGCGAGATTTATTCCGCCATATTGCGCGTTGAACTTTCTCCCATTCATAGTAATACAAGTGCACCATCTTTGTATATCTGAAGTCTTTGTTAATACCCATCAACTCATTTCCTGATGTACCGACAGGTACGTCCTACTGCAAGCTTTAAAGGAGAGATGTGTGTTTTACCACTCAGTGGCCATATGGGACGTCTTGACTTTGTTGAGCTCATCCTGGATGGTTTGTTTGGCTCTAATCTCAGCATCCAGTGCAGACTGCAGCTCCAGACGGGCAGACATGTCCAGCTTAGCAAAACGTCTAATCTTCCATGGCATGTCCTGGAAAACCAAAAGAAAAGAGAATTAAACATCTACTGGGTCTCAATGCAGTAAGATTTGGTGCCATTGAAATCCTTTAAATTTAAAAAAAGATCAATGTTTAGAATAAACCTTTAACTCATGCTAAAATGCATTCCTAAAACTAAGCACTGAGTTAACAGTCAAGATCAAAGTTTAGTTCTCTTACAGTAGCACGTGCACCCAGACTGGTGTTCCTCAGGCCTTCCAGTTCTTCTGTCATCTTAGTAGCCAAAGCCTGCAGATATCCTCGAGCATCTTTTTCATCACTGACCCTGAGAGAGAAAAGCAGATGTTCAGAACCACCCTTACCAAACATGACCACAAGGTGGCCCCATGGCCACGCAAATACCAAAGGTTTGGTGCCAAAGCAGCAGAAGTGAACAAACATTGAATTACAATTATGCAGAGGAGTAGCAAGCTTAATAACCATTATTTCACTTTTTTATTACATTTTAGAATTTTCAGCCTTGCAGCCGTGATTTTAAAACCAAGAAGAAGCTTTTCAAGCAGAGGTTTCAAGCAATGGACTGAACGAACAGGAAAGTGGTGATCTTTTATGGCTAGTTCCTACTAATCTGCCTTTCAGCTAGGACTACTGGGCAAATGTTATGTCGCATAATTCATATTCATTAGTCAAGCTGCTAAGGTTAATAATTTGTCCCCATTCACTCTTTTCAGATCATTCCTACACTCCATCACTTTGGGTCCAAGGTCTAGATTTGTATATACTGCCAAATAAACTGATGCATTAGTGCATTTTTTATAATTTTTCTAAAAACACAAGTCAATTTGTTTTGGAAATGCAAACTGATTGTGTATGTTTGAAATAGCTACTCTTGGGGATAAAATTTCTGGGAAATAGCTAATAAAAGCTAATTAAAAGAAAAAAAGCTTGTTATAAAGAAATTATAATATACACTGCCCAGCCAAAAAATAAGTTACTGTTTGGATTTAAAAAGGCAAATGCTTAAGAGTCTATGATTGGATCATTATTGCAGTGATTATTATGTTTCTAGCATGTTATATGTTTGGCAACAGATCTTCTAACCCTAATTTATGGAGTGTGTAGCTTTTCATTTCTGAAACAACCATTTACAAGATCTTGACCAAAAACGGATGCATCTCTTGATAGAAATAACATCTCAACATTTATTTCCATCAAGAGCCTGATGAATCTTGACATTGTCCTCCTGGAATATGGCCATGATGTGTCTTCCTACATGGTTGTTTAAGAAATGAAAAGCTACAAACTCCATCAATCAGAGTTAGAAGAACTGTTGCCAAAAATATAACATGATAGAAACATAATAATCACTGCAATAATGATCCAACCATAGACTCTTAAATTCCAAAAAGTGACTTTTTTTGTAGGCCCGGCAGTGTATATTTGCTCCTTAAAGTTCAGGGTTTGGTTGTCCTACAACAGGGTCAAAAATGTACCATCGTTTGAGGGCAAAAAAACACCCACGTCTTGTGGAGAATTCCTCTGATTTTTATTGTTAAATTAACATTTGATAAATATCATTATATAGCACACTAGGCCATTCTAGTAATGAGTTTGTGTGTTTAGCACCTCAGCAGACTACATAGTGACCTGTAACGCACAGCAAAGACAACTTGAAGTAATTACACTAACAATGGGAATGAAAAATGGCTATTATTTTTTATTTGATAATAAATCAGTTTTCTCTGAATCTAAGCATGATCAGATACATCAGAATAAAGTCTAAGAGCAGTGATTCCAGATTAAAAAGCATGTGTGCGTTTCTCACCATTGAATGATTTCTGTGATCTGGGCCTCCCAGTGGGCCACACTCTCTTTCTTATCAGCCAGTTCTCTCATTTCCTCCTCCAGCTGTTTGTTACTGCTGCTCAACTTCTCAAACGAGGACATCGTCTACACACAATAAAAGATGTTATTAAAAACACTACAGATTAAAAAGTTTAGAGTTTTTTTTTTTAAATTAATACTTTTATTTAGCAAGGACACATTACATTGATCAAAAGTGACAGTAAAGACATGTATAATGTTACAAAAGATTTCTATTTCAAATAAATGCTGTTTTTTTCTTTTGCAATTTCTATTTGTAAAAGAATTCTTGATAAAAATGCATCACGGTTTATACAAAAATATTAAGCAGCACAACTGTTTTTAACAATGATCATAAGAAGAATGATTTCTGAAGGATCATGTGATTGAAGACTGGAGTAATGATACTGAAAATTCAGCTTTGCAACACAGGAATAAATTAAATATATCAAAACAGAAAGTTATACCCCTGGTTTCACAGACAGGGCTTAAGACTAGTCCTAGACTAAAATGTAAGTCTGAGCTGTTTCCACTGAAATAAACTTGCACTGACTGATCTTAAAAATATATCAGTGCCTTTTTAGTTTTAAGATGCACATCGGTAATGTTTTTTTCTAAGCATGTTTATAAAAATTACTTAAATGTCCTAATTGATCTATGGTCTAATCCTGGCTTAGTCTAAGCCCTGTCTGTGAAACCGGGCCATTAAATTGCAAAAATAGAAATGTACATTGCAATAATATTTCACAATAATATTGTTTTTCTCTTTTTGATCAAATTAATGCAGCTTTGGTGAGCATAAAATAGATCTTTCAAAAGCATAAACCTTTACCGACCCCAATTTTGTTTTTGAATGCAAAAACGGATAAGATTATACAGTACTTTCTTACTGTCAATTCAGTCAACCCACAGACTTGATTCTGAAAATGTAGTTTAGCACATCCCTAACCCAGCTATACATTTAATTTCAGTAAACAGAAAATAATCCTCATTTGAGGGTTTTACTCCTGCACAACCCAATTAACACAACAGGCTCGAAAACATGCCATCATCATTTCAGAAAATCACAAACCAATACGGAAATTTGAGGGGGCAGATGTAATTAAACGGACCAGAGAATCAGAGCCTGCAGGATGGACCACCATGCAAAGCCACCCACGTCCCTCTAATACCCTCTACATTTCCACCCCTAAACCACTAAGAACCACCAAACGCTCATGAATAAACATGACCCCCTCCGTCTGCAATGCCTCAGTTGACTTCGCAGTAAACATGTCTGCTAGTACACATTTATCCAGTCAACTCTGATTTAGATGCGCTCTCTATCTTAAGCAAGAGCTGGTGAGGTTGACCACCCCATAATTACACTTGCATTATTCAACATTTTCATTTAACACCACGCTCTGACCGGAGTGCTGAACCCTCGCAGTGGTCCTCGGGATAACCGTTCCAGATTCCTGTCTGTTGATCAGCATATTTCCCTGTGCTTACACAGGGGGGGGAGGATGCTGACTGACTTCCCAGTAAAACATTGGCATGGTGGACCATATCTTCAGCTCAACACACTCATGGAAAGACTCAGTCCGCAAATGGCAACGGCATGTTTTCTTTCTTTCACAACTGAGTGCTGCCCTCCAAGGGTTCTTCTCTAAACATCTCTTGCGTGTGTTTTTTTGCACCACTCTGTGTGCTTTACACTCCATTTGAAGCGCTCAGAAACGGTACCAAGAATTAATCAATGGTTTTAACAAAAAGCATCAACTCTGACCACTAAGAAGCGAAGCCTCCTGTCATCTTCAGCGTAAAGACCACATCAAAAGTGAAGTGGAATCTTTGACTTCAGTAATATGAGAGTTGGAGGTTGTGGTTTTAGGATTGTGGGCTGATGTGTTAGTGTTGCACAGCATCCTGGAGCCACAGTAGTGTCATAGTATCCAAGCCTAAAAATACTGGTATGCCACAAATTTTTCAAATCGTAGTAGTTTTACTATATGCAACAGTTTATGCAGTAGCTAAAATTGTTTGCACGCCAACAGTTTAACTTGAATCTAGGGCATGTCTAAAATACTGTAAAACAGTAAACATGACAAACACAGTCGACTGTCATTCGAGAAGGCTTAAAGGGTTAGTTCTCACAAAAATTAAAACTCTGTCATTAGTTACTCACCCTCATGTCGCTCCAAACCTGTAAAACTTTCGTTCATCTTCAATACACAAATGAAGATATTTTTGATGAAATCTGAGAGCTTCTGTCCCTCCATTGACAGCTACATAACTATCACTTTGACGCTTTAAAAGGTTCATAAAGAGATCGTAAAACTAATCCATATGAATTGAGTGATTTAGTCAAAATTTTCTGAAGAGACACAATCACTTTATATGATGAATAGATTTTATTCATATCTAAAAATTGATCAGCGGACATAAACAGAACCGAACCTGCTTGACGTGAGACAACAAACCTCACTGGTTCTTGATGAAGCTCAAACGTCCTGCGTAACACGAGAATGAACCTCATTGCTTCTCACATGGCAAGTAAACATGCTTGAGCTTCCATTTAGCATCATTGATGTGTGAGTTGATGAATGTTTATATGTGAATAAAAGCCTAAATTCAATCTGTTTATCATATAAAGTGTTCGAGTCTCTTCAGAAAATTTGGACTAAACCACTCAATTCATATGGATTAGTTTTACGATCTCTTTATGAACTTTTTGAAGCGTCAAAAAGGTAGTTGAGTCAATGGAAAGACAGAAGCTCTCAGATTTCATCAAAAATATCTTCATTTGTGTTCCGAAGATCAACAAAAGTCTTACAGGTTTGGAGCGACATGAGGTTGAGCAATTAATGACAGAATTCTCATTTTGGGTGAACAACCTTTTTAAGATGACAATATTCACCGCCCTCTAAAAAAACAAAACATGAGTGGCACTGAGATAATTCAGTTGGTGTAATATTGTGAGATATAATTTAAGCCAATGTAAAAATGCTGTTTGCGATCGATTTTACATCTATTACGTGACGTTTTTGTGAGAAAATGATTAGGTGTCAAGGCCTGATTGTATCGCACTTCTATTTGCACTTCTGGCTCTATCATCCTGAAGTCAATGGTTTCTTTGAATGGGTGTTCGGTTAAATGCCTGAAATGAGGTCTGTGGTTAACACAAGTTCAAGATTTGTTCACGTTTTATTCTACGACATTAAATACATCGGTAATGCCCTGCTCATGAGTTTTTAAGCTTTTATTTGTATTGAAAAGGTGGTTGCTTAAATGTGGCTAAATGGGACAGTCGGGAACATTAAACGTCGTCACGTCGACCAGGAAAACCCATTTAGTTAGCTTTTACAGCATCGTTGTTTATACTCACACTCTTGCAAACTAATCTAACTCAAACTTTCCAAGTTGTAGATCTGAAATAAAGATGGGTGGTGACGTTAAAGTCATGTGATCGTGGTGTAGTTTGTTTATAGCCTAGCTTTAGCTTTTTACTTCTGACGATTGTTTTAGGCTTAACATTTCATAAAAGTAGTGTTCATTTGTGCTAATTATCTTGATGAACAACACATGTAAAATCATAAACTTTTGTTGGTCACAGAGCTTATTTTCTGCAATAATCCAAAAGCCAATGGAAAAAACGTATTGTCTTTTCATCAAGGGAATCAGGGCGATGCTAACTTCCAGGAAGACAAAAAAAAAAGTCATCCCTGCAGCACTCAATATGACTTTCCTAAAACAATGCCTAAATAGATATTTGGATATTGGTTAACATTATGCAATTGCCCGCGGTGCCAAAGGGACATCAATGGAAAAGCGAAGTCATTTCAGAGTTAAAAGCAAGTCATTTCATTTTTAAGAACGATTATAAAAACATTTGTTCTTTGAAATAACCTGCATCGGTGCATTAAGTAAATAGGCTGAACTCCCATTTCATGTTGACACTCAGTTATCGTGACAGCCCTAGGAGTGTGTGAATGTTCACCTTGTCAAGTTCACTGGAAAGTTTCTTGTTCTCCTCTGACAGCAGCACTCGCTCTCTCTCGTACTTCTGTTTGTACTCGGTCTCAAACTCCTCTCGTTCGCTCTGACTGTGAGGGTGAAATGATTTATTGAGCATCAGGGTTACTCAGCATCCAACACAAACTGCCAACATACTAACACAAGCCAAACTCCATAGCTTATTTTAAAGAGGCCATGATCTACACTATATTTCATTTTTTTTTCCTTAAGACCACTTACAATGTTAGTCAAGGTTCGTTGCACCACAAATTATTGTAATTTAGTTTTACAATCACCATTTTCCACCCTCTCTGGCCCTTAGACTTATCAAGTAGAATAATACATTGAATAATACATGTAGTAAGAACAGTACCCCTCTCTGCGGGTCTTCTCAAGCTTGTCTTTGAGCATCATGATCTCTTTCTTCAAGGTGAGCTGCTGTCCCTCTGCTTCCCGCAGCTCCTTCTTCAGGTTCTTCAGTTCGTTGCCATGTTGTAGTTCCCTGCGTGACAGCTCTTCCTCATAGAACAGACTCTTCTTCTCCAGGTCTGCTCGTAATTTACTGAGCTCCTGGTGCTGCTCAGAGGACCCAACGCTTGGAGAACGGCCCACCTGCTTCTGCTGCTTCACGACACAGGGAAAAAAGGAGATGATCAGAAACATGTATACAGATCATTTTAAGATAGATTAAATGAATAAATGTGACAAATGAATGTTTTGTGATGTATATGCATAAAAACCTTCTCACAACGTAAAATAATTTACTAATTAAATCAATGGAATCATTCATAAATTATAATAAAAAAATTAAATAAAAAAATTAATAAAACAATTTATTAAATAATTTATTAACTACAATACAATAATGTATTAAAATTAATGGAAAAAATACTAATTAAATGATTTATAACAAGTAATTAACAAAACACTATATTAATTTTCTTTATAATTAATTAATTAATTAATTAATTAATTAATTAATTAATATTTTGCACACTTTCCAACTGACTTGATATTTTTACTAATAATCAATTTAATTATTTATTTAGAATTTAAGCTGAGAAAAACTGAATAGGTTTCATAAAACAAATGCATTTTTGTCAAAGACTACATCCAGATCAGGGCCCGTATCCCTAAAGATTCTGAGAATCCTCTCAGAGAGCTCCTAACTTAACCTAAAAATTCCTTGCCAGGAGTTTTAGCTTAGAAGTGATTCCAGAACATTTTCAGTGAACTCTGAGCAAGGAATGGATGGAAAATCCTATCTTAGTGAGGAGGTGTGGTTGACCCCGTTGCTAGGTATGAGTCATCATTTCAAAAGCTGTGATTGGTTGATCCTACAAGTTTGATGAAAATGAACTTTTGGTGATAATGAGCAAAGGATGTACCCTCAAATCAATAAACATAATTATACACTCTAATCTTATGCAGACTGTAATTGTAAATAATATTTCACATTCAAGAAAATATCTGGAAAATGAATAGTAAGCTGTAGGGGTTATAGCCTAACATTAGAATCTAAAATATGTGAAAACTTAAGCTCATTACACCCTGTTCAAATAATGATTCGTGTCTTATTTGCTCATATTAATATCCTAGCTGGCATATTTTGTACTTTCACTCCCATATGGACCCCATTGAAAACAAGATGGCCTATCTCAAGGGGCTGTCCTTAATGAAGTAGAAATTGCAACGTTACAACTCAGTGTGGTCTTAACGAGGGTAACACGGCTCAGTCCAATCTGTAGTGTCTCAATAATTCCCTGTCATCCAGTGTTTGCAGGACATCTCTCCTGCCTCCTCTGTTGGCCATTTTGTGCAGCTGCTTAGGGGAAGCCACTAAAAGTCCTCTTCCCTGCTCTTAGCAGATCTCGCCTTAGGAGCCCTTTTAAGCGCTAGGAATCTTGAGGAATAGCTTTTATATTAACTGGGATTTTCGTGTCACTTTTAGGGGAAATTCTAAGAAAACGTCATGACTCTGAGAATTTTCTTAGAATTTGGCTGCTAGGAGCCACTTTTTGCACAAAAATTCTTTAGGGATACGGGCCCAGATCAAAAGGACGTTTCTGTGATCAAAACACAGATGGAGTAGATCGAGTCCATCTAAGGTTGCAGATATACCTCGTCCTGGGGTGACATTTCATTCTGTAATATTAGGCAGTTTTGACTTATATGCTGTTTAATGTTGATGACTGCATTATTTTACATATGCATTTGCTAACATGATATCGCTTGCTTCTGCTTCTTCTTCACGTGTCTTTTGATTTCCGTCAATGGCAGGGAAAGAGTTAATAAAAGCAAGCCAACAGACATCACACAGCACTCTTAATTTTCCATGCTTGTCACATTGTGCATAAAACCCCCTTTAACAGTGGCAAAATCACTGAAACAGCTTTATTTTTAGAGAAAAGGTGTGTTTGTGTGCACACACCTTCATTCCATCCAGCTCTTCTTCCAGTTGTCTGCTGTACTGCTCACTGCGTTCCCTCAACTTCTTCTCTTTCTGAGCTTCAGCAGACCACTCTTCAGTCTGGGCCTCCATCTACACACACAGACACACGTTTACACATGTAAAAAAAAAAAAGACTCCTCTGATCAGCCCTTCTCCTCCACACTAACCTCTTTCTTGGCCCGCTCAGCTTTGCGCACATCCAGCCGAAGCGCTTCCACCTTCTGATTGAGGGAATCCATCTCCTCCTCTTTGTCCCGAAGCTGTCGGGAGAGTCGTTGTTTCTGTGACCGCAGCTCTGTCACCCTCTCACTCAACTCCGCAAACTCCTGCATGGCCATTTTCCTCTGGCTTTCTGCCTCTTTCAGCTCCTTCCCCTGAGCTTTCAGCTTCTCTGAGGAGTCCTGCAGGCCCTATAGCCAAACAGTAAACGGAGTAGTATAAAAGATGAATTAATTCATTACTATTAATAATTGTATTAATTATACATTATAATTAGGGATTATAATGATGCTGCGATACTGTGCTTGTGTACTCGTTATGCTCCGATACCAACAACCAATACCACGCAGCGTGTTCAGGCCTTACTGCTTGTGACAAAGAAAAACCGACAACAGAGCAAACAGAGAGCAGAATGGAGATATCTGAGATGTATTGAATTAATGGCATGTTAAACAAATTAAATATTTAGGCCTATATAGCTGCTGTGCGTGAGCTGATAAACGAAACGCACAGTGGATTGAGCGTGCAGCAGAAACAGTCTTGCGAACTTGTAGATCGCACATCCCTTTTTCACAGAATCTCTGGAAAGCAATCTTTGCAAAAGCAAAGAAGGTAAAACGAAGCACATATTACTAACGTTAACTGATGGTAAAAGGAGAGAGCGCACTCTTGATTGCTGATTGCTCGATCAGCACACACGAGTCAATTTCTATTAAAATTAAATCATATATGAAAAGTAAAAACTTGAACTGTTACATGATTTATTTATAACAAGTGGTTCCCTACATTATTACAAGACATTTACAGGACAAAAAGTTTACTGTGCACAAACATCCGAAGCGTGTGCCCAGAAAGCCGCGTCTCAGACAACGATTGAATACGCCACTGAATTCTCTTTCACGTCTTCTTGCGTTGAACCGACGAATTCACACAAAATTATGTAAAAACACCCGTTTTTGCGAGTATCCTAGTAAACATATTTGGTTATGTCTTAAGTGAACAGCTGATAAATAAAACTCATGTGTACCAGTATACTGGATCCGTGCATTTGGTCTTAAAGGGACAGCAGCTTAATAAACCACCTGCAGTGTTTTTAAAATTAATCAATCAACAAAGGACAAAGAAATCACACACTGCTCTTGACTGAATGACTTTTGTAACATTAATAAGTTTAATCTATATTTAATTTATACAGTGAAGACTATGCAGTGTTATTTTACATTTGATTACTTTATTCAAATTCTATACCTGAAAACTACTGTTTTTGATTTATTTATTGTATTTATTTGTACTATCTGTAATTGGATTATTTGCTCTTATTTTATTACTGACTGTTTACTTGTTTTGGATTGTTTTAAATTTACAATAATTAGGCTAGTAGTTTTTGCTGTAGTATCAAAATTGAAATTTCAAAATTAAAAAAATCTAAATTTCACTGGTATCTAAACATTTGAACCACTGACCCAACCAGACCTGAAGCAGCTCTACATATGTGCCGTGCTATTAAATGAAAGATAAAATATGATCGAGCAATAGAATGAACAGTGAAAGTAACAGAGGCTTGTACAATACATTTTAACAGGCACAATTAAGCAAGAAAATAGCTGAAGGAAATATATACTTGCTAAACAAATTAAATCAATGAATATGATTCATATTCTTTTGGATTCCCTATATGTTAAAAAAAATTATAAATGCAATGAAAATACAGGTATTATTATCAGTGAGTACCAAAAATGAAAGTATTGGTATTGGCCTCGTTCTGGAAAAAGTGGTATCGGTGCATTCCTAATTATAATAATGAAATAATCTATTACAATTAATAGAAATAAAGATTAAATACTTAATTAAATATTCAATTTAAATGAATTATTATTATTTTACACACTTTCATACCAACTTGTTTATTAATATAAAACTTATTTATTGAACATTTGAGTCATTTATTATATATTGCAGTGGTTGCCTATTTTTAGAAGTTCAACAAAAGTTGAGGTGAATTTTGTCATCTACTAAATTATTCTAATCAGTGAAAATTAAACAGATGCATACAGCATAACATAATACATCATTATACCTCTCAAGAGATATTATGCAGCGCTTTAAACTAATCTGTAGTGAGAGACATTGCTTGTGTTAAGCTGTGTACCTTCTGCAGGTCATCTCTTTCCTGCTTCATGCTCTTGAGCTGTTTCTCTAGAGATCGGATCTGTTTGGAGGAGTCTTCCAGATCCCTGTGGGCAAAACTGGCCTGTTCTAACTTCTGCTCCACCTGTCCTGTATCTGAAAGGGGGAGGAGAGAGACAAGAATACATGGAAGGGGCACAAACAACAAAGTGAGACATTAAATGTGATACATTGTGTATTTATGAGATTCAGTTGAGACACAACTGTAAATGTCATGTGCAAAACAAACATGCATTTCTTGGTATGAGAAAAAGCATCAAAATTGTTAGTAAAACCTCTATAAACATAAAAAGTTTAGTCACATCAAGCAAAATTTGTGTGATTCATGTTTATATGAGATTACCTGCGATCTGTTTCCTTAGCATTTCTATCTCCTCCTTCAGTCCACGGATCTCAAACTCTTTGTTGGAGGAAACGGGCCCGTCCCCGCTGGAGTACTGCAGAGCCTGAACTGCTTTTGTGGACTCTGAGGACCAGAAGACATTACGACTGTCAGCTAGAAAGACTAACAACTCTGGGATAATTTCACCAGAAAATAGGACATGAGTGCAGACACCTTGTAGTTTGCGACTGAGCTCCAGTTTTTCCTGCTCCAGACGGCGGATCCTCCGTTCATACGCCTCAGTAGCCAGACTGTCCTCCAGGCCTCGCTGCACGCCCACGTCCATCTGCGTAGGTGCCACAGACTCCCGCAGGCAACCGCGGTCAGACAGCGTACTGTAGGGGAAAACGGGGTCAGGGGTCAAATGATCACACTAAAGCAGGGGTTCTCAAACTCTGGCCTTCAAGGTCCACTTTCCTGCAGAGGTTAGATACAACCCTAATCAAACACAACTGAACAAGCTAATCGAGGTCTTCAGGGTTACTAGAAAGATATAGGCAGCATTAGAGATCTGCTACCCGACCCGGGTCGGGTTCGGGTTAATGTTTAATGAGTAGCCTCGGGTTCAGGTCGGGTTCGGGTTTGTAACTTAGAAAAACTATATAGGCTATACATATCTATAGTTTGCGTGCTGTGTGCTTGGCTGCTTGATGTGTTGTGATCGTAATTATATGAGCCCGCGAGTAGCAAGTAGCCTACGTGTGCAGTTTCAGCACCGTTGTCCTCTGATTGCGGTGTTGTGACCCAAATAGTATATAAATCATTTTTATTTGATCATATACCATTTTACAAAACTGTTTAGCGCATGTTCTCCCACGCGCGCTATTTCAGTCACAACACCGCAATCAGAGGACGGCGCTGAAACCATCAACTGTCGATGCTGTTCTCTTCCTTCATAACTCGTACTGAGAAGGATGTATTTGTGTAAATAGTTGTGCAACTGCGCAAACTTTGTTTTCGGGTCGGGTCAAATGATTTCGGGTACAGGCCGGGTTCGGGCTTAAGTTTAAAGCCTGTGCAGACCTCTAGGCAGCATGAGTTTGATCATGGTCTGAGTTAAACTGTGTAGGAAAGTAGACCTCGAGGGCCAGAGTTGAGAACGCCTGCACTAGAGACTTATACGAGTCAAGATGTTATCAATTTTAGGGCTGATTTTTGTTTTAAACAGGACGGATTTGAACCTGCATCTCCAGCATGATCAGCTCAGATGAGTTTTACAGTGATATCTTACCAGTTGCTGGTGTAGGTGAAACCCACAAATGGGAGATGGTGTCCTGAGAAGGCGGTGTGGGAAGGAGGTGGCATTGTCTCCTAAACAGAGCAGAGATCATAAGCTGTAGCATCTCTAAAAGATCTGGGTTGGTAACCCAAAGGTTGTGGGTTCAAACCCAACAATGTGTGATTTTCATTAAGGTAGGTCAAAAACAAAAGTGCAATATACTGCTGTATTCTTGAGGCAGTCGTCATCCACGTCAAAGTTTGATGTGTCAGATGGGCTGCTGACTTCAGGGATGTAGGGGGCGTCACAGTTGCGGATGTTCTGCCAGTCAATGCCGGAAAAGAAGGGGTGCTGTTTGAAGTCCACAATGCCGTTCTGACCCAGCCTGTGCTCTCTGCAGCAGATGAGTCTGCGGATCAGGTCTTTGGCATTTTCCGAGACTTCCGTCACATGGGCAGGGAACTGGAACCGCTCCTGCGGGAAACAGGGTATGAACAGAAAACCACTTAATAAAGACACAATATTGGAGACACAATTGCTGTTGCTTTTATAAAAGTGTTCTGCATTACAGTGTTAAAGAGGACCTATTATGCCCTTTTACAGTCTTGATTTTGTTTTTGGGGTCTACAAGAATAAGTTTTCATGCTTGAATGTTTGATGATTGGTCAACCGCTTCCAGCGTGTTTCAGAAACATCACGCCCTTTATCATAACTGCAAGTTTCAACACACTAGTAACACAACTCCACCAAGCCTCGTCCCTTTTTTTTGTGTATACCTTGGGGCGGGAATTATTTAAATGAGGAATATAGTGATGTGTTTGTTCCCGGAAGAAAACTCAAGACTACAATGGAAGTGATTCAGGGAGTTCAGAAACAATGCTTCCTGATATTGAGAATAACTCCCTTTGGAGTAACTTTGTGCTTTGTAACTTTGCAGACCTTTTTTCATGCTCAAACAGCAACATTACACACTAAAGAAAGCTGGAAATGTAAAAAATCTTTATAGATCCTCTTTGAATGTGTTCTTAAAAGCTTTGTGTTATGCCTAAAAAGCATTAAGCATTGTAAAATCATTGCAGTGCATGGCCTTTCATGGATTATTGTTTTAAAATAACATTGCTATGAGTCTATACCTTGTGGTTCATAATCTTGCCATACGTTTCCACCAGGGACTCTGCATAGAAAGGAGTTTCCCCGTACAGCATCTCGTACATGCAGACGCCCAGTGACCACCAGTCACATTCGGGGCCATATTTCCCTTTCCCGTCCTCCATAGCTTGCAGGATCTCAGGAGAAATGTAGTCTGGAGTGCCCACAGCCACAGAGGACTGCACCTGTGATGACAGAAAACGAGTTTAAGAGCATGCTGGAGAGATCAACAGGAGAAAAGGCTGCATATTGCACTCAAAACTGGAACACATATTCTCAATTTAGTAAGCTTAATTGGACTGGTTTAATTTACACTTGCAGCATATATCGATTCTGCTTTGGAAACAAAGTCGAGTTTACAGGGAACTGGTTGACAGCCGTACAGAATTTTCTGCTTTGTTGTTTTAGTCATGTCTGTACTAAACTGTACTAGTCATTTACTGCTATTTAGTCAAGGGTCTAGCTACCTTTTAATAGTCTGTCTAGAGGTTTCTAAACTTTAACATTTTTTGGATCAAAAAGACACTTTATATTATATGAAATGCATCCTGGTGTCAATTCAGGACACAATGTCAGGTCTCTACCTGCAGGGCTGGTAAAGAGTTTTTTTTTTTTTTTTTAAACAATGCAATGATTTTGCATGAATAAAATTATTTGCATGAATCTCTCACAAAACCTGTCAAGACCATGGCTTTCCTTTTTCATTTTTTCTTTGTCGTTAAGTATAGCCAGTCTTTTTGACAGGTATCATGAGATTCATCTATTTACTGTGGTGCTTGTTATTACGACAGCAGGAAAATTCAGGACCTGGCATGTTGAGAACAGAAACAGAGAGGGGTTCAGTGTCTGTCTGAGCAGATCACATCACAACACATCCTGTCAGTGAACAAGGCTGAAAGGCAAACTGATCCCTGAAAATGCGTCTTTATTGGCACAACACTCATCACTGTAAAATGCAAATGAATAACTCAAGCCATTTCATTGGTTGCAGCCAGCAGAGGTGGGCGTGGCCTAGGGGAACATGTCGCTCAAGTATTCAGATACACAAAGACCTCTTAGAGCACAAACCACATTGAGAGAGAAAAAAAGAGATAGAGATATCATTAATGAACAAGGGGGATGATTGGAGCTTCCTGGCCTGGGTTTAAGTGGGCTGAGCAGCCGGAAACCGCCTGTAATGCAGCCTGTGGCAGATGTGTGCAGCTGGAAGAATTTGTGGAAGTGAGGCAGTAAATTAGCTGCTCTCGCTGGCAGTGACACACACTTGAAAACACACGGACATGTGAAGAGAGTTAGGCACACACGTGCGAACACGCAGAGACCACACTCACGCTGCTCTTGTCAGAAGTCGGGGGGATATCCAGCCGAGCTGTCTGCGACGTGCCAGAAAACAGCAGCACATATCAGATCATGTGAAATACTCACCCCTTCTTCAAAGACAACTCTGAAATACAACTCTGATCAGAAACTGCCTTTCAAACTGAGGGTGTCCTCTGGGTCTCCCATTATTTTATATTAAAACAGTGTGCTTACATGATTGAGCTGGAGCCCAATTTCTTCAGCAGAATTGTTTTTTTTGTTAAGCACAACTCTCAATTTATTGTCCAAGCCCTTCTCATCAGAAAACTAGATGAAAGAGCATGTGTCAGATGACATAAAACTCTTTTTGTAGCATTTTCTTTGAGGCTGGAATACACTAAAACTTTTGCTCAGATTTTTTAGAGGAGTCAACAATAGTTGCCGAAAGTCTTTTCGCCAGTCGGAGTTGACAGATTTCACAGAAAATCTCACAGTGTGTGATGGACGCAGACTCTGATTTTTAGCATCAGAATATGATTCCATCCTGGCGGAGGATATAGAAACATGTTTGATATTTTGAGCCCATTTTAGAAAACATATTGTAATATATCCTCCTGGGACCCAGGAATAGACTTTTGTCCACTGTAGTGGACATTATATTTTAGTGAATTTCTCTGACATCATACATGTCACATGTCACAACCTGGGTGTCCTGTAAAGAGCACATTCAGGACTTTTCAGAGACACCAAATATTTGGAGGTTTCACCATGAAAACAACTTCTCCTTGGTCTTTAAAAATGTCTGACATTAATTTAGTGATCAAATGTAGGAAATATGATAATATATTGTAATTATAATTTAAATCAGACTACTTTTCAAATTGTATTTCATAAACCAACATCTCAGGAAAATGTTATGGGGTTTCAAATCAAAAAATGACTTTCTGTTACAGAACAGAGTGTTGATTTCATACGTGTCCACTGTAGAGGACACCAGGACTTAAATCATGTTTATCAGGCATTTTGGGAGACACAACAAGAGAATATGGAAATAAATTATACATCAATATTCCTATGAAATATTAGATATTATTATGAAAATGTTGCCAATTATTACTCCAATTATTACACTTCTTTTTTCATTAAATGTTGCTCCAAGAACACATTAATGTGCAAATGAGATACAGTGTATAGATACATTGCATTGAATGGGAATATTAATTTATGGCCATTTTACCCACATAAAATGGCGTATCAATTCATTCCGTTATCTTTCATAACATAGTTGAGAATCATCTTTACACAAATTTTGGTTAAAAAAAAATCCTGAAACCCCAAAATTTATTGGTGATTGAAAAAAAAATCCCATTGTTTTTGCCTATACATATAATTTCATGTCATTTTATTTTTTTAAACAACTGAGTCCTGGTGTCCACTACAGAGGACATAGCATAACATATGAATAAAATATTATTTTTCAAAAATGTTTTTTACCATTTGTTTCTTACGCTCTAAACAATGTGATGACATGAAAAAAAACTAAATTCAAAAAAAAAATTTTTTCTGGGTCTCAGGAGGGTATGATGCATCGCTACTGAAACATAAATGGTCCTGATTCTGATTTCTTTATCTGATTCACACAGATAAAACAACTGATTGCGCCAATCACCTCTAACTTCCATTATAATCTATAGTGTCCATACTGGCTGTGTCTACCCACGCAAAACTGCATTCAAATGCGCTTGGCTCGTTTTTTCTTAGACGACTTAGCGCATAGAGTCTCTACAAATATTACTGCAGTCATCCCAGCACATCCATGTTTGTTTCATCTGCCACGAGTCTTTTAGCAATGAGCCACGTGTTTCTTTTTGAGTTTGTTGTGTTCGGAATGATTTAAAAGTCTGGTAGTGTATGACCCTCAGGTGGCAAGTGTATAATGCCCAGTTTTTCTCTGTAACCATTGACAAAGTAGGCAAGTGAACAATGCCTACTTTATTTTTTATTTTTTTCATCTGTTCGGATTTTTAAAATCGTGTAGTGTATTCCAGCCTTCAGCTGTGTAGTAATAATATACATATACTGAAACTGACTTTATTTTTAAGGACCTTAAATGCCGATACACTACCATTCAAAAGTTTGGGGTCGTCGTGAGATTAAAAAAACTAAAACAAATGAATCTCTCTTGCTCACCGAGGCTGTATTTATTTGATCCAAAATACAGTAAAACATAAATATTGTGGAAATATTATTACAATTTAAAATAACTTGTTTTCTATTTTAATATATTTTCAAATGTAATTGATTCCTGTAATGGCAAAGTTGAATTACTCCAGTCTTCAGTGTCACATGATCCTTCAGAAATAATTCTAATATGCTGATTTGATGGTCAAGAAACATTTATTATTGTTATCAATGTTCAAAACAGTTATGCTACTTAATTTTTGTGTTTTTTTTCAGGATTCTTGAATATAATAGAAAGAACATAATTTATTTTAAATAGATTTTTTTTTGGATGAATTTAATGCATTCTTGCTGACTAAAATTAGTAATTTCTTTTTTAACTTTTTTAACCCCAAACTTTTAAACAGTAGTGTAACTGAGGCAAAACATTGTTAGGATAGGAAGTAAAATATAATATGGGAAAACCAACCCGAAACTGATCCCAAAAAATAGCTACACACTTACATCACACTTAAAAAAAAATCCTCAATGTCACTGCATAAGACAGACTTGATTCGAAAAGTATTTTCTCGTTCACTTCCTCCCTAGTGATTTTAAAAATATATCTCTTCAGTAATAGATCATGTAATTCGCAATGCCTCGGGAGACTTTTTAAGTCCCATGAGGCATATGATGTAAGTGACATTTTATTAGGATGTTTTCTTGGAATCAACGCCATTACTTGAGCTAGAGAAACACTGATGAGAGCTTAAATAAAGCTTTGCATTAAAACAAATATGTCTTGTTTTTGCCAACATCTGCATTTACACATTCCTGTTGTGAGGCTTTCAAGTTGTAGGATCTGTCTGACTCATTACAGTGTAGATTAAAACCCTAAAAACACTAAAACGCATTATCAGCTCTAAACAGCAAACCTAATGACTTCCTCCTCCTGTGAAATATGAGGATTAATATTCTGGTGTGCTCTTATGTCTGCATGTCCACTGATATTCAAACAGCTAACATACATACCGTTCCATCCTCCCTGAGTTTAAGACAGGAGCCGAAATCTGCAAGCCGAATGTGTCCATTCACATCCATGAGAATGTTATCTGGCTTGATGTCTCTGTCAGAGAGAAAACAGAAATGACACATTAACACAAAATCAATAAAAGATTTGAGATGTTATATGTTGATGTGAAAGAATTTGCTCTGAGCCATGTTCTGCCATGGTTGTGGATTCAAATCCCAGGAAACACACACACTAACCACATTTACTCTTTGAATGCACAGCAAGTCGTTTCGGATACGAGTGCATGCAAAAATACATTAACGTAAATGTA
Source organism: Abramis brama (assembly GCF_963993115.1). Classification (NCBI taxonomy): domain Eukaryota; kingdom Metazoa; phylum Chordata; class Actinopteri; order Cypriniformes; family Leuciscidae; genus Abramis; species Abramis brama. The sequence continues at coordinate 10,275,381 of NC_139983.1, read as the reverse complement.
AATATTGCTGTTATTATTGTATTTGGTTTACATGAAGCAAAAATATTTTTGAGGCATGCTACGGCTTAGAGCCATCGAGGACTTTAGAGAGTTTCTTAATGAGACGGAGCAGTAATTCTACAGTGGGCTTCACAGTGGGGACTTGTGTCCGCCCCGTAAATCACCTCTATTCCTGAGAGAGCCACAGAGGAAACGGCTCTGTGACACAGAAAGCCTCCATCCACTCCACATAACACAAGCTCTTATGAGAGGAAGTCAAAACAAACAGAGGTCAGAGATTTGAACCTGTCATTTGCAGGGCAGGATTAGTCTTAATAGGGTACGAGAGGTGTTCTCTGCCCCGTCTGTGACCTGCCCATGGGGCAACCGGCACTAGAAGCATAAACAAACAGGCATCAAAGTGTCGCAAGTTCATGTCTCCATTACAGCTTATATGAACCTATGTGTGAGAGAACACGCTCGAGGCGAGAGCGAAACACACACTGTTCTTATTCTTCTTCACGCTCACGCTCTTGTTCGCCCCTCGTAAATTTGATCCAGGAGGGTTGACGTGGAGCAGTAATAAAGACGGAGTGAATGTTAGCATGTGCCTTGTATAGACATGAATTACTACAACACTCGTGAGGTGAGTTTCCTTCAATATCTCACCCAAACGGCCCTGAATCCTGTAACAATGTTCAATGGGCAGTCGTTGTTTTTTTAAATAACCGTAGTAAAAAGCCCTATTGAGATTTATAATGAAAACACAGTTGTGCTAAGAGCTGATGGAAACTTGATACTGAGGTATATCATATTCTACAATTTTTGCAGCATTTTTATATTCCTGAAATTTAAGAAATGAGTCGTGCAAACTGAATATAAACTGCTACTGAAATAGAAACCAAGCAATCAACAAAACCTCCTGTCGCTTGTGGCGGTCTGCTTACTGGTTACAACAAAAACTCATGCCTGGTTAAGACAAGGCTATAATATTAGTAAATGTTTCGCCCTAATCCCCCATCTTTTAGACATTTTGAAATTACCTACAACATCTTTAGGCTGTTATAATGATATGCAAATGGCCTTCATTACCATTCAAAAGTTTGGGGTCAGTAAAGAAATTAAATTAACACTTTTACACTACAATATTACTGTTTTACTGTATTTTTTATCAAATAAATAGAACCTCGCTGAGCATTAGAGACTGTAAACAGTACATTATGATCTTTTTGCATGCAAAAGAGATTTGAGAGCTAAATATCAAATGCTTCCTCGCTCAAAGACTTTGTTTAAAGTCAATGAAGTCCTGATCATGCTTTTATTGTATGTAAAAAGCAGCATGAAAAATTCAGAAGAAAGTGAGTCATATGGGTTTGGGATTTTTTTTTTTGGTGAACTATTGCCTTATTGTGCTCATGGTTGTGACATCATAGCCATGACAATATCTGAATGACTCATTTTTGCAGTTTAGTTTCAATAAATGTTCAGTGCAGACCGGGGTTGTGAACTATAGAGGATTTCACATAAAAAAAACAAGTTTTTCATGGAATGTCCCCTTCAAAACACTCCTGCTGCGACTCCATTTGAGAGCTAAGGAATGAAAACAAAGAGTACTTTCGTGGTCTACTACAATTTATAGTCATAACTGGGGACTCTTCCAAAAAAAATCAGCACGGGAAGCCTGGACAGTCATGGAGACTTCCTCACAGGGAACACTTCTCTGGGCACATTAAAGAGTCCCTACAAGCCGTGTGAATCGGATCACTGATTTTATCCTTTATACGGCAGCGGAAACTTCACTTTTGTCCCAGATGAGGACCTGTGTGGATTTGGCCCGTGTGTAGGTACGGGCACGACACTGGTTTGGATTGCCTCATTAGAGGCCGTGTTTATTTGTTCCGCCCCTCTCCGGCTGCTTTCCCTCCATGTTTCCACAGAGGCAGAGCTACTGTGAAGGGAGGCAGCCTCAGGAGAACAGGCGGAACGGTTCACATGCAAACCAATACAACCGATTAACATGACTCAGCTGGTGCTCGAGATCAGGATCTCCTGGAGTCTGTTCTGGGATCAGAGGAAAACGGTGATGACACTCAAAAAATACAGTTTCCCTTCTAACAATCAACATTTCATATCTTAAACACTCATGCACGCCTTCAAATCAAAGCTTGTGTAATACCACTTTTCTTAAAGGAACACTCCACTGTTTTTTGAAATAGGGCTTATTCACCTTCTTTCCTACATTTAGATAGGTGGGCAAATGCATTTTTGTCTCAGTGCATGCATTGTTTTAGTTTGACAGGGTCGGCGCTAGCTTAGCTTAGCTTAATGAATGGAATCCTTTGTTGCCAGCTAGCATGTCCTGAGTAAAAGTGATAAAAAAATAAATAAAAAACCCCCACCTAATTACTTCTTGTGGCCTGCGTATTCACAACAAGTACAAATAGCGATGCAGATTAACACTAGGCGATTTCCTAGGCAGATATTGACTTGGGACTATATTAAGGGGAAGCACAGGCGAAGCACTGCTACTTGGGCGCAGAGATATCATGCAACACATGAAATCCCACGACTTCCGTCAACATACCAGCGTGAATAGTAGCTGGCAATTTTTCCTACAGTACATGAATGGCGATGAACATGGCTAATTTTGTAAGAGACGAAGAGGGTGACTTCTCAACTTCTCATTTCGAAAGGCGTTGATCCATCCTGCAGTACTCGATTTTTTTCCCTGGTGTGATAAAGTGAACTGGAAAAAATGCCCCACGCCGAATGGACCAAATGGACAGCTGTCCACAGAGTTAAGTGATTATTTTAAACATGACGCATGTATAGATCCACCCATATTATACCTGTATTCACATTTACATATTATACTACATATTCACATTTCATGTGTTGCGTGATATCTCTGCGCCTATGTAGCAGTGCTTCGCCTGTGCTTCCCCCTAATATGAAGTCCCAAGTCAATATCTGCCTAGGAAATCGCCTATAGTGTTAATCTGCATCGCTATTTGTACTCGTTGTGAATACGCAGGCCTCAAGAAGTAATTAGGTGGGGGGGGTTTTTTTATCACTTTTACTCAGGACATGCTAGCTGGCAACAAAGGATTCCATTCATTAAGCTAAGCTAAGCTAGCGCCGACCCTGTCAAACTAAAACAATGCATGCACTGAGACAAAAATGCATTTGCCCACCTATCTAAATGTAGGAAAGAAGGTGAATAAGCCCTATTTCAAAAAACGGTGGAATGTTCCTTTAAAAGGAGAACTGACTTAAAAGACCTTAGTTTCTTCTTTAGACAAATATAAAACACGTTGACCTCACTGTGATTTGAGAAGCAGTCGTCAAAAGGTTAAACTGCTGTTGTGTTGCTGAGGTTATTTTAACCACTGACTCTTCACAACCTCATCCTATGAAAGAATTTGATTTGCAGTGCAGAAAACCGTCTTCTCGACATGTACACAACACAAACCAACTACAGTGTTTGAGAACGGGAAAAGCAGACAAGAAACTTGCCCTGCCAAAATTTTCACTGGCCCCACCACAAAAAAAAATGAAAGAAATTAATAAAGAACATAAAATGGACCTAATTATTGTTTTAGTTGTTTTTGATCCATGTAACCTTAATAAATAAGGGTATGACAATAATAAAATAATAACAAATAATCAAATAACGAGCAATAGCACAAATAAATACAATAGAACAAACATTTAAATAAACAGTTATTTTCAGGTTTTTCATGTAGGTCTAACTTTTCAGGCAGGGTACAGAAATAGTAATCAAATGTAAAATATCACTGCATTGTCTTCTTTACTGTAAAAATATAGATTACATTTATTCAGTCAAGAGCAGTGTATGATTTTTCTTTTGTTTGATTAACATAAAAACAGACAGCAACAGGATAATTAGGCTGCTGTCACTTTAAGAGTTGCACGGACCCAATATACTGTCACACATGCATCTCATGTTAACGTTTAATGTTTAACCAACTACGTTTACGATGATACTCGACAGGCAATTTGACAATTGTGTGTGAATATATAAACGTGCAAGCTCAGGAAGTTGTGAAAGAGTATTCGCGCGATGTGAGACGCGGTGCTCTGGATACCAAACTTGAATATTTAAATTGGCAAGGCTAAAAAATGCACAAATGATCAACTTCTGTGAAGATGTGAACTGGCCTGGTGTCTTTCACGCCCCGCTGGGGCCATCAGGCAGTCCTTTTTGTCGAGGCCTGTAAAACTTTTATTAAACTAAAAATTATTCCTGAAATTAAAGTGGAAATAAAATAAAATAAAATAAAATAAAATAAAATAAAATATAAATACGAGATGAAAAACTTAAACTTAGAAAAAAAAATTAAAATGATGCCTTGGCAACTAACTAAAATAAGTTTAAGTAGTAAAATTACGAACACTAAATTTGAAATGGAAATAAATAGAAATATTAAATAGAAATATGAGAAATCTTAAAAGCGAATTAAAAATAATAATAAATACTATAATAGTACGTAAACAATACTAAAATAACACTGGTCTAATAACTAATATTCAGACACAATTTAGTTTTTTTCTGATTTTTAATGAGTTCGCAGGTCAAATATAAGAATATAACCCAGTGAGATACATCTAACAACATGACATAATCATCCATTCGACGGGTTAAGGATCAAGGTCGACGTCCCTCCTGCCAGTAGGTGAACTAAACCCCAGTCCTGACAACACCGGAGCTAACATCATCCCCTCAGCCAGTCAAAGTGTTGAAAGAAAAACTTATCTTCCTCTCACATGAAGGATGCTACACACAGGCCCTGACAGAAACACAACGCTGGGAAGCAGGAGGACATTAAAATGCGATTAGCGCTGGTTTCCTGCTCTGTCGAGTCGACGCACGTCACCACAGCTGCGGCGAGACTACAAATGCAAATTCATATGAAAGGCTAATGTTTTATGTATTTGAGGAGCGGTAAAGAGTGTCTTAAATATAATAAATAATATATCAACCATTGAACAAGCTATCAGTGTCTGTCAAAATTGTTGCTGATGTATGTGGTCAACAAAGACCCAGAGGACATTATTAAGATGAGTTTGAGGAAAACAATCGAGAAAGAGAGAGATGTGTCCCTGTAGACTGTATTCACCTCCCATTAGGGTTGGGACGATACACTTATCTCATGATACAATACTATTACGATTCTTGGGTGCCGATTAGATATGTATTGAGATTTTAAAAATTAGGTATAAATGACCTTATTGTGTGACGTTTCATGTCCTCGGGGTCTCTTTAACACACACACATACACAGAGAGAGAGAGAGAGACAGGAGGGGCAGCAGCTGGTCAGTAGATGGGCAGGTGGTGGAAGACTGTGTGTGTGTGAGTGATAGAGACAGTAAAGGATCAGTGGGCACTGAGAAACAGAGCCGTGTTGTTAAAAATAACTTCTCTCTCTTTCTTTCTCAGCCAGCCCAAAAACCGCTCTGACCCACAGAGCATTCCAACACACTTATTAGTCGCTCTCTGTAGGACATGTTTCGGATTCTGCAATCAATTATTTCTTAATAACTTATGAATAATGACCATTTATTTACTGATTCAGAAGTCATACATGCAGGATACATGTACATTCAACCAGTAACTATTTCAAAATTAACCATTTCACATCAGTGTCCTGATCGTCCTATAAGGGTTTATTCTGCCATAATCACTAACATACGACATACACGCACAGAACACAAACTTAACTATCGTTCGGATGTAGTTCAGATCTATTCTGCAAGGATGCATTCAACTGACCGAAACTGACAGTCTAGACATTTATAATGTTGCAAAAGATTCTAGACAAAAAAAAAATATCCTTAGAAAACCACTAACAAAACGAAAACTATAGCACTGTATAAATATGGGTTTACTTGCAACAAGGATAAACGTGGTTTTGTGTGTTTATTATATTGCCTGGTGAGAACATGAAACAAATAAAATAACCAATAATAAACTAGGGGTGGGCGATATACTGGTAGACACAATTAACTGGTGGAAATTCGTCAACTGGTAGTTTTTTTGGACTATTGTCTCTACCGCGGTTACGCTCAAGTGACGTTGCTGTGCTGCGCCATCACAAAAACTTACCATTTGCATGCATTTTTAAGCATTGCTGTTTAAAAACAAGTGATTTTAAACCGTTGAAGCGCAATAAGCAGCGAAAGACAACTCATTTCACTATATGCGGGCGCTGTGAGATGGTTTCTGAGCGATGTCTGAGAGACGCACGCACATGAAGCCACTGCTCAGAGCACGTGAGGACTGAACTGAGTGCTTTTTGCCACCTAATCGGGTTTGATAGAAATTGGATGAAAAAATAAAAATGTCCTAATAAAGGCAAGCTGATGCCAACCTCACCACTGGAAACTCTTATCAGACGAGCTATGTTTACAGAAAAAGAGATTGGTACTGCCAAGATACTGAGAGAGACAGAATTCCACACATTCCTAATATTAACATGGTGCTAGAGGATTGGCTGTGTCCACCAAAGTGTTTTTTCCTAAGGCCAGCATATTTTTTTCCAAATATTTTCAATGGTAGTGTCGTGTATTTAAAAAAGGCAGCAGCGTGACGAGACACTGAGCGTCTATTTCACACTGAGCGCTTGGCGTTTTTTCCGGACCTTTTTTGGGTAAAATTTAATTTTCAAAGCTCATCACTGTCGCTTTTTACCCAGCTGTCCAATCACAGTGGAGGAGGGGCGGGACAATTATGCTACGTCGCTCATGTGCTCTCAAGAGCCCGAAGCAAGGCATTTTCAAAAGGGCTCCTGGTGTGTTTTCGGCTGGCTAAAAAGGCTTTGTTGGACACATGACCTTAGTTTGATCTGCACTGCTATTAGTGATGTCTGCAAAGGCAAGCTTAGTGTTGTCAAAAATATCAATATTTATCAATATCAATCAATATTGTCTTTAAATTCAATTTACTATTTGAAATCAATGCTGTGTGTTAGCTACTGCAACAAAATTACCCCATTATAAAAACAAATAAAAGCTTTATCATATAAAGTCATCTCTTCAGAAGATTTTTTTGATTGCCTAGACTTTCCCGAACTTTTTGTCATGCCAATAAAGCACTGTTGAAATTGCATTGCCAGAAACAGAGAGTGCTCAATGAACTGAAACGCTTTCCCATGGCTAGGCGGTCCAAAGTCATGAGCTGTACTTAAAACCCTGCAATTTTCCCTATAAATGCGTAAACAGTAAACACCAATGGCCTTTAGCATGACCCAGCATTCCTCTCTCTTGCAACTATTTGTTATTTGTCAGTCTCGCGAGTGGAAGGGGGTGGTCAAAACAGCAAACAACCCTCCCAGCCCTTCCGCAAATAGACCACTTACAGTGATGACCATGTTTACTCTACTAGCAGCTATTTTCTCTTCCTGATTTTCTCTTTCCACAAAGAAACACGGGAAAGACTGCTTCCTGCAGTTCAAAAAACTTTTGGCATTATGAGCTTTAAAAAAAAAAAATGCAGGTCTGGACATATGAACAAAGCTTGTTGTTAACTGGTCAGTGAAAAAAAAAAAAAAAAAAAATGAAACGCTCAATATTCATGCTCAGTGTGAATTAGCCCATAATCAGATTGTACTTTCTGGTGTCTAATTGGTTTAAATCCAGCTAGCGTAACCCCGCCCTTTGTTAAGAGCATTCCAGACAAAGCACACATTTCCCAGACACTTCACATAAACCAATTAGCTACATATCAACAAATAAAGAGTCAAAGATGTCAGTGTTGTGCATCAAGGCCTCAACACACACACCAATAGAAAGAGAGGACAAGTGATCAGAGGAAGGGAGGTAATCCTGCTTTAAAAGAGCATGTTGATCTATGGACACCATCTGCCCTGACATCAGACAGACAGAGAGAGAGAAGTGGCATGGCTTACTGACCACTAACGTCTCCAATGGTCAGCTGTCCGGTCGTGCTGTTAGACAGCCTCATCGCAGTCACACTGAGCCTTTCACAAAGAACGGTGTCTCATTTCCTGGAAATGAGGCATCACTTCCTATGAGGAGCAGAACAACTAGCAGTGGTGTACCACTTCCTTCAGGGTTTACACCGCGTCCTGTTTAGTGGTTTACAACAGGCCTCAACTTCCTCAACAGGTGCTGTTTTTCTTAAATGCATCTAAAATGACTTAAAATCTCAGAACAAAAGGATATATTCACTAGAGGAGCTGTGCTACAGGTTTCTAACTACATCAATCTCTGGATAAACACAAAATTAGAATAATATATTTTCGTGACCTGCATTTAAGATATTTTGGTGGCCGCCAAAATGAATCTTTGTCCCATCAAAGATGTGTTTGATCATTTAACGTGACGATACCTGCCGTACTGCAGTACCAGTACTTTTAAATCGCTTTGAAGATCGTCAAATGTTTCTATTTGCAACATGTTTTCACAGTGTTGAGCTTTGAAACCAATCGCCAATCACGAGTTCTACAAGCTCTAATCGCAAATCCTTTCATTATAACCCACAAAGTATAAACCCGATGTCAATAAGAGCTTCATTGCACAGCGTAGGCAGCTTCATTGATTATTACCAGAGTTTTCAGAAGAGTGTAGCTTCGTGTACCTCGCATTGTAAATGACAGCGTCAGCGATTATAATGGCAGCGATCTTTGCCCGCTTTCTGTATATTCTGCTATATTTTCCATCCTGCCAACTACACATTGCAAAGTTTCTGGATTGACATCCGTATTTAAATGTGCGATTAAATCCGATTGACAATGATAACCGTAAATGGACGGAACAAAACAATCTGATACTGTGTCAAATGATCTGTGAGTTAAATGGATATTTCACCGCTGGAAAGATGAATGTGTATTTAAATTTGGACATTTATGTAGTAGAAATGTGAAATTATTTTAGAAGTTGGTGCCTTCTAGACTGAGAAAAGCCAGAAAATGTATTTTTCGATCATGTGGATGAAAGACAACAACTCCCAGAATGCACTTGCTTCGCTGCCCTACAAGGCCACTCCCAAGCCACGCCTACCGGTTACAGAGGGCAGTGTCGGAAGAAATGATACAACTAGGCTACTAGTTGACTCGAAACTGAAAAGACGCCGTTTTATCGTGAGATCCCCCTATGGGCGGGTTGAAAACATGCGGAACGAGCTCCTACTTCTGGCTGTAGTCTCTCGCCTCTGATGACACTAAATGATAATTTTTGCGTCATCTGAGGTTTTTTCCAGACACACAATAAAGAAATCTCTCGTCTCAGGGGGACATGAGGGAGGGAAGCGCGGTCATTCGAAAATACTTCCGGGTTTCTACTGATACAAAGCCTAATGCTAATCGGTGAAGTATCCCTTTAAGGGCCCTTTCACACCTACCTTGTTTGGTCCGGACTTTCGGACTTTTCAGTTTGGTCCGAATCAAAATTACAGGTGTGAAACCTCCCCCGGACCACGGTCCGAACCAAACAGACGAAATTTGGTCCGACGAAAAGAGGTGGTCTCGGTCCGGATCAAACTGTTCAAAGGTTTGGTTCGTTTCTAGTGTGAAAGCATTTTCTGTATGGTTCGGACTTTCGGACCATTTACAGGAAGTTCCGGTGGTTCCCGCGTAGCATAAACAACTGAAGAAGAATATTTATGTGCAGATCTGTCAGTCCTGCCCACAGAGTTTCTTCCAGCTGATTCGCGCGCGCGCACACACACACATTTGTCCTGCGTCCTGCCGGCGATGATAAAATGTTCGCACAACGAGTACGTTCATTTGGCGAATTTGAACTAGCGTCGAGTATAGTTGGTGCTGGAGGGAGTAATGCCGTAATAATAACAGTATAGTGGCAACGATAATATGCGTCTGTTCATTCATTCTTGTCAAAGTTACCCGTCGAATTGACAACACGCTGACGTCAGACGCACGTCCGTTTACAAACCAATCAATGTCAATATGCATCCATGTAGATGTTGACGACAGGACGCAAGTACGTCATGAAAAGTTCTTTAGTGCGCTCGCATAATTGCAATGTGAAACCAAACCAAAACTAACCAAATGTATACAATGTATCAAAACATGAACTTTGGTTCGGACCTTGGTGCGGACTTTCAGGTGTGAAAGGGCCCTAAGTCTTCGAGTGTAAATGCAAAATAATAGACCTGCCACTTTTTCCATGTAATGTGTTACTTTGTTGGTCATTTTATCACTAACTTTTTAAATCAGTCACCTATACATTTCAAAATTTTGTCATGTCAAATTTTACCTATACATTTACAGATTTTTTAAATATAAAATAGTTCTAAGGACTTTGTTTTATGATCTGTCCTAAAAGTTATTTATTTATTTATTTCATGACAAGTTAAGTTGGATAAGCTAATATTACTGTTAATATAAGCTAATATATAACTGTTTCTTTGCATTGCATATATATATATATATATATATATATATATATATATATATATATATATATATATATATATATATATATATATATATATATATAACAAAACAAAAATTTTGTAAACAAAATGAGAGGATGCACAGGGACTTCTGGAAACACTTGCATAATGATTGCACCTAATTATTGATTGTTCATGTGAAACATGCAAAAACATTTTTTTATAATATTCATAATATTAATTTTAAATATATAATAATATTAATATAAATTAATAATGTTTAAATTGAAAAGCTTAACTTTAATCACACTTCTGAAAAATGTAGTTTAGTTTCAAGGCATCACAATTTTTACCTCCCCAAAAAAGAAGATCCCAATTTCCAGATTTACAGTCTTAGACAAATCTACAGATTCATTATAGCTTGTTTAATTCTCGGTAAAAAGAAAATAGAACAACAGAGAAAAACAATTGAATGTTATCTGTAAGGACGCTGACTAAGGCGGTTCCAATCATCTGATGACAGCTATTGGCAACTGACTGTAAGAGACACCAAGGACCTGCGGTCAGGAGAGGGCCGTATCTATCCGACCCATCAGGTTATCATCCCGAGAGAAAGGGAAAAGGGGTGGACATTCAGGAATTCAGATCAATATCTGCACACAGTCCAGAGGAGGGTCAATAACCAGATTATCACAAACAGACCTCGCTAAACCACTAGAGTGAAGATCTCAGGAGCTCCAGAATAACTGAGGAGTGTGTTTGTCAATGCGACAGAGGCCGACCTCATGATCCGAATTAGCTCCAGGCTGGATTTTCTCTGCCAGCAACTCATTCGAGCAGAAAACATGCACACCTGAATCAATATTAACCCAGATTACACAATAGCTTGGAGCAGAGCTGTGATGGAGAGGTTAATTCCCCATCCAAAACAGCCCTGAGAAGAATCTTACAAGAGAAGACAAAACATACTTAAACCACAATAACCTACTGTTACTAATGGCTTCCTCCAGCTGGACAGTTACTGTACTTTATAAACTCGAACCTTACAGTTGCACTGTAAGAACAGGAAGCTGTGAACTGCCATACAAAGGTCACAGAGTAGTTTACTGCTGACTTCAGTGTCGGCTTCCTGCTAAAAGAGACCGCAGGAATGCGAGGGGGCTTTCTTCTGCGGCCTCCAGGATTCTGCAGATGGTGATCAGCGATGTGGTCGAGGATCTGGGGTTGAGATCTCGCTCTGAAGCTGCAGTGGTGTTCATTCCTCTGGAAGCTCCTGAGATTCCAGGCAAAGATGGACGATCCTTGCGATCCCAAGAGGCTGTGCAGCTGTGCCACACCACACCCTGAATCAAGCACCAACAGGATCTCACTACACACTTTGGTTATGTTCAGAATGGAACATTAGCATACTGTATACTGTGCAGTATGGTATAATCACTACTTTTTTAAATAGTATGCAGTATGCTACTTAGTATGCTACATTTTGTCACATGACCTCACTATGTCGCATGTTTAATTTAGCGAGTTGTGCCAATTTTTCATCTCAGAAATATGGTTATTTTGCACATTTAATCCAATTGTGTGAAAACATTTCTAAATTTTAAAAAGGAAATGTTCGAAATTGTGGTTGATATTAGGGCTGGGTATCGATTAGGGATGGGCATTTTTCAAAAATATTGTATTCGAATATTCGGGCTTATAAAAAATGAATATTCAAATATTCGTTTATTTAAATGATGTTTAATGAGAAAGACGTTTTTTTTTTTTTACGTTTTTGTCACCATTTCTGAACAAGCTTACGATTAGGCAATATACACAACAAGCTTACTATATCTTATACTACTATTATTATACTATACTATTACTTATATCTTAAGGTTTTCTTTTAGTTGAAAACAAACAATATGTGTAAACAAAAAAACGTAAAGAACAAAAGCATAAGCTCAAGCAGCGCGAACGGGGAAAAAAACGCTAATAAAGCAGACTGCGCAGTTATCGTACAGAACGTACATATGCACTCGAGTCAGCATATGGTTATCGTGTTTATATTGTTTCACGTTCATGTTGAGAAAAACAATAATATCCACATGCTCGAGTGAGAAAACACGCTGTGCTGACAGACGTTGCAGAGACACAAAGATAACGGTTTGCTAAGCAAAGTTTCAACCAGCACTTTGGGTTTTCTGTTTCATAAACCCAAACTTAAAGGAAGCATATGTCTCAAAATCATTTATCTATCAAGGTATCATCTCGGATCACTCGGGGTACAGCTAAAAGAGTTAGTGTTATTTTTGACCTATGTATCTTTGTATTGTAATAAAAGGGGGATGACACCAAAGGATACCAGTGAAATGTAACAATTCTCGGCAGGATTATTAGGCTGCTGTCACTGTAAGACTAATGCTAAAGTGCATGGTCTTTCTCTACCGTTTACGTTCACTTAAGCCATAACCGACTATGTTTACTAGGAAACTCGCCATTTTGAGATACATTTGTGTGAATTTGTCCTTTCAAGCGCAAGGAGACGTTAAATAGAATTCATTTAATTATTCGAATGCTGTCTAAGACGCGCAGCTTTCTGTCATTTCCTTTGTTTTTATATCAGGCTACCAGCTAGACATTTAAAACAATTTTCAGCTCAAAACTCACTTTCAGCTCACCAGCGAGTGTTTTAAATAACTTGCTTTGCGATACAATGGGGAGTCCGATTACTGTATGAGGAAGAAATATATTTATATGCAATGCTAAAGGCTACTTATGCTAACCATTGCGATAATAAATACTCATATTATTATGGAAAATACCAGAGACTGCTTGAAGAACTTATAATCATGTATTTATTTGGTGTCATGTTTCATTTGTCTCTTCCCTGTACCTTTGTTGATACCAGGCTAATGCTTCCGGATATGTCATAAATGATGACGTTAACTCATAAAACTCATATAACTCCTGTCTTCTGTCCGTGAGATCCCTCTGTTGCTCTGGCTGAAAGGATAACAGTATAGTGAGTGAGACGGGAGAGATAGCTCAAACTTCTTCAGATTGCATACTTTCGTGAAAAATTAATAGAAATACTCATTCCTTCTAAAGAAATGTGACACAAACACGATATTTTATTAGTATTTTTCTAAATGTGTAAAGCCCGTTCACACCAAGGAAGATAAAGATAACGATAAAGATAAAGTTCTAGTAATCGTTCTCAATATTAAAGAATAGCAGAGTTCACACCACAGCTATAATGATAACGGCGCAGAGAAACGATATACTTTTATCCAGCTGATGAACGATCAGATCCAACCAGAGCCAATCAGAATCCATCCTGCTGTAACAAGCTCAAGCATTTAAAGTGACAGCTCATATGACCGGAGCCGAGACAGACTGCAGATGGCAGTGGTGTGTGGCTGTCAGAGCCTCAGAAGTGACAATGAGGTGTCAAAATCCCAGACACGCCACTGGGTTCTTCTAGGAATACGAGTGTTAGATGTCTTTTAAATGCTGGCCAGACTCGCTCATAGCCAGACGCTGAGGGGCGGCGCTGAAAATAGCCTGCATTCAGGAGATTGTTGCTGCTGGTCTGGTGGTGTTCAGAGGGATGGTCCTGGGCGAGTCACATACCTGTCTGCATGTGGAATGAGAGTAATGCGGGAGGTGAACTGCTGACCTCTGGTGAACAGGTCGGTGCAGCGGTCACAAGCTCCACGCTGTGCTCCGCTTACACATATGGAGTCCACTCGACTGGACCCGAACATGCAACTATTCACAGCTGTCCTCATTAAGAAACAGGACGGAGACACTTTCACTTTTTGTTTGTTTCAAATAAACAGCTATTAATTGGAAAGGTAAAAGAGTCTAACACCACCTGGGCATCTAATCAAAGATCAAAATGTATTAGAAAACAGCATTTTCCTTTTTCTTCTGAAATAAAAAAAATACTCTGACATTTATAATGCTCCACATGGACAATTTATGGAACACAAACAGCAAAAATCATCAGAAAGAAAATTAGAAAAATATTATCATAAAAAAGGAAATTATTATTAGGGCTGTCACTAACAATTATTTTGGTAATCGAGTAATCGGTTGATTATTTTGACGATTAATTGAGTAATCTTTTTTTTTTTTTATAAAAATAGACCTAAGTAGTGAACAATAACCAATGAAATTACTTAAAATAGACCTACATAAATATAATAAGAATAATAGATAAGAATATAGATTGTAGTATCAAAAGCAAGTAATCATATGGTTTTATTGAACAACACTGTTAAAATACATAATGTAATATACATAATATAAACATAATCAACTTAGGTATATTGCGCATTATAAAAAAATACATGCACAAGGCACCAACAGCCATTTGATTGTTGTTATTGTTAAACTTTACAGCATGATCAATCCCAGTGCATATATTTACTGAATATTTAACTGAATCGCAGCCTTTGTGATTTCAAAATAGCACTATGCTATATTATGATTTTAAAAACAGTCTAATAATGCGGTTCATGGTACAAGCCACTTTCAGTATTTTGCTGGTTTTTTTAGTACTTAAATTAAATTGAGGAATCGTGACAGCCCTAATTATTATTCTATTAGTGCGTGAAACCATTTTAAATGGACTTCAGAGGAAATCAGCATTGTTGATTTCCTCAACACATTTTAAGGTAAAAGTAAAAGGGATTCATGGCGCTTGGTCGAAAAGGAAAATCCTTTCAGAGACAAACCAGTTATTATAAAAAAATAAAAAACCTGCTATGAAAAAGCGTTATTTTGTATTTGGAAAAATGTGCAAAGATGACACAATAAGACCAGAAACGAGGTCAATTTCATTTTTATGCAGACTTTGGTCAAGTTACTGAGGTAATGCTGCACAAAGGTATCGCTCTTTACAATGTCGGACACATAACGGTAATTAATATGATTAGCCTTCTGCTTGACAACATTATCAAACAGCTAATGATGTGTTGTAATGTTACACAAGCCATGTTCCCATTCGCCATCTCAGAGGCTCACAGCTGCCATCTAAAAACCAGTCCAGTACTCTTAGAAACGCTTTGAACAACTCAGAACGTCAGTGGAGAAAGGCATATAGTTCATCATCATAACTTAGCAATATAGCAGGTAAATTTTATATATGATGTATATATTACTATGAGTATCGGATTTTTCATATCAACAGAAAAATATACCAGGATAACCTGGCTTCTCTTGAGACTCCACTGCTTCAGAGCGGTCATCGTTAATGATATGCTAAAGCCAGCCGTTTTAAAGAGAAAATACTCAGCAATGGTGTTGACTTATGAATTTGCACATGATTTGTCTTAAAGCATATTAAAAACACCACATAGACATATAATCAACATTAAAAACGTGATTTTCACCACAGGGGGACTTTAAGACTTCGTTTCAGTTGATAATATATTTAACAACACCACTCCAAACACAGAACCGAAACACTGGAATTCTTCCTATTCATGCAACGAAAACGCCAGCGCAGCCATGCGCATGCATTCACATAAGAGAGATGTAAGGTAAGAAGAACAGCTGTCTTGGCCAAAACATGTCACAGTTTATCACTGAACATATGGTGTGAGCTCTGACTACCACTCAAACGCAAACAGCTTTAACTGGACAGCAGGAAGATGTAGCGCATCAACATAGGCACACTGCTGCAGGGACAAACATACACTTTATACTCTAATAGTGAATAACAAGCACCTAAGAAATTAAAAACACTGTAAGCGAAGAAACTCAAACAATACATAACAGACTTAGTGAACTGAAAAGCCTCCAGCACGGGGGACAGACTAACAGGAAATTCACAGCCTGGCACACCAATAGGCAACTTCCTGCATTGCGTTCCCGCATAAATGACAACAATGGAAGCCCCGCCCCTTCGCCAGCACCTAAAGTTAAGCTTTGGGTTATACTATGGAAGCGGTTATGTAACCATTCATTTCAAGCTCGAGTAAATCTGTCCAAAATTGGACGATGCACTTAAACATGGGTAAAAATGCAACTTCATCTATTTTCCTTTTTTTGGAAGGGAGTTGCCCACAGCATCGCACCCTTTTTAAATCGTCCAAAACAAATCTCTCACGGCCGGGGTGGCTAAACCTGTAATTACAGTCCTTATTTGAGTTACCAGAGCGCAAACTGTACGCACGGACCTCTGCTCTGCTCCGCTCCGTAGCAGCAGCCTGCAATTAGTAAGACCAGAATAAATCAATTCCACTGGAGCCACATCTGAGAGGCTGGGCGCCTCCGAGCGTAATCCCTGGAACAGTGCCCCGCAGCATACATCGCAATAGCAACTGGGCAGCCAAAGGCAGTACTAAAATGTCCTCTGTGATTGCTGGAATCAGAACAATTTGGTCACTTCCTGTGTTCCCATAAGAATTCACATTCCCATAGACCAGCACACACAAATTATTTTCATGCAATTTGTTCCAAATGTCAGTGTCGTGCAGTAGAAACCAAAAAAGAGAGAAAGACAAGCAAAACCAGGCCAAATCTGTGAGCAAAATGGCCTCACCTGTGAACATAGTGCAGCTGATGCACAGAATCGATCGCCAGAACCATCTCCGCCAGGTAGAATCGGGCCATGTCCTCTGGTAAACGGTCCTCAAACTTGCTGAGAAGAGTCAAGAGGTCACCACCCACGTAGTAATCCATCACCAGGTACTGCAGAAGACAGACACGTCAGAACTAAATGGCATGAAAGCAGACATACACCAGATACAGTAGAAATGTGCAGATTGATAGAAGATAAAACAATAGATACACAGAATGATAGATATCGATAGATAGATAGAACGATAGATAGAACGATAGAACGATAGATAGATAGATAGACAGATATATAGATATATAGATAGATAGATAGAAAGATTTATCGATAGAAAGATAGACAGATAGATAGATAGATAGATAGATAGATAGATAGAACGATTTATCGATAGAAAGATAGATAGATAGATAGATAGATAGATAGATAGATAGATAGATAGATAGAACGATTTATCGATAGAAAGATAGACAGATAGATAGATAGATAGATAGATAGATAGATAGATAGATAGACAGACAGATAGATAGATAGACAGATAGACAGATAGACAGACAGACAGATACTATAATAATAGAATGATAGACAGAAGGATGGATGGATGGATTGACGGTTGGAACGACATATAGATAAATAGATTGATAGATAAAATGTTAGATATAAATGATAGAATGATAGACAGAAACCTTTCTGAGATAGAAAGATAGAAAGATGGAGGTAAATAGAATGATAAAACGACAAACAGATAAATAAATAAATTGATAGATAGATAGAACAATAGATATAATGATAGAATGATAGACTGAAGGATGGATGGATGGATGGACCGATAGATGGAATGAAAGATAGATAAATAGAATGATAGATAGAACAACAGATAGATAAATAGATAGAACTATAGATATAATTATAGAATGATAGAACGATGGATGGATGGATGGATGGATGGATGGATGGATGGATGGAATGACAGATAATCAGAACAACAGATAGATAAAAAGATTAATAGATGGAATTA
Organism: Abramis brama; assembly: GCF_963993115.1. Classification (NCBI taxonomy): domain Eukaryota; kingdom Metazoa; phylum Chordata; class Actinopteri; order Cypriniformes; family Leuciscidae; genus Abramis; species Abramis brama. The sequence continues at coordinate 10,257,419 of NC_139983.1, read as the reverse complement.
TAGATAGAACGATAGACAGATGGATGATAGATGGATGGATGGAACGATAGATAGACTGATAGATTGATAAATAGAACAATAGAGAGAACGATAGAATTAGAATGATAGACAGAACAACAGAGAGATAGACTGGATGGATGTGACAAATTTAGGATACATTGAGGTTTACTGTAGTAGTATTATGGTTTGGTGGTCGAGAAGACAACCTGCATGACAACAGTAACCACTCAGACCTCTAGAATAAGCGGTTTACTTAATGAGAAAAACCACATGACCACCACACTTGGCTGACTGGGATTCTCGTAGTAATCCCCCACATGGGAACCGGCCAGAGGTGTGGTTCTCTCCTGCCCAGCATCCTCACGAAACAGACCAAGACTGTTCAGGGACTACTGGGATTGACTAATCAAGTCTGATCTAATCAAAGCTCCTGTTAATGTGGAGTCAGGAGCACTCAGAGAGCAGAAGCCTACCAGGAAGTTGTCATCCTGAAAGGTGTAGTGCAGTGTGGTGATCCACTGACTGTCCCCATTCACCAGCACGTCCCGTTCCTCCCGGAAACACGCTGTCTGGGGAAAAAAAAGACAAACATTGGTTAGCATTTAGTTGATCTCAAACGATGTAATTTTCCAAACTAAATGAATTGATTTTGCACTAGAAAGATTTAATTGTGTACCTCTGCTCTTTTTAGCATCTCCCACTTGTTGAGGATCTTCATGGCAAACACCTTGTCTGAACTTTTCACCTTTACAACTGCTACCTGTAACACAGCGGAGAGCACACAGAGATCTGACACATGGCTCCTCCATTAAGAAAGCAAGAGGGGATTTCTAGAGGTCCTGATAAGATGATAAGCGCTTTGTGTTGCTTTTGTTCCATCTAGATTACCAGATCACACATGGAAGTGGTTGGTTATTTGTGACAGCAGAGTGTAAACCTTGAATTACAGGGCAGGTCGGGTTACTACGGGTGTAGTGTACACATACATATACACACGCTGCCATGAAATCATGATATAACTCATTCTGAGAGAAGAAAGCATTCTTCACAAAGAAGCACACTCAGGACTCGACAAGTAAAGACAATCAGCTGACAGCAATTCGATCTCAAGTCAGTGACAATTTCACTGACAGCCCAAATCCAATTTTAATAACTCAAATAGCAACTCAGAAGTTGAACTGCGAAATATGACTTTGAAATCTGACCCAAGCCACTTTTTTATGTGGTAACACACACACATACACGCATATAATGTCAAATTATAAAATTTCTTATTATTGGTATTAATATCATATATAATTACCAATTAATGCAACATCCATTTTTTTCTGTCATTCTTTGGCTAGCGTTACATTATACTGTATGATCACTCTTATTCATGCAAGTGCTTTTAAACCATTCAAGTGCGGTAAGAAACAAACTCAGTGCAGCACTGGCACGCATCTGTGAATCTCCTGTCTGTGTGACACACACTGAACGGACAAAAGCACAAAAAAATATGGCAAAATGTCTGTTTGTCGAGTATCCTCGTAAGCAGTCTTAAATGAATGTAAAGAGTTGTAAGAAAACGGGATGCGTAATTGCGCGTCAGATCTGCGGCAGGTCTTAAAATGACAACAGCCTATAAACCTGCTGCTGTTTGTCATTAATGTTAACAAAGAAAAAGACTCACTCACTGCTCTTGACTGAATAACTTTTGTAGCTTTTAATAAGGATTAATCAATAATCTTCAATTTCTGATTTAAGCAGGGAAGACTGTGTAGTGTTTGATTATTATATTCAATTTCTGTACATATCCTACCTGTTAGACCAACCTGAAAATCTTAAAAGCACTGTTTACAAGGTTGCATGGTTGGTCACAAGGTCAAAAACTATGAAAACAATAACTTTTTGTGCATTTTCACAGGGCAAGTAAAAATCTGAACAGGTCTGATGGGGCCGATTGATATATTGATACATTGAGCCCTGATATATTGAAGGGCATAGGTAAATTTAACATTTATTATAATGGGTTTATGGGAAGATTGTTTCAAGGTCACTTAAATTAGAAGTTGTTGTATTTATTAAAGCATAATAAAATGTATAGCTTTTAATTATACTGGAAATGCTGAATGGCTATAATGACTAACACTGAAAAAAAAAAAAATTCATAGAGACATTGGTATCGGTGATACTGGCCTTCTTTAAAAAAAAAAAGATGCCATAACCGATGGCATTATCAAATTTTATAATATAAAATTATAGTTAATATTAATATTTTATAAAATAATAGCAATATTAGTTTTTTCTTGGCAGAAAAAACAAATTATAGGGAGCATTAGTCCAAACACACACCCCTAAACAGCACATAATGGACCAATAAATTAAGTTTGGTCCACACATTTAAGTGTGAGCATCATGGGAAAAGGAAGTGGAATGGACATGTATTTGTCTTGAACTCAAGGTGTCCAAGTGAAACAACGGTGTGATTCACTCCCTGCGATTAAATAAGCCAAAACAAGCACGCATTGAGAGGTCTACACATTCCAACCCGAGCCAGGATCCGAACATTATTCCAGACAGAAATCACGCTCTTCACTCTTCCACACATCTGATGGGGATTTAAAATAAACTAAATCCCAAAAGCACGAACCCTAAAATTTAGATTACGATTGCTAAGAAAAGCTAACGACTATCAGCTAAATCATCAGGCAAATATCTGATCGAAAGACTGGAAAGTTACTTTTCAAACAGCGTTCAGAGCGCTGCCTGGCATTGTGCCCTCAAAACACACAGCCTTACATGGGCCTAACTCCCACAATGCAGCCTTTGAAATATAGTTATGGAAATCTAATTATTACTCCAAAAATGTATCTTCTGTCATAATTTGGTCAACAGCACGAGATATGTGCGGGTGGACAAGAGCGAGCAATTCAAATGAAAAAGGCAATGAAAACCAGGGGAAATAACAACAGCTAGTACATTAGTTCTTTACACAGATCATTGAGCTTTTGGCATCTTTAACTTATTTTGGTCCTCTACAAAATAACACTGCTGAAGTGGTACAAATTAACCATTAACCAACTTTCCTTTATAGTAGGGATGCACCGAAAAAATAATTCTGTGCCGAAACCAAAAATTCAGGCCGAAAACTGAATTAATCAAACTTATTTAATAATCAACACTCAATTGTCTAAAACTGAGCTGTACAAACATTTATATTGCACATTATGCAGTTTTATATAAACTATTTAATATGGTTTGTTGAAATATAAACTGTAATAATTTGTTTTCATGACAGATTTATTCAAAAATACATTAAAGACATCACTAACAGGTTAAGTAAAAATATGTAATAATGTGCATAAATTTAGCAAAATGCTCTTCTCTAGTTTTTTTTTCTAGCTAACAAATGAGTTTATGGACACTGAAAAGCTTTCTTGAGATTAATGTTAAAGGGGTGGTTGATTATGATTTTACTTTTTTAACTTTAGTTAGTGTGTAATGTTGCTGTTTGAGAATAAACAACATCTGCAAAGTTACAATGCTCAAAAGTTCAAAGCAAAGGGAGATATTTGACTACAGGACTACAACAAACGGATAGTATGGACTACACGACATTTCTCCCGGGTTAGGGGCATCACCAACCCTAAAATTTACATAAACCCACCCCTGGAACACGATTTATAGATTATCAAGACAGAATATGCTAATCAATGACTAGAAGATACACATAAGCTACATAAATTCATCAGCTAACCATTCAGAAACGTCCTGTTGCATTCTACATGTTGTCACTTCTCGAGTCTCTCCATCACTGTCTGAATCCGGTTTGAACATAAAAGGCTAAAAGTTTTAGAAATTTTCAGTGCATGTCTGTGTGAGTGCAAGCTGTTGAAGCTCCGCCCCCTGTGCCGGGAGCAGCAGCTCATTTGCTTTTAAAGGAACAGACACAAAACGGTGCGTTTTTGCTCACCCTCAAACATTTACAAATTTAACATGCTATATAAAAATATCTGTGGGGTATTTTGAGCTAAAACTTCACATTCACACTCTGGGGACATCAGAGACTTATTTTACATCTTGTGAAAAGGGCATTATACCACCCCTTTAAGTGACATTGTTTAGACTACAAGCTGTTTTATTGACGTCTTACATTAAGCGATTACATGAGGCGGGATTAATTTCCATAAGTCTCTTTCAACAAACCTTCTGGTGTTCACTGTTCAACAACCATGTTTATTTTGTGCTGTAACTAGTAGAAAAGAGGAGATGAGATGATCGGTTCACATGCGCTTGAACTATGATGCTGCTTGAACTGAGGTGTTAGCGATCTGTCACGCCGTATTAAAGAGCGCCAAGACGACACTGTTTGAATTTCGTAATAAAATCGACAGAATTTTGAAGTTGAGACTTTGCTTCATATTAAAATTAACAAAGCACAATGCTTTTTGTGATTACTGGATGGCAGGCATGCTTTGTTTTGTTCAGGCTGCGAATCAACAGAAAAAAGTACAATGATTCTAAACACATCATGAAAATTCAATAAAAAACAAAACTTTTGAAATAAAATTTGACCTTTTAAACTTTAAACTAGATAGAAGTGCATGCACACCAGTGTCACAGCTACGAAACTGATCAATCTAAAATCGATACACACAATGAATAAATGAATGTCAATCATCAAATTGATCAGAGAAGAGCCAGCGATGTTATGAGAGAGTTTAGCGGTGCGCTCCTGTCAGCGTCTAAGAAACCAGGATCCGGGCGGCACAGGGCGGTCGGGGTGACAGGTCAACCTTAACACAGAGACGACCCTTTGACAACTACAAAGACCTCCGTTCAGAGAGCATGACACCCATCAGCATCTGCTCAGTGTGCTCTCATTCTGCAGATGGTGACGGTGTCATGGTCCCTGAACGGAACTCCAAGCATAAAATATGCAAGAGTGAAAATAGCTTGGCTGCTAAACTGTTTAAGTGAAACACTTTCACTTTTTCATGGGCTTGCAAACTGTAGGCCTACTTTGCTTAGTTTATGACACGTAAAATATCTTGGCATTTCTTTGGGTCATGAAAAAATTCTTGGCCCAAGAGACAACCATGTCGCCAACAAGGGTCATAACCACTTCTCTGGTGCTTAAATGTCTGAGTGGCTGCATCCCAATTCACACACTTCGACATTCTGTAGAGTATGTAGTTCACTGGTGAAAGTACTGGAAAGTTCTAAACTACATACTGTTTTAATAACATTATTTAAATAAAAAACATTAGCTCTTTTGTGACTGTTATTTTAGTTAGATGTTAATTCACTAACTGCTCACAAACAGTTTACGGTTTCATAGCTTTAACACTTTTTGACTTGATTCAGTACAAGATCCAGCTTGTAAGTCATTTGTCTGTGACTTTCAGACTACAGACCACAAGCATGTTTGTTTTAATTTCGTTCAATTTACTTTCAAAATTATTATTATTTAACAATTAGGTTTATTTAGCATGCACGGATCCAGCAAATGTTTGACATGCTACTAAAACCAACATAATACCAAAATTGTTTATTGCACAAAAATAAAAACAACCGTATCAGAAAATTGTTGGGGTTACAAACCATCACTTGAGAGCCACTGCTATATACTATGGATAGTATGGGGATTCAAATGCAGTCTCAACACAAGACGGATGCTTACCTCACCGAAAGCTCCTCGACCAATGACCTTCAGTATCTCGAAGTCCTCCTTGTGCAATCGCATCTGTTTCACTTTAGAGGTGAACGGTTTGGCTGTGGAGAGAGAGAGACGACAGCATGGAGTTATTGTTGAAGACGTTCAAATCCATCACTTCACTATGATGTGCCATAAGGACCCGATCTTCTCGAAGGGATTTCTAGCAGCTTCAGTTACAGCACATTCACACAAGTCAAAAGTTCAGAGGCATCTCTGAGCAGGTGTGAAGGACGGATTGATGGTGTACCACAGTAAAGTCTTTCTTGCAGGGACTGAACAAAAAAAACTGGCCACTAACTGGTCACATAACTCAATCAATATTTCATGTCCACTTACTTATTTATTTGGCAAGTAGCAGAATAGCATAATCATCTGGTCATAATCAAAACAACAACAACAAAAACCCGTTCAGAGACCCTGATTATTTTGCAATAATATATTTTAATTTACCCTGACACAATAAACACCCAATTAGAACTTACGCAGAAAGCTTCGCATACAAGTGTGTTTGTTTTCTATCATGAATGGCACAAATTGCCATTAACCCTTTTATTGTGACTCATTTGTGGCAAATAATAATTGTGTACAATGCCACATCATCAAAAAGTATTGGGCCATTGCACAATGACAACCATTATAGACAATTGTTTCTGTTTTCAAGGCTGCATCCTTCTGCAATGAGAATCAATTATCACGTTTGTATCATTTTATGGAGCACACAAAATATGATTTACTATGTTTGAGAGGATGTGCAAAGGGTTTCTATTAAAAGCTGTGAAGAGGATGCACTCAAGGCAGCATGTTATCACAATCTCAATTGGCCAATGGCAATTAACACTTTTTGATACATTTAAGCCCAATTATTATGAGCTTTTAAAATGTGTTAAATAAACACTGGTTCATCATAATTTCATTGTTTTTCTAAACACAAACCAGTCTATTCATGACTACAATTTCATAAAGATTTAGGGTGCACTTTTTTGACTTGGACCAGTAAGCGATCACCTAGCAATCATCCAGAACATCCCAGAATACCCTAGCAACCACCCAGAACATCTTTGCATTGTGGCAGCAAGTTTTGAATGGAAAAACACCACTCACAATGAAAATGTAGACATTTATTTGAGTCCATAAATGTTCTCAATCTGTGACAGGTAAACTATAAATCATTGTATGATAAACAGGGGAATGGCAACTAGTTTCTATTGAAGACCTGTGATGGAACGCTCCCTCCATACAAGCTCTTTGAGGCCTGACGCAACTCCCACTGTCTATCGTTGCCTCTCCCGGCACAACCCATACAGCTGCAATGCTGAGCGCTGCTTATGAATGAACTCTGTACTGGCAAATGAAAGTCACATTGAGCTCAAGACTGCCATCACTAGAGATCAGACACAAAGACAGATATCTTTTCACTTGGACTGCATTAAGTCCAGTCTCTTATACAGATAATGAGCCTTGTGCTATTCAGTTAACCCTGCATAGTAAAAAAACTGATGTAGAGAGCTGAAACCAAAGCAGGCTCCAAGATACTGAAAGAGTTCTGGTATTAGCACGCTTGGCTTTATAAAGGAACAGTTCACCCTAAAATGGAAAAAAATATTGCTTGTTCACATTTAAAATAACCACACAATACCATATAAACAGTACACCCAGACCATTTATGTAAACAAAGTTGATTTAAACAGATTTTATTGTGCAAAAAATGCCAAACGAATTATAGGCTACTGGATGTTTTAAACAAAATAAACTAAGCATTCAAAAACAGCAACAAAATTCTAAATTAGATTAAATAGGCTACATCAAATATGCCTTCTTCATGGTTTTATCATGGCAGAGTCAGACAGTGGTTAGAAAAAAAAAAAGTTTAAATATCAAGGTTTCTGACCAGAAAGCGAAAGTAAAATGCGCACTGCCATTCATAACGGTGCGGAGCAGAGCGAGCGTTTTCAATTAATTCCTATGGAAGTTAAGCTTCCATAGAAACGCTCTGCTGCTCGCCAGTGGTCACGCGCCGTTATGAATGCCTGTGCGGCCATCCGCATTTTACTTTCACTTTAGAATTAGCGCCAACTCGGGGTGGGCAAGTGATGTAACCGGTGAATAAGAGATGGTAAAAGTTAGTGGGTCCAATATTATTGGTCTTAAAAGTGGGTGGGTCTTGTCCCACCCACATACGATGGTTCCGACGCCCATTGGAAAATGAGAATGTTACATTTTTAATGATATAATTGTTTTCAATGTTTTGGCAGATGGCCATCTAGCGAACTGATATACATATACATTAAGCAAGAACCAATGAAGTTCATTCTCATATACGCATTCTCATTACGTTTGAGCTTCCGCAAGAACCAATGAGATTTGTTTTCACACGTGAGCTTCTGTTAATATGCACTGATCAGTGTTTTCATTTTTGGGTGAACTAACCCTTTAAGAGGTTATCCAATCATAACAGTGGTTATTCACATTTATAAGTTTTATCCTAAAGCACCTTTTTTTATTCTATGGGTGTTAGAGAAGCAGGTCAAGTAACTTTCAATAAAAGTGATTTGCTTCCATGAGAAATGTCCATCTACACCACATCACTGGGACACATCATACAAGCACACGGTTTCTCCTACCACTGCTATGCTGATGACACACAGCTCTTCCTCTCATTTCAACCAGATGATCCCACAGTGGCTGCACGGGTCTCAAGCTGTCTGGCGGACATCTCGGCATGGATGAAGGAACATCACCTGCAGCTCAACCTGGCAAAGACTGAGCTTCTCGTCCTCCCTGCCAATCCGTCTCTACAGCACGACTTCACTATCCAGCTAGATTCATCATCAATCACCCCATCAAGGTCGGTCAGAAATCTTGGAGTAACGTTTGATGACCAGCTGACCTTCACAGATCACATTTCAAAGACAGCTCGATCATGCAGGTTTGCACTGTACAATTTCAGGAAGATCAGGCCTTTCCTAACTGAGCATGCAACACAACTTCTCGTCCAGGCCCTGGTCATCTCTAGGCTTGACTACTGCAATGCTCTTCTGGCTGGACTTCCATCATGTGCAACCAAACCTCTACAGATGATTCAGAACGCTGCAGCTCGTCTTGTCTTCAACGAGCCCAAGAGGGCCCACGTCACTCCTCTGTTCATCTCTCTGCACTGGCTACCACTCGCTGCTCGCATCAAGTTCAAAGCATTGACGCTTTCTTACAGATCTATCACAGGCTCAGCTCCCTCCTACTTTCACTCACTACTACGAGCCTACATCCCTACCAGAAGCCTACGATCGGTCAACGAGCGACGTCTCGTGGTTCCATCACAGAGAGCCACAAAATCACTTTCCAGAACATTCTCATTCACAGTTCCATGCTGGTGGAACGCTCTCCCCACCCTCATCCGGAATGCAGAATCCCTGACAACCTTCAAAAGACAGCTGAAAACCCATCTCTTCCGTGAGCACTTAACCAAAAAAAAAAAAAAAAAAAACTCCCCTTTCCCTCTAAAACCTCACTTATCGGGCTTATGCTACTCTGAATAATGCCTGAACTTCGTATCTTGAGCACTTCTTGCGTTGTTTTTGTTTTTGCCTCTTCATGATGACTCGCTTAATCTAGTCCTAGTTTGTAAGTCGCTTTGGATAAAAGCGTCTGCTAAATGACTAAATGTAAATGTAAATGTAAATGATTCACTAATGGTGCTGGGCTCACTTCTATGGAAACAACAATAAGATAAGAATATATGGTAAATCTGACCTCTCGTCGAACACGCAAATCCAGATTCCACATCCCTGTTGAAATCACCTGACTAGGATGTGTATTTACTGTCATACCTTTCACAAGAGTGTATAATTCATGTACTGACAAACAGCAAGAGATTCTAAAGACATAACTATTGTACAGCAAAAATGACAGAAGCAACAGTTTATGGCTGGTGTGGCCTATAGTGGTTAAAAATCTGGGTTGGTTGTTGGTTTAACCTCACAAGGGCTGATCAATGAATTATCACCATCATGCATTTGAGCAAGTCATTTAACATCACATCCTAATTGCAATGCAACAATTTACTAGTGACAATTAAAGTGAAAAAGCTCGACAGTACGGCAAAAAACAGCCATTCAGAATGTGTTTTAAGTTTAATATGGATTTGGATCAATGATATTTCACTGGGACTACAGAGTAAATCCTAATAGAAAAAGAAAACAAGTGACAATCAAAATGTCTAGTTCCTCATTGTTTGTTGTTGTAACTCAGCGGTGGTTTGCAAGCCACACCTGGCCAGGTTTCGCACCCTTTAGCAATAAATGGTCGATAAAAGATTAGTCATGTCACTAGAGATCAGCTTTCTACATAAAAAGCAACAAATTTCCTTTGTTGACCTTCCTACGTTAATGAAAAGTTTAGAATAACAACAAGTTGTACCGGCAAAAGTGCGTGTTCACTGCTGCTCGCCAGTGTCATGAATGCAATCAATGGCAAACCACTTACGATTCAGTGGTAACCAAGAGATTGAAACTACTCAGAATTAATCAGCTTACGTGGCTTGTATGTGGTAATGGCGAAAATAAATATTATTAGAACAGCGACGAAAATGGAAAAGTGACTTTATGATAGATGTTGGTTTCAAGAGAGAGACCGGAAGGTTGCTGGTTAGTTTGTACACGGCTGTTCGTGGGTGTAAAGTGACAGTTACAAGTTCACTATCATATTTATGGGTTAAATAAGATAAAAAAGACATGTTATCAAAATATGTTTATTTTCTTATTAAACATACCAATATGCATTTATCCTTCAGTTTAGGGCTTTTGAATTTGACAGATTAGATTAAGTGAAATGTATATATAATTAATATGTACGGTACATGGATACTATACAAATAAAATAATTTATATTCTATTTAATTATTATATTATATATATTATATTTATCTAATATGCGTGATTTGACTTTCCTCTGTTGCGTTTGAACGCATTTTGCTAAGTGAAGTGAACATCAACAGATATCTCGTGCTCAGGGAGTAGGGAGCAGTGAACGCTGCGTAGGGACCCTGTCAATCGGGACGCACCCGAGTTAATGGCGCTCTCTTCTAACGAGCTGATAATCTGAACCAGGTGTGTTAGATAACAGAGACATACAAACTGTGCAGAGCGGGGAGGTGCGAGGACTGGAATTGGGAACCCCTGCTTTACATCATGATCAAATCCTTGTTTAAAGGGGTGGTTGATTATGATTTCACTTTTTTATCTTTAGTTAGTGTGTAATGTTGCTGTTTGAGCATAAACAACATCTGCCAAGTCACAATGCTCAAAGTTCAAAGTAAAGGGAGACATTTTCTTTTGAAGAAATTGCTTTTTAAGGACTATAACACCACCACATTCCTCCCGGGTTAGTGACATCACTAACCCTAAAACTTACATAAACCCCGCCCCCGGAACACGATTTATAGATTATCAAGACAGAATAATTATGCTAATGAATGATTAGAAGATAGTTAACTCCACATCAGCTACATAAATTTAAACAAACAAAAAAGTTTTTGATTTTCAGGACACAAGCTGTTGTAGCTCCGCCCCCCGTGCTGGGAGCAGCTGCTCATTTGCATTTAAAGGGACAGACACAAAAACGGTGCATTTTTGCTCACCCTTAAAAAGTGACAATTTTAAGTTTTTAACAATAAAAAAATATCTGTGGGGTATTTTGAGCTAAAACTTCACATACACACTCTGGGGACATCAGAGACTTATTTTACAGTTTGTGAAAAGGGCATTATACCACCCCTTTAATATTGGCCAAACAGCATTAAATTCAAATGTCCACTTATGGCTCGTTTCCACTGAGCAGTACAGTACGGTACGGTACAGTACGGTACGGTTCGGGTCTGTTAACCATGATCTGGCTAGCGTTTCCACTGCCAACAGTACCCTTACTTGATAGGCGTGGTGTTTCGATCGACGTAATTTTCGCGCGAAGAAGAACATAGTAAACTACAATGGATGACATACAGCAGATCTTGTTCTTGCTCCTCGACATGTTTGTCACAAGAAGACAAGCGCCGACATTAGGCTTTTCTCAATATTAAGTACGCAAAGTTTGTACTTGCCATGTGCGACTCACTCCTACATGCACATGGTACAGCGCGTTCTTAAAAGCGTCACTCAGCTCGCTCTGCTACTCCGGTTATCTCTGTTACTCTGTATGTACAAATTTAAGCAACAATAAAACGAAATATGTTATAAAACACTACTCTGCCTCTTTTAGTTTTCATTTAAATAAATTAAACATTATAGGGACACAAATGTGGTTCATGCGCAACGCATATTGATTATTCACTGCACGTTATACGTTATTCTATTTATAACAAAACGATTTAAAACACAACCCTAACGTTACCTCTTTTCGTTTAAATAATAAAAAAAATTACACATTACAGGCAATATATGCATTTGTACAAATGTTGCAATAAACATCAGTGATAATCTTGTAATAAGAAAATGACAAGAAACCATATTTATTTTTGTAAAATTTCAGTTTTATAAATAATAGCCAATATAAAAGTTTAAGTAAAAGGTACAAGAAGCTATACAATAAGAAATAAAGCAAACAATTCAGTCAAATGTCCAAATGCTGCGCTAGTCTAACATTACAACAGTAAAGTTAAATACAAATAGCCTATAATATGAAACTAAACTTAGCCCTCAGTCAAAACGATTGACAGGGAATGAATTATATATTCACGAGACCAAAGATCGCCCGTTAGGTCTGCACAAGACGAATTATATCTCATGTTTAACCACTACCGTCGGAGTCATCGGCGAACGTCAGAAGAACTAACTTAGCCGAGGAAAGGCTCATCCAGCCGGGAAACATGAGCGCCGAGCGCCCGCTGATCGCATGGATCTCACAACCGGGGAAAAACAAATCATCTTTATAAATAAACCACAGATTAGAGCTTTAAACAACTACATTCTCGCCTGAAAAACTCTTAAAATTACATTTCGTGACACAGTAACAGTATATTATATTAAACTGTATATAAAAAAATGGCGCTTCTTATGTTGTCATTCCCCTCGTAGCACGCGCAAGTGACGATTCTCTGTCAACCAATCAACGTCCTGCAGTGAGTCTAGCTCCACCTTTTAGTACCGTACCACTGTGCTAGGTACCCCAACGGAAGGGTACCCAAAAAGTGGTACGGTACGGTTCGGCTTTTTGGTACCATTCTCAACTTTTGGCAGTGGAAACGCAAATAAAAGGGTACCGACCCGTACCGTACCGTACCGTACCGCTCGGTGGAAACGCGCCATTAATCTTTAATATTTGGCCACTTCTTTATGATAGAAATAGAACATGTGGACATCAAAACGTGCAAACTCAGAGCGAGGGTTTAAACTTTTATTTAGAAATCGCCATGAACAACAATTTGCATATTTAAAAATGTATTGATGTATTCTCCTGCGTTAGAGTAGGTTTATAAATGAGTTGCGTTACAAATCTAGTGAAATGGCACACGATACGTTCAAAGATGAGCGTTATAAGCAACCGAAACTGACAGCATATGCAGAGATGGAGTTTGTTTTACAGAGCTGCTGAGTACATGATAACAGCGCATTTATTATTTAATTATCATATGCAGTAAAAGACTGAACAATATAATACAAGAACAGTAAATGGTTTTGCCACAAACTCAGCTCTGTCATGCTGATATAGCGAGACAGCTTTTCAGATCACCTCGACAAGAAATAGTGTCACGTTTTAATATTGCAAGATCTCGTCACACCCCAACTGAATATCAAGTTTTATATTGATCTATAAACACACAACTACTAAGCATGGAAGATATGGGATATATCACTTCTTGCTTCACACAGTGAACACACCTCTGGCAAACAAGGCCAAACATTTCAAGCTGCAAAGGGCGAGTTCCATTAGCCAAAATGTCAGGCGACTGATTTGTTGATATGAAATCTACACACATAGCTTTGTGGGATATGAGCGAGATTCCACATAAACAATGCTGTGAATATCAAATGTTACCAGAGTGTCAGGCATCCTTTTACAGGGCATTAGAAACAGATGGAAAACAGACCACCTGGAACTGCCATCATGCTCTCTGATACATAAACCAGGGAAAGTGTATAAAGTCTATTCATGAAGGACAGTTTAAAGGTCAAGCCTTCCTTAGAAGATCCTACACTGTTTCCAAAGTGTCCAAAACAACTGCAGCACACTCAGGTCGGTGTTCATTAAAGATCTGAATGCAGAAAGCTCATTGTGTACATCACTGTCACAGTCTCCAGAGCAAGGGGACACAGAGCTGCAAATCAAATGAACCACACTATCTATCTCCTGCAATACCCGCATTAGGAGACCATATAAAGGCAAAGACACTGGCAGGATCATTAAAACACGCTTTCCATAGAGGGAAAGAAGCGCTTAAAGCCAGACTGCAGAAAGACTCACACGCCGTGCCGTGTTCAAATCCAACATCAAGAGCATTTTCACTGTGAAATGTCAGCATAATATAAACACTGGGCGCAAAATAAATTGTCAGCTTTCGTTTAATAATGTCACAGGGTTATTATTTCATACACTAAAACGGAAAAAAACTTAACCGATTAATTTCAGACCAATTTCAAATAAAGAGAACCTGTAAATGGTGATATAATGTGTAACACACACAACCTTAAAATCATAAGACTTAGTTCACACAAAAACGAAAACTCTGTCATCATTTACTCGCCCTCATGTCGTTCCAAAGCCGTGGGACTTTCGTTCATCATCAATACACAAATTAATATCTTTTTGATGAAATGTGAGAGCTTTCTGTCTTTCCATTGACAGCTACGCAACTACCACTTTGACGCTTAAAAAGTTCATAAAGAGATTGTAAAACTAATCCATATGAATTGATCGGTTTAGTAGTCCAAATTTTCTAAAGAGATTTGATCGCTTTATATGATGAACAGATTGAATTTAGGCTTTTCACATATAAAAATTCATCAACTCACACATCAGTGATGGTAAATGGAAGCTCAAGCACGTGTTCTCGTGTTACGCAGGATCGGTTGAGCTTCTGTTTATGTTCGTTGATCAATGTTTATATGTGAATAAAAGCCTAAATTCAATCTGTTCATCCTATAAAGTGTTCGTGTCTCTTCAGAAAATTTTGAACTAAACCGCTTGATTCATACGGATTAGTTTTACGATCTCTTTATGAACTTTTTGAAGTGTCAAAGTGCTAGTTGCATAGCTGTGAATGGAAGGACAGAAATTGCTCAGATTTCCTTAAAAAGATCTTCATTTGTGTTCTGAAGATGAACAAAAGTCTTACAGGTTTGGAAAGACACGAGGATGAATAATTCATGACAGAGTTTTTAGGTGAACTAACCCTTTAAGGGTGTTAATCTATTTATGTTAAAAAATCTCAAATACACAAACATATTACATTATGTCAAAAATGATAAAAACAACATGATCTGCAAGGATAAGATAGTCTGTTATTCTGAAGATTAGCCATGTTATTAACCTTAAATGGATTTTATAACCGTTAAAAAAAAAACTGATAGTGTTTATGCTTTGGCCCTTGTTTTCATCTGTAAGAAAGCCAATAACAATGGAGGAACAAGTCTGGTCCTAAACCCAATCCGTTCAGAACAGGCAACAAGATTATGCATCCTTAAAAGGCATACTGGTCTTGCAAATCACGGTGACTAAACAAGTGTTGACTTGCCATATTAAAAATACAAATAAGGACGAAATATAAAGGAAAAGCTTGCTTGTGACGAGGAGGATTCAACCTTTGAATACGAGAAACCTCCCAAAGTTAATACAAACCTAATCCCAAAATATGAGACCGGTTATACCTGACAGCGAACCCAACCTGCATAAATAAACGTAGATGATATGAAAGCTAGAACACTGGAAAAGCAGATGATGTTGGGGTTGTGACAGGATAGTCACATAAAACTGCCTGGGTTGTCAATTTAAACCAGCTGTCCGGGGGAACTCACTATACAGGGGGACTTCTTCAAATACCAGAGGGTAGTTGTTAGTCACCGTCCACCGAGTCAGCCTTTTCTTTCAAACAGTTGGGCCTGAACGGCATCTGTGACTTACACATTCCTACATTTGCCTTCAAGTCTTCAGGCCTCTTTCAGATCAGCACAGAAAGCAGAAAGAGCATGAAATTGACACACTAATTTACTAGTCAAATAATGCATTTAAAAGTATAAAGAAATGCTTTTAACTGTCAAAAATTGGCTGTTTTGAGGGTTAACATGCAGATCAATGAACAGAAAATGCAAAAAAAGGTGTTTTGATGTCATAATGTCAAAGTCATGCGCAGAACACGTGCTGGAAAGCAAGCAAATCTAGATCCACTGATCAGATTTTGCTTTAGCAAGGTTGTGCATGTAAACAGACTCAATGACCATATGAATATGCCTAAAGTATTAGCAGTTTTTTTAAAAATTAATCACCTGATAAGGGCAGATATTGGAAGCATACAATATCAATGCTAGGGATGCACCGATATGAACATTTTGGCCTATACTGATAACCGACAATTCTTCATATTTAAAAGGCGATAACCGATAAATATAACATTTTTGAGAGCCTGATTACAAAAACAAAAGTCTCACCATTAAAAGACATGTCCCAAAGCACACAGTTATAATGTTTTTATAAAAAATGTATGTAGCCCATATGACTGCACGTCGCACTTAACCGTATTTTCCTTTTTGAAGTGATTTCAATCATATTTCAAGTGATTTAAAACCATCATGATTAAGGGTGTCACGATTCTCCAAATCCTCAATTCGATTACATTTTCGATTCTAAAGTCACGGTTCGATTCGATTCTCGATTAAAAAAAAAAATTGAAAGCACAAGCTATGCCATTTTTAGACTTTTATGCAATATAATAATATCTGACCTTTGTTTGCAATGTACCACACACTACATTGTCAAATTTAAAACGTTTATTCACAACATAATGTAACAATAACTTATATCTTCAGTCAATTGGAAACTTAAACAATATAACCTATTACCTATTATAGTCCCGGGGCTCCCTGGACTCCTCAGAGCAGTCACAGGCGAATAGCACGGCGTTTTAAATTGGGTTCCCACAGCGTTTGCAACGCAGTACGAGAGAACGTGCAGAACCTCGGTTCCCTTAGAGATAAGCCTTGCCGTGCTATTTCGCTTATATCTGGTACTTCGCTTCAGTCGATTTAAACCTAAAGTCCTTTGGCGAGTTTTCTCTGAATTTATACACTTCAGCCGCGTCCAAATTGGCGCGCTCGAGGTTAGCAGGGCGCCAAGCGCTCTCATTGAACCGCCAACTCGCCATAGGTTCGTGCAGTTGCCGCAGCACAGACAATCAGCTCGCTCAGACGAGCTATGATGCTCTCGCTGTGCAGCTGCAATGCGTTTTAAAATAAAGGCTTCAATATTTTCAAGAAAAGGAGTTTTACCTATTACAGGCAAGCCGAGGTGACGTGACATATGGGGCGTGGCAGCATCAACGATTCCATTTTTTGATTCGATAATCGAGATTGAGCATTAATTTCGATCGATTTCGATTTAAAATCGAAATCGTGACACCCTTAATCATGATTAACAGTGAGCATCTGAAGTGTCTCAGCTGAAAGAAATAATCCATTATTTATCAGCTTTAATATATCGATATTAGGGCCGTCACAATCCTGTTCGTTTTTTGAGACATAATTGTTCACTGAAACGATTGTAAAATCGATTTTCCATGTCTAAAGACGTTTCCATTTTAAACGCCAAATATAGGCAAATCCACAGACAACTAACAGGCATTAGGACGAACGTAAAGAGGGCGCTTGAGACGCGCACAAGTCAGCAATATTTCTGATGATTTATTGGCGTGAAGTTTCGTGCACAATGACAAAACAGGAGTGCAACATTCTCGAAAAACAATAAGCTGAGTGGATTGCCATAACATAAATGACAAACATTACTGCAGGATTCAACATGGCTGTGTTTACGATTAGAAATGTCAAACAAATTTCGCCTACCTAGGCGATTGTAGACGCGTAGCCCGAATCTGTATCTGTATGCATGAGTCTGTCTGAATACCGGCAGAATTCACAGTTTTGTAGTAAAAATAGACACATTATGCAGAAGTATAATTTGCTGTTATGTGTGTTTGTCAGAGCCTGCAGTTGCTGTGTGACGCGCGTTCGCTGCGGCTCCGAGAAAAGACCATTAAAATCGATTCCCAATTTTCGTTTTCGAAACTTGTGTTGGTTGGTCCGATCGATTGTCCAATCGATTTTCGAACGTAAAGTGACAGCCCTAATCGATACGATAACGATGTTATCAACATAAAAAATCAACATATCGGCTGATACCGATATATCGTGCATCCCTAATCAATTAAGCCTACTTTTTCTAATTTAAAGCTGCAGTCGGCAAGTCTGGCAGATTGGGTCGTCTTAGCCAAAATTTTGAATGTTTACAACTCTCATGCCCCTCCCCCACTACCAACGAGCACCCTCCCATAGAGGTCGTGTTCGTCAGTGCGTGTGCACCTGATTTTCTGTGAACGCGCGCGTCTCTTCAGCATCGATCAACACCATGGACTCGGAGGTAGGCTGCCCTGGCTAATCTATCCATAGATAGCAATAACCGAGGAATTGGAAGCTTGTTAGTAGATTTTCTCTCCGCCATCACGCTTCGTACAATCTTCAGGCGAACTTCAGGCGTGTGCATGTGATATTGTAACGTGCACGTCAGCGCGAGGGAGAGGGGATCTGTGGCGTGCGTGTGCATGACCTGTGATTGACAGTCAGATCTCACACCCCCCTGCGCTGATTGGACCCGATGATCTGGGAGCGGTGGATTTTTGCAAAACAAATAACACGCTCCAGGTGGAGTTAGAAGCTCGGGTTTTTTTCTAAAACCACCTTATGTTGTTCTGTCGGATTATAGTGTCGATTTCACTGAATATGATCAAAAAAATGTTGCCGACGGCAGCTTTAACAGTGTATTAGACATTACACAATATAATCTGATGCTGGATTTCACTTCAAGTAAGAAAATATTTTATACAGTAGTGGCCAAAACTGATGTCTGGAGGGATACTTGTTTTTAATGACACTACAATTTCGACAAACCATGAAAATATGAGGAAAATACTATATAGTATTTTAAATATTTTAAATATGAGGGAAGGTAATAATGTATGTTAATGTTTATTTTGTAGAGAATTCAAATGAATGGCCACCTGGGCAATTTGTATTAGCTCGGATGTGTCAACAATGTTTAAACCCTGCAAATGTCAAAAAGCTTCAATAAATTATTATTTTTTTTAAATTATGAGGGAAGAACAAAATACTGAACTTGGTTATGTCTGACAAAATTATTTGGCGAAAGAAGCAAACTACAGCAGCACAGCTACAGATTTTATTTTACTATGCAAAATATACATAGAAAAACTAGACTTATTTTATATATATATATGAAGAGTTCAGATGCAAAAGCCTCTAAGTGCCATGTGAAATTTTCTTCTAGAATTACCATTTTTATAAAGCTTGTATATTTAAGTTCAGTAATTTCACTTAAATGACAATTAATAGGTAATTTGCATTGCCATTTAAGTGAAATTATTGAACTTAAATATACAAGCTTGATAAAAAATGATCATTCTAGAAGAAAATTTCAGATGGCACTTAGAGGCTTTTGCATCTGAACTCTTCATATATAAAACCTGAAATTACAATTTTGCTCATAGGTAGCCTACAGCTTATAGGATTTGAATCTACAAACTTTGAGTTACTAGAATAAACCACACAACCCCAACAACAGCATTTCAACATGAATGACTTAATGTATTTCTCCTCCAGACTTTATAAATCAAACCATGACATCAGTTATGATGGATGTTACATTTACCATCTCTAAAACTGTCAGATAAAAATGAAAGCATCCCATCTGAAGCATGCAGTCTTCACAGGAATATAACACAAGAGATAACTCAAATCTGGCTGATGATCTGGGCACGAGTTCAACTTGTCCTGGCATCGCCTCTAACCAACCTGTGGCTTAAGGATCATTTTAGCCTAATGCAAAGGAGAGAGTTTTTACAATGCTGAACTAAAGTTTTAAAACTAGAGTACAAATAAATGACCCGAAGAGCAAATTCCAGCAACACTGCACTAGCCAAGCCAAGTAGCACATACAAAAAAAATTGGAAAGTCTCTAAGCATCAATAAATCTGCAAGACGTTGACAAGAAATGAATCAAAATGAAATCAAGTGTCTTTTTCCAAAACATTAGCCTAAAATATAGCATACGCTCTGCTTAAGAGGTCTACAAGTGCATAGAATAGATTCACAATTGTTTTCTGTTCCCTACCAATAAGATCGATCACGTAATATTATTGCGTTACAGTGTGTGTGTTTATTATTCTCTGCCACACTCGTTCGGTCTATCCTGCGTGCATCATGCCTTCTGTTTCCATGGAAGGAATGTTTACCATTCAGGTCATTCAGGGTAGCTGCAAGTCACGCCACAAAACAAACAAACAAACGGCACACTATGTTCATTCGCGGTGGAATGTGATGTAGCGCTCCAGTCATTTCCTGCTCAACTTAAACATGTAACAAGTTTAAAGTCATATTCATTAGTTAAGCTGGGTCAGGAGGCGCCTGATTAAACATACTCAAACAATACACTGCTTTTCCCATCACACTATATGTTCAGCTGCATTTCAGTGACATGACTGGCCACTTAATACTCCCCAGCAATGTCTACTGGAATTCAGTTAATGTATTTACAACTTCACCACCACAAAAGCCCATGTCATATTCCATGCTTGGAGAAATACTTTGTATAACACAAAAGAGGCAGATTTCATGTGTTAGTCGAAAAGAGAATGACACCATATATGACCCAGGGGACTTTTTCTATACCTTATTCATGCACAATCCAAGGACCAGCTGTAGTCTTTCCTATAGGGAACCAGTTTGATCAATCACTATGACAGTGAATAGCACATCCTTCAGTGTCAGAACACTTTGCCACAAGCAAAAGTAGGTTTCTTTCATAACTTTTCAACTAGCCCTTTAAGACTTTTAATAGCACACATTCTTTTAAATAGAAACCGTTTAATCAAAGTCTAATAACTTATACTCCCTTTCTGAGATTAATTTCAATCCATTCCCTATGATATACTGCTCAGCATGCTGGTATGATGGCTCAGAATTTAACAGCATGTTGCTACTTGACTTTTCCAGGGCTGTACACACACACACACATCTATGATTCAGTGCTGCCAAATGTGGCTTAAAGACATTTGTTGCATAAACTTCAGTCCATATTTATGATGACTCTAAAATCCAAACATCTAGTGAACTTTGGTGCTACAATAAGATGATTTAATCAATAAATACAATGACTTAAGATGCTTTAAACATAAAATGCATGGGTTTAAGTTGAATTGAACATGAAATGCATTGATTTAATATGGGTTAAACATGAAATGCATTGGTTTAAGATAGCTTGAACATGAAATGCATTGATTTTAAGAAGCATACATGTCTTCAAAAGCACCATACTCACCCCATTCCAAAAACTCAGCAATGTTCTTCTCTCTTCTGAGTGGGGAGTTGATGCACTCATCATAAATGCAGATGAGAACATCCAGAAGAGTTTCCACACTAAAACACTGTCCATTAGACTGGACAGGACCATCCAGGATCAGTTTCTCCAGCTTTTTCAAACGCACTTCTCCAGACATGGTTCAAAATTGTTTAATTTACAGATATTTAAGTGCCTTTACTGTAGCTACTCAAGCTAACCAGCTAACAACATTCTCACAACACAATGTATCTTAACTGTTTTTTTCTAATATAAATACAAAAAATCGTGTATTAATAATAACAAAAACTAGTGTCAAACCATGTCAAGTAAATAAACTTAAAAAAATTCCCAGTTTGTTCAACTTTAACGGGTTAAAATAACTGATGCTAATGATCCGGCTAATAAAGACGTTCGGCTAGCAGGCTAGCCGATTTTAGCTCGTCCTCGAAGAGAATTCTCCTCAAAACCAACAGAAATAACATGACACGCCCCCCAAATGTTATGTTCAGGCATTACGTGTGTGGAAAATATGGATAAAATGTGTTTATATCCGCAAAAAGTGAGTTTAGCGAAGTTCTCCAAAGGCACCGATTGAGTGTCACTTAGTTTTCCTCATTCCTTTTCCCATGAATAATTCCTGAAAAAGTAAGTCCTGCCAGCGGGATGAAATCAGTCCGTCAGATGATGATGGTGGTGATGGTGGTGGTGAAGATGGGGTGAAGATGAGGAGGAGGAAGGTGGCTGTGTGGATGCGGGGTGACGGGGTGATTCTCTCTCATCTGCCCGCCGACGCTGAGTGTGTTTCAGGAATGATGAGGAGAAACATGGCGACTCTCTCTCTCTCTCTCTCTCTCTCTCTCTCTCTCTCTCTCACACACACACACACACACACACAATCACATTCAGACACACACACACACAATCACATTCAGACACACAAATACAAATAAACATACAAAGATAAACAGTACACATACAAGGACACATGTAGCTACATACCTAGATGAACACACATACAGAATATATAGACACTCTAAAGAAAAACAAAATAAATAAATACAAATAAATACACTTACTTACATACATAAATAAACACAGGTGCGTATACAAACACAAAGACACAAGTTTACATATAATACATAAATACACATATAACAGCTGTTTTGCTTAAGCAGAGAATTTAGGGAGGGGGGGTGGAGGGGTTGGGGTCACGTGTTCACACTTTCATTTTTCATGATAACTTGGATGGTATCAGATATGCTTATAGGGACGATTTGCTGTAGTTTAGTTGTTTAGTTGAATTAGGCTACTTTACTCTTCTAATTTATATTAAGCTTAGTGTTATTTATATTAGCTGTAATAATCCATAATTGTGCAATACATCTGTTTATATATCACTGAGAGAAATCTATCTATCTATCTATCTATCTATCTATCTATCTATCTATCTATCTATCTATCTATCTATCTATCTATCTATCTATCTATCTATCTATCCATCTTTTATTTATTTTTTGTAACCTATATGTCTAGAAACTTTAATAAGGTGTCTCAGTCAAAGGTAAGAGCATTCTTTTGGTAAAATATTAAATAGTACATTTATGTAAAATTTTAAAATGCTTATAAATGGAAAATACTGAGAAGTTTTTTCTTACTGTGAACTTCCAAGTGTATAGCCTATATAACAAAATAGCCTACATTCCACTAAAATTAAAAACTTTAATTGCTGGCATGGATGATAAGCTCATTGCACTTTTCAAACACGTTGAATTTAATTACTAATGAAGAAAATAAAGTTAAAGTTGAAGTTGAGGAAATGACAGAAATCATTGTGACAAGTTAAATAAACAGAATGACGTCACAGTATGAAACAGCCATGATGTTCTGCTCTAAAACTAAGTTTGCTGGCAATAAATGCTCTCACTGTACCATAAGAAATTATCTATAGCTATATATAGCTATAATTATCTATTAATCTATAGTTGACCTTTACAGATGAAGGGTGAGTTACAGTAATGTGGCGGTCTCTACCGGTAATCTGTTTACAATATCATGCTCTAATGTAAAATGCTGTATTTGATGCCATCTGTCTGTCTCCCTTCTTCTGATGCATCTCTGATCAATCTGATGTTACACAGTCACTGACACTGTCATTCCTCTCCCTTGTACTTTATCCTGTTATATGTTCACAAATTTCAAATCTCTCTGTCACACATACACACACACACACACACACACACTGAACATAGTGGTTATAATCTAAATCGCTTATAATGTAAAAATAATTCATTACATTTGGTTATCCGCATAAATTGCAAACAAAGTAGAAACTATATAGAATCTGTATCTATAGAAATCTATAGATGTACCAAATGATCAAGATCAGCTGGATTAAATAATAGAAAAAAATTATTAAACTGAACGAAAAGAGATATCAAAAGTTTGACAGAAATAGCATTATAAAGGCAGTTACTGTGAATGAAACATTTTTACAGATGAAACACTGATACTTTGTGATTTTGTGTATTGTACTAACACAATTGAAAACATGCTGAAATGTTAGACTTTTGACGATCTGTTGTGATATTAGTAGGCTACTAAGAGTTTTGGAAAATGTAAAAAAAAATTGTGCCAAAGCAATTAAAAACGGTATAATGATGACTCAGATCATGTTATTACGACTCAGAATAACATTTATTTTACTGTGGCAAATTGACATAAATATGTTTACACTGTAGCCTAGTCTACGCTGAAGGTTCACCGCCGGCGCAATGCAATGTGTGCAAATGTGTGCAAATGTGGAGTATTTATTAGCTATATTTTGATCTGTCTGCAAAGTCTGCGAATGCCAGAGCTCCCTCTGGCGACTGGAACAAACCACTGCGATTCTCCAGACAGTTTGGCGATAGTTCCACCACGCAAAAACACGGTAAAGCAGCGTCACCTACAGGTCATTTCAATTATCAATCTACTACTTTTCTAATGGCGTGGAAATAAAAGGTTACAGTTTTGATGTGAAAGAATGAACATCATTTATGAAATGTAGGCAAACTGTGATTAAGAATAAACTCGTCTGGTTTGGCATTCTCAATCAAATAAAGCAGAACCAGACTGTTTATTAACAGTTAGTCTGTCTGAATAGCTTAATTTCATTTCTATTAGTCTTGATAGTGGATCAAATAAAGCCCTCCATCATAGCAGTAAACATGAAGGACATCTGAGCTGTGTAGCTGGGCTGGTTTCTATGAACAGGGTCTATAATGATCATCATTAACACCTTTTGTGTTTATTGGGGCTCTTGATTAAAAGGGGTAAAATACAGGACAGTGTTATTGTTGGTTTAATCCTTCTGATCCCTTTTCATATGCAATTAGAAAATGAGAAATACCACTTTCAGTCTAGATCATCTAATTAATTGATGTGCTAGAATTTGCAGCATGGAGAAATCAAAGAAAGTCAGTTGTAACACCCCACCCTCCAAAACAACCGTCTATATAGGTATAAATAATAGTTTCGCTTAATGAGTCATTGAAAGTTTCAGGTCTAAGATCTTTTGTTATGTGCTGTGTATTCAAAACATTGTCAACGTCTCATAAAATATCTTACAGGGACAGAAGGTTTGGAGTTTACCACTGAAAATGTACACTGAAACAAAGTATTTTAAAATATCATTTAATAATATTTAATACATAACTACGTTATGAAATTTACTCAAACTACTGGGGAAAATTAAGTTTTTTCAGAAATAAAAAAACCCTTTATTTTCTTAAAATAGTTTTTGACATTCAAAACATTTCAAATTCACAAGAACATTTTTCTGAATGAATGGCATTAAATTACATTAGTATTTATCTACATGAATACAAAACTTCAGTCCTTTAGTCTTTATTCATTTGCTTCTCTCTTTAATCAATGAGGACAGTTTTTTAATGACTTGCAGGTGAAAGATTTGACAGAGATGCATTTGTGTAAACACATTAATTTAGCATTTCCCAAGTCTTTCTGAGCTCTACAGATTATTACTTTTTAAATTATTATACCTTTATATTATTGTGCCTTATCATCTCAAACTACAACCTGTCAACTGGAGTTTTCAGTTGCCATGCAGGATGCAGCACTTTTATACTATGCACAAAAATGAATAAAATATATATATTTTAACAGTTCTGTATTCATTTTAGCCCTTTAAATGTATGTTAGAGAAAATGTGCCTTATCTGTAGTGCTATTGACTTCATTTGGAATAATAATAGCCATGTTGATTGTAAACATTGGATTGTACTTGTCTTGCCCATCCTGACAAACAGCGTCAGATAATAACACGATTACCATGAAAACATGGCTGTGTAGCAAGTAAATTTGCTTAGCTGTCTGACGTGACGTGATCCGTCATCAGCCGTTCCTGTGCCGTCATTGTCTGACATCCCAGGACAACCTGCGGGCCCAATACACAATACACAGACTGGGGTAAGTTTAGTCCTTCTGTTGGCAGGACAGAAGAGGTCTGATCAGTCCTGCAATAGTAACAGGATAATCACCCCCTTGAGAAAACTCCCTCCAATCCACATCCCCTCAGCTCACTCCTGGATTTACTGCCTGTGTTTGGGGAATAATGGACAGCAGGGGTGGGCATTTCTCAATACACTTCCCTCTCGCCTCTGCCCTGCCAAATACACTGCTGCTTTTACCAAAGATGGATAAAGCTGGAAAGGAGAAGGGAATGAACTGAAATGCAGGCAGAAAGAATGGAAATGAACGCATTGCCATGCACTAAATACATTGACACAATTTTAAAAGTTGTATTAGTTGCATTATAAATAAATAAATGCTACATTTTCTTCACAAAAACACATTCATTACGCTTAAGAAATAATAAATGAATGTAATAAAAAAAGAAATCATATTGTAAAAATGCTTTGAAATAGGTTAAACTGATAAATAAATGTATACGTACATATAAATACATGAAGTCACTGATTTAAAAAAGTATGTATGCATAAAAATATATCATATATATATATATGTATATACATACAATGCTAAATAATAATTAAATAAAAAGTGTATTTTTGTAAAAAAAATTATGAATACAAAAAAAATATATATATATATATAATGCACTGAACATACTTAGGATGAAAAATGTTCTTCACAAAAACATTAATTGTTGCTTAAAAACAATCATAAATAATGTAAAAAGTGATTTATTCTAGATATTCTACATAAATATAATGCAAATACATGGATACAGTATATACTAAATATATAATACATAAAAAATATATATATTAATACTTATATAAAAATATATAATGTCCTAAACATACTTAGGATGAATTTGAAAAAAACAAGTCATGAGCAACAATAGGTGGTCTAAATGGGACATGGCTTTGAAGGGTGTCTTTTTTAGGTTGCCTCCCCTTTGTGGAGGTGCGAAAAGCCAGACAGGGTGGGGGGGGGGGGGGGGGGGTGTGGGGGGGGGATCAACTGTATATAAACCCTGAGAGACTCAGTCAGTCAGTCAATCAGGAGAACGACACTGGCATCACTAGATCAAGCATGGCTTTGCTCATCCAGCTGTTCACTTGTGCCGCAGTGATTTCATTCACTCAGGGATTCCACCATGAGGATATGAAGCAGGCCATGCTCCAAAAACTTGGACTAACGGAACTTCCCAGGATTCAGAAGAGAGATTTGGAGAACCTAGTCGTCCCGGCTCACATCAAGAACAAATATCTGTCCATGCTGAAACTTCATAACAAGCGTAAGAGGAGATCTGTGCCAAGCCTGGCGGGCATTCTGAGAGGCATCCATGGGAGTGCAGGTGGGTCACATCTGACAAATGAAATTGAGCTGCTAAAACGTTTTAAAATTTTTACTGTATTTGTACGGTATCATGAACAAATAACAAACCATAATAAATGCCACAAATAACTGGACCATGCACTAATTACATTTACAACTTATTTACAGCAGGATTAACTGATCTTGATTAATGTTAATATGAATATATTATTGTCGCAGCATTAATGTATACAACTTTTAGAGATAAAAATGTATTACTATGTCAAAATTAACAATAACCAAAATGAATAAATGATTTTAAAGTATTAATTGAGTTTATATTAACTATTGCATTAACTGATTAACTTTATTGCTTACGACTGAAATTATTCTTAATACTTTATGCCTTGATATTTATTTTTGACTACTCTCAATTTACTTACTGATCAAGAAAATATCAAATATAAATGATCATACCAAATGAAATGAATGGGAAAAAGTTGCTGAAACATAAAGATAAACATTTTACAGCGCATCTCTCATAAACAGTGATCTAACGTATCCTCTGTTATCCACAGATATCACAGGAGAAATCAAGTACTCGGACACAACCCGTCAGCGTCTCGTGTTTGACATGGAGGCCAGGCTGCAAGAAAACACAGAGGTCACTATGGCCGAGCTGAAACTTTTCCAAACCGCGGCACAGAATCCAGCAAAACCCGAGCGGAGGAACCACAGACCCATTAACAACGCCAGAGTGAGCATCTACTGGGTGGAAGTACTGGGAGACGGATCCAACAGGACATCACTCATAGACTCAAGGTATGTCACATGTCCGAATATAATAAAATATAACATAAATAATCACAACCTTTCATTTTGTAATGCCTGAATGGAAACTCATTAGTCTATGCTTTTTTAATAGACTGGTTCCTATACACGAGACCGGCTGGAGGAGCTTTGACGTGACTCAGGCCATTCATTACTGGTCTAAATCCCAGAAGAAGACTCGTCTGCATCTGGAGGTGTGGACTGAGGGAGAGAGACCTGGGAGCTACGCGGCTGAGATGGCCAAAAGAGTGCGCTTCTCCACACAGGACCCGAAGGAGAACACCCTGGAGAAGGATACGGGTGCACCTGAACTTGTGTTCTACACCTTAAACCTGGATGAATACGGGTGAGTACTGTTATTAAACTGGAGCTTACTTAGATTGCATGACTTGCATTGAACTTCATACCTGTTTATCATGAGCTAAAATCATTCATTTCCATGTCAACAGATCCCAGGGTAACTGTAACTCCAGCCCAAACAGCAGCAAATGTTGCCGGGAGGAGCACTTCATCAACTTCCGAGAGCTGACCTGGACTCAGTACTGGATCATTGAGCCGGCCGGGTACCAGGCGTTCAGATGCGCCGGAGGATGCAAGCAACCCAAGCGCGGTTACTATGGATACGGGCAGAGGACCTGTGCGGTGATGGAGAGCGCGCCGCTGCCCATGATGTACCTGGTCAAAAAAGGAGATTACACTGAAATCGAGGTGGCAGAATTCCCAAACATGATTGTTGAGAAGTGCGGCTGCTCCATGGACAAAATCCCCCCGGTCTGAGACGGTCTGTGGTTTGCTCTCAGATGAGAGGTGATGGTGTTTCGATTTCAATGTCTCAGTTCCTGAACTGAGATCCACATGCTGTCAATCCCCACTGAGCACTTGAAAATAAAATTATTTATGAATGATTAGTTTATGTGATGCATCAGAAATGGCCTGTTGAGTGATGTGTTTTCTTAAAAAAATTAAATAAGTAAATTTATATCCATCAGTCATGTTTTCATCTCTTTTTTTCATGATTCGAATTAGTATAGGGCTATACATTTATAGTGCCACAACTTCACCTGCCATTAGATTTTATAGTAACAACATTTCCTCTAATCAGAGATTCACTAGAATGTTCTTAACATAAATGATTTTGACCATTTCATATGAGATATACATATACATATAAATACATATGTATGATTTACTGTAAATAAACACTAGGCCTATAGCCTACTTTTTAATCAACGACAGTATTTATGACAACATTTTTAAAAGATTTTTAACAAATGTATAGGTAAATAAAAACATTTTTTGTGAGAAAATACAATGCAAATACAATTGGTCATTCTTAACTTTATATTAAAATGGCTTTCAGGATTTGGAAGCAACAGGAAAAAATACACAATTTAAGGATAAAATATATTAATGTTGCTTTCAAGACAAGCAGATCACATGACAGCTCCTCCTCTCATCCACAGTCAGGATATTTCTTTTCGAATCAGACTCATGTTTCTTTAATTATGTTGTTACATTAATTTATTATTAAGAACTTTAATGCTATTTATGTTGGTTCTGTTCTGTTTCCCCTAAGGGGGGTTATTGCTGCTCTCCCTGCTCTTATCCATGCTAAGCTGCACGGATGCACAGGGAGTTCTCGCCCAGAACAGAATCATATACCGCAAATCCAAACTGTATGCTAATTTTTCAATCATCTTTGATGTGGTCCTGACTTTACATGATGATAAAAAAAGTATTTACCAATTTGAATGACTTCACATTATTTAATCAAGGAGATTTCATTAAAACAAGAAGTATTTTTTTTTTAATTCTCTAAAAAAGTAACTAAGTGCATTACTTAGTTACATTTTATGAAAAATAATGTGTTACATTACTTTTGCGTTACCTTTTCTCACCCAGGCTGGGCTTCCTTGTTTGTTTTTTAATGACAAAAAAAAAAATGTTAGCCTATATTTTTGGCAAATGTAAAGGCCCTTCAAAAGTAACATGAATAAGCCTCAAGCTGAAAGAAATGCAAATTCGCACCTGTACAGTAGAGGGCGCAGTTAAAAAAAAAATTGAAAAAGTAACTTGTAATGCGTTACCCCAACACTGCATACATATATACAGATTATTATTGTATTTTAAAAACACGTAAGCATGCAAATAAAAAAAGACATGCCAAAGCAGGAAAAGCATGTGATTGGTTTAAACTCTCCAATCTGATCAAACTGACAAGCAGAAGGTGATCATGACAAAAAGAAAGAGAAAGAGAAAAAAAGAGAAAATAAAAGAAGTAATGGCCCAGTCTGTTGTAATTGGTCTACCGGTTACTGCACTTGTTGGAATTCTAAATGCCCATTACCACAACTGAACTTCAGCAGCACCGGAGGCTTCGCTTTATAGTCCTCAGCGATTGTACACACTGTAAAGACTGTAACGATGACGTTGATTTTACCATATCAATCTGAGTGCAAGTCCGATGATGAAACATTGGAAGAACTAGTTCTCAGTGATACGCTAATCAGTTTGAGGAACATTATGAGATGTTGCAACTGTAATTTCTCACCATCAGCATTAACAAGTGTATGTCCATCAACAAACCTAATTTCTAATTTATTGCGGTGCACATGCAGGAACTATTAACTGTGTGTGCCTATGTATGTGATGCTACCCTTGGGAGATATCATTAGGAAGCATGGCATTAGTTTTCACTGTTATGCTGATGATACTCAGCTCTATATCTCTTCAAGCCCTGATGAAACGCACCAATTCACAAAATTAACGGAATGCATAGCTGATATAAAAACGGGATGACTAGTAATTTCCTACTTACAGTAACTCTGAAAAAACAGAGATTCTAATTATTGGACAAAATCTTCCTCACGTAATAACCTAGAATACTGTCTAACACTTGATGGCTGCTCTGTCAAACCTTCGTCGTCGGCTAGGAACCTGGGTGTGCTCTTTGATAATCTTTCATTAGAAATTCACGTTTCTAGTATCTGTAAAACTGCATTCTTCCATCTTAAAAATATATCTAAATTACGTCATTACTCTCAAGGACAAATACGGAACATTTAGTTCATGTGTTCATGACATCAAGGCTAGATTATTGTAATGCTCTACTGGGTGGTTGCCCTGCACGCTTAATAAACAAACTACAGCTGGTCCAAAACGCAGCAGCTCGAGTTCTTACCAGAACCAGGAAGTATGACCATATTAGCCCTGTTCTGCAAGCAAACACTGCATTTGCTTCCTATTAAACATCATATACATTTTTAAATATTGCTGATTACTTACAAAGCACTAATGGTTTAGCTCCACAGTACTTGAGCGAGCTCTTAACGCATTATTCAGATCATACACACAGCGAGTCAATATTATAAACACTACAGATCATTTGTTAGACACTACATCAAAAAATGGAGAACACAGAATCCAAAGCATGCAGTTACAGAAAAAAAGTATATTGTACCAAAGTAAACAAATTTTGCAATTACGTAAAAAAGTATAGTAATGACAACGTACAGTAGTAAGATGAATAAATTGTATACTGTATGCACTGCAAGTATAGTATTGTTCTGAATATTGTATAGTAGGCCTATTGAATGTCTGTATATTCACCACTTGCATACTGTGAATCCAACTGCAAAAGCCAAAAAGGTAACAGTAAAAAAGTCTAAATGAAAAGCATGTTGCAGTTAAGTACACTCAGAAGAGTTGCGCAACTGCAAAATCAAGGTCAGTGAGAGAGATTTTATTCTGCTTCAGCATCATGTCTTCATGTTGGTCCGGACTGAGGATTTTGTCCACATCTCAGACAATGTCATCTCTGCGGCAAAGGGAAAAACCCTAAAGCCAGATCCAGCCTTGACAGCATTCTCCACACTTGCTCTTCCTCGTCCTCCTCCTCTTCCTCCTTGTCCACCACCTCTTATATGTACTCTTCCTCCTCACCCTCTTATATTGTTTCCATACATTATTGGTTTCAACATTCAGTGCAACATTTTGAGTCAGTTTTGGCAGTCTGAACTGACTTGTATTATGTAGGCTACAGTTGGTCTGATCACATCATTAGAAATAAGTGTGAACTTTTGAGTCATTGTGTGTAAACGATGAGAACTGTGTTGTAGTTGTGTTTAACTTTTGCCTGCATGTGTTTAGCATTTTGAAACATAAGTGCATCACAGTGCGAAATGTGTTTTAGTGAGTGAGAATGTGTTAGAGTTTTGCA
Organism: Abramis brama; assembly: GCF_963993115.1. Taxonomy (NCBI): domain Eukaryota; kingdom Metazoa; phylum Chordata; class Actinopteri; order Cypriniformes; family Leuciscidae; genus Abramis; species Abramis brama. Next base: position 10,225,279 of record NC_139983.1, on the reverse strand, counting down.
AAAAGAGCCTGAACTTGTTCAATGTTTTACAGAAATAGTGATTTATACGACAAATTTGTTTAGGCTATTGAGAATTTGATTCAGAGAATGGGGTTTAGTGTTTTAGCAATTCAGAAAAACTGTAATAAATTACTGATTCGTGTCGTGTTATCCTCGCATGTTGGGTCTTGATTGACGTGGCAACAGTAACCCAGGGAGGCGGGGCTAATCTTGTTGTTGTTGTTGCTGTTGGAAACGGTCGAGCCAGCAATGGCTGCTCACTGAAATCATTCATGGATCCTCTACAGTAGACATGACTGCGTCGCTACATTTACGGCATATGATGTGCGTTTATTTCACAGACACCCTACACTTAACAGTAGCACATGTAAAATGAAATAGAGTCGCTGAATTTTCTCGCGAGAATATCCTGTGGTGCGCTAGCAGTGATTTGTGTGCATTGTTTTCAGCTAGCGCGTGAGATGTAAGCCAAGCTACCACATCAACAATCACTTATACAAACATACTCATTTAAGTTAGGCATTTATGTTATTTTTAGAATCGGATTAAAATCAGATAAAATCAGAGTTGTTTTATTTGCTTTTAAAACAGCAATGTAGTCGTTTATGTAGCTCATGATAGCGGGAATTAAGAGGTGTTCTGTGTTGTCGGTCAAGTTAAATATTACATAATCTGCTTAACAGTAACGTTAGTTCTATTAAGAGTAATTAAACTAAGTTAAACCTTTTATTGGTGATTGTACCTACATAAGCGAATAAAGACTAACGGTAAAGGTTGAAACACCAGTTTTTCTTTGATTCCATTGTAATGTATGCTATTTTATGTTTCAGGATTGTTGTTCCATAATGAAGTTGTCTATAGTTCATCAGAATGCCCGCAGGTGAATAAAGATCTAAAAATATTTTCTCTGTCACTGATTATCATAGATGCTCTTACATGCAGATTTGTCTGTAAATCTCTGTTTGACAGGTCAAAGTGATGTGAGAGCAAAGACGAAAGCTCGCTTTGACGAGGTGTTAAAGAGATACACAAACCCTCCCTCTGAGAAAAAGAAAGCCAAACAGATCGATGACCAGTCCCAGGAAGTTATTGTGGTTAGTAATAGTGAAAGTAATCTTTATTTAATCAAGAAAAATGTCATTGATAGAAGATAATTCACTGTGTAGGTTACCCCATTATCTGTTATTTGAACTTCATTCTGTTTTCTTGCAGCTTCAGACCTTGAGGAAGAACCTTGATTTGAGTAAAGACACTGAAGATGATGAAGCTATCCTCCATAACACATATGATCCAGCTCAGGGCAGCCCTAGATACACCAAAAACAGGCGAAGAGAGAGAGAGACATCTGAAAAGACCAACATAAACAATGCTGTAAGTGATGAGGAGCCTGCGCTGACCAGCGGGAAAAAGAAAAGCAAAAGGAGGCTACCACAACTACCACCACCCCCTGTTCAAGATGAAGACAACAACGACAGGAGGACTGATTCAGAAATCAACGGAAAACATACTAGGAAGTTTAGGAAAGGGAAGGATAAAAGTGGAAATGATGTCAGTCGACAGAAAGAAGAGACAGAGACGGAAGATGATTATCTACAGGCGTACCAACATCAGATCTCACAGGAGGAAGAGACTTCTGGGAAAAAGACGGCACGGAAGAAAGCTGTCGAGAAGTTTACGGAGAGCCAGGTGCTAAACAATGAGCTTGAGAAGAAAAAGAAGAAAGTGAAATCAAGCAAACATGATGGTGATAGAAGGTAAAAGATCACAGTTATTGCCAGCTATTCTTGGAAGAATTATGTTCCAGATTATTTATTCTTTTTGCAATTTCTGTTTGGAGATGCAAGAGCTGGAGAAATAAAAATACTTCAGCTTTAACGTGGCCTTAACCAGGGGTTAAGCATAGTGTGAGATGCCTCTTATAGTAAAATGTTTTTTTTTCCCCAAAAAATTCTAAGGTAATATGCATAATGCCATTTTTTTTTTCTTAATTTGGTTTGCCTTTTTGTCTGTAGTCAGACTGAAGTGTCCGTGGAAAACCAGACAGAAAACATCCTAGATGATGCTGTGGAGGAATTCAAGGAGGACACAGTCAAACCCAAAGTGAAGAAGAAAAAGAAACAAAAAGAAGGTGATATGCTGTCTCATTGTCATCACTATTGAACCAACTAACTTTTTTTGTTCAAACACATCATATTGCATAGAGTATCTACTCTCTTCAATTTAAATGGATAGTTCACCCAAAACATGAAAAAAATATAAAAAAATGAAAATTCTGTCATTTACTTTAAGTGACAGTTTCCACAATTTTTCTGAATTCACGGTCTAATACGGCTGCAATATCCATGTATTATTTTGCTTGTCACCACCATGGAAACCCAGTAACTCTTAAAAATGTGTGTATATTGTGTTAATTTCATTGTTATTTACATGTGTGATATGTGGGGTTGATTGTGGTTATTAATTTCTGGTTGCAGTGATTGTTGAGGAGGAACAGGCAGAAGAGAAACAAGCCTTTGATGACAGTCTAGTATTGGGAGTTTATATCCACAGGACAGACAAGCTGAAGACAGACCTGATGGTGTCTCACCCCATGGTCAAAGTTCACGTGGTTGATGAAGTCAATGGACAGTATGTCAAGAAGGAGGACAGGTTTGGATTTTACTTATGTTTATTGCCTAAAACCAAAACCTGCTAGAAGCCATTTGGATGAATATGCTAATTTGCTGTATCCAAAATCACATACTGTATAGTAGGTGCTACATGTGGTTTGAAACCTACTTTGTAACCATTAAAAAAGTATGTTCTATATAGTATGAAGGAATATCTGACGTACTACATCCGCCATTTTATCACTGTCATGTCACCTATGGCATCAGTGGAGCCAATTCAGAATCTTGGTGGAAGTAGTAGGTCATCCGGGTAGATTTTGCCTACTGTTTTTTGAATACTATGTATTCGGGCATACTACTCTGTTGGTGTACTGTTTTTGCATACTGTATAGTAGAAGTATCCGATATCAGATGCAGTCATAGTCTTTATACCAAATGTAGTCAAATTTATTCCCAGTGATTTATTCAATTCACAGCCATCGCCATGTTTCATCCTTCTATGAGCAAGAAAGCATTGAGCACATCCTACCCATCATAACTCAACCCTTTGACTTCAAGAAACACAAAATAACAGTTCCAGAGTGGGAGGAACAGATCATCTTCAATGAGCGCTTCGGATATTTCCTACAAGACGATGATGAGAGTCCGCATGTGATACTGTTTTTTGAGGTTTGTGTCCTTGAATAAGTTTAAAAGTATATTGTCATCTTCTGAGCAAAGAAAGGAATTAATAAAATACTTTATATGATGTTACAGATTCTGGATTTCATCAGTATGGAGGAAGCACGAACAAACGTCTCTGTTGACCATCATGAGCGGGGATTCCGGAAGATTGCGTGGGCTTTTTTGAAGGTACCAGCTTTGATTTTACTGTAGTCTCCATTACCTTTGGTGTATTTGTTTGGTTATTTTGGTTTGTTAGCTCCATCTGTTTTGTTTATTTTATGTAACTGTATCCTTCATTCCACTGAAATCAAGCTCTTCAATTATTTCCCCAAGCTTGTAGGAACCAATGGTGTTTTGAACGTTGACACCAAACTGCGTCTACAGCTTTACTGCCCTCCTCCACGGGCAAAGAAACTGCCACAAACAGTTGAAGTGTTTCAGTGGTGGTCAAAGTTCCCAAGGAACAAATACGCATCCACCCTCTATGTCACAGTGAAAGGCCTCAAACCACCAGAACATGTAGGTTCACTTTTTTTAAATTTAAAAACACAGTGAAAATACAAAAAATTGGTGGTCAATGAAGTTTGTTCTGGTTTGGATTTGTTGCGCAGGTGGACCCCAGTATCCGCTCCATGATGGCTCTACAGCAGGAGCGAGGCAGCACCTCCTACAGTGAGCTCAATACTGAGATGACCAATAAAACCAGCACCCAAATACTGGAGAGCAAATCACAAACCATGAAGTGGAGCCGCATGCCTGGACAGGTTTTAGATATTTGCTTTATTGACGTTAATGTTGGGAGTCAGTAGCTGTGTTTGAAATCACCTCCTATACATTCACTATTCCCTACATCAACCCACTTATATAGTCCACTTGAAGGAGTGAATGAAAATGAGTGAGTGAATTCGAACACTGAGTGCGCTATAAGGGCTGTAGCTTTTGCATAGTTTGTGCATGCTATTTAATGGTATTTCCAGTAGTAATGAAAAGATTTATCTTGAACTCTGTCATGGAAACTATGTATAAACCTCAAACAATAAAAAAATTAATGAATACCTTTATGATATTACGCTGTAGCCACATTGGACGTCGATTGAAAATGGATGGATGAATGATTCAGCTGTGGACGCCATCTTCTGTTGAGACACAGGAATTAATTTGGCACGACCCCCGCAGTGCATTATGGGTATTCTCTAGCTGTTGAGCATACAATGGTTGTACACTTGTTATTGCGGTGCATTGTTGGATTGAATGAGGCAATTCGATAACGTCCACTATGGTTTCAGACTGTATAGGGGGCGGTTTCGAACACGGACAGTAATTCGTTTAATTTGTCTATTTTTCTTATTGGTTGTTTAAACAGGTGTGTCGCATCCCGAATAAGCCAATGCAGTCCTTTCGTGGAGGTCAGATGGGCTGTTTTACTCTGCGTTTCTCCCATGATGGACGTGCACTAGCAGCTGCATGTGCAGATAGAGATTCATTTCCTATCATTAGTAAGTAATTTGTAACTCAGTTTCTTTACATGTTGTCAAGTCAAGTCAAGTCATCTTCATTTATATAGCGCTTTTAACAATGTAGATTGTTCCAAAGCGGCTTTACATTGATGATAGGAAAATAAAGTAACAGAGATTGTTTTGGCTTTATAGCAGCTCTAGTTTTGATTGATTCACTTCCGTTGCAACGATCATTCGTTATTAAATGTTGTCTTTTGTCTGTACTGTCTTTTTTATTTTTGCTTACATTTTCTCACAAAAAAACTATTTTCTACACTAATTTGGGTAGTTAGTTGACATAAAATAGTTTTGTGAAGTTGAAATTGTGACATGATTAATTTATACATTAATTCAGTTTTGATCTCATATTAATTTAGAGACTACATGGGCTATTTGAAAAATGTGTGTCACACCAAATAGTTCATTACCATTAAAAATAAATTAGTGAAGGCAAAAAGCTTGGTGAAAAATCAAGAAATATATGCATGCATATACAGTAGAGGTTAAAAGTGATGTCCGACTTGGGAAAATTGGCTTCTTTATTAAATTTAAACAAAAAATATTTTATAGGCATGTTGTAAAGTTGTGCCTGTAGCTTAAAAAGAGTGCACGTTCCACGTTTCAATTGTATTATTTGTCATGACACAATGAAACAGAATTAATTGTGTAGATGTAATTTTTGGTCAAGTGGTCATACCAATCTTGCACTCATTATTCCCATCCTATAATTCAATAAATCACTATGTGGCAAGTATTAGCTATATTATTAGATATTATTCTGTGGGTTTTAGTGAAAACGGCCAGATGGAAGAAGCTGTCCTCTGTAACCAATGAGGATACTGTTGAAATGGCTAAATCTGGTCAATCGCTTTTGGATATTGCTCGTGTGCTGGATATGAATGGTCACAATGTCCACAGAATTATAACCTCAAAACAGCTTCTAAAGACCTGGATGAGGCCTCCAACCTCCAATATCACCTTGAACTGTAAGACAGCGGCTATAAGAGGCTGTATTGAGAGGTTGTGTACCAGTAAAGAAACCATTTATTAGTTTTATCTACTGCAAAAAACACCTTGCATTTGCTGAAGAACAAGGACTAAAGTGTGGAAGATTGGAGCCGTGTTCTGCAATCCGACATGTAAAAATTTAACAACTTAGCATTGGATGGTGTCAGGTATGTTCATAGGAGACGATTGGCGTGTTTTAATATCAAATGCATGCGAGACACCATTAAGCACGGAAAGGGAAACGTAATGGTATTGGGGACGCATGTCTGCAGCAGGTGTTGGAAGGATCTGCAAAGTTGCTGGCACAATATCTGCTGAACACAATGTAGCCAAGCAACACATGCAAAGTTGCACACAATGAAAGTGTTCATGCTCAGCATTTTGAAATCTTAAAGTGGCCTCCTCAGTCTCCTGACTTTGAAGCCATTGAAAGTGTTTGCATTGTCGTTGATGTATGCTTTATTTCCATTGAGCTTTTTGTTTTTCTATGGCTTTTTTGTATACAATAAAACCCAAATTTCCCTTTCACATTCATATACATTTTAATGTAATGTTAAAAAAAAAAAAAAACGTAAAAATGCTTATGTTATACCTCAAATAATCATTTAACATTTGAATATTTAACAATTAATCTCTGTGTCTTATTTTTAGTATATGATATTCCATCTGGGAAAGTTCTGGCATCCTTTAATGGCCATCTGAGTGTGGTGTATGATCTCTGCTGGTCCAGAGATGATAAAGATTTATTAACTGCATCCTCTGATGGAACAGTAAGGTAAATATAGCTTTTTTGCATATACGGCGTTATCCTATAATATTAAGCATCCCATAATTTTGCCGCAAATGAGTGAAAGTGTGGACCAAAATGGTATGTTTTTCGTCTTTCAGAATGTGGAATGTTGAACGACTGCAGAGTCTTGCACATAAAACTCTTCCTCACCCTTCATTCGTGTACTGCGCCCAGTTCCACCCGCAAGCCCAGAGTTTGGTGGTGACGGGGGGTTACGATGGGGTGCTGCGGGTGTGGAACGTGGACATACAAGACGTGAATGGGCAACTTCTGCAAGAGTTTGACGGACACAAGACTTTCATCAATTCACTGTGTTTTGACCCAGAAGGTACAGAGGAAATTATCGTCATAACTCACTGGATGTGACATTAAAGCTGGGATTTGAGATGTTAGTGATGTGTTGGTCTTCTCACAGGTAGCAGAATGTTTTCTGCAGACAATTCCGGCCTCATTATTGTGTGGGGAACGAAGGTTGTGCCTGGGTCTCGCCGTGCATTGACCAGTCAATGGAGCATTGAGAGGGTAACAGAGTTCTGAAATACTACCTGGAAGAGCTATATAAATCCCAATTTGAAATCATGATTTGAACTACTAAAGGCTGAAATACACTATAGGACTGTTAAAAACTGATGCGCTTTTTCGACTTTGTAAATGGTGATGGAGAAAAACTGGGAATCATACACTCACAGAGTCTTTCAAGTCGTTCCGAACTCAACAAACTGACACATGACAAGTTAAACATTATATGTTCTAAAATCATCTCAAAATATCATACATGTTTGATACCCTCTAATGGGCAGATTTATAATCTGAAGTTAAGAAAAAATCAGAGTGTGTGCCCATCATAGACTATTCCATTTTCTGTGAAATCTGGCAACTCTAAATGCCAAATATCTGCAGAATGGCTGTAAATTTCGACTACTAGCATAGACTCCTTCAGACTCTAAATTGGGCAAATGTCGAGTAGTTTATTGTCCAGCCTTAAGGGAATGCCAATTCAATATTTCTCTACAGGAAATTAAAGAGGCAGATCTGAATGGAATATCCATCAACTCGTTAGAGGTGCATCCAAATGGAAGACGACTTTTAATTCATGCCAAAGACAGTGTTTTAAGGGTCATGGATTTGAGAATGTAAGTATCTATCTGTTTATTAATATTTGAATATTTATTTAATAATATAATGTAATATTATTAAATTCTGTAAAAAATCTATTTAATTTAAATAATTTTTAATTCAGAATTGATAACGTGCACAGATGCATTGCACAGAGTAAGACTATGTATGTGTATTAAGAGTAAACGGGGTCAATTTTAATTTCATGTTGACTTTAAATGTGACTTTAAAAAAAGCCAAGTCAGTGCACATGCTAATAGTTCATGATGTTGATGGTACCAGCATGACAGAAAGTAATAAAAGAAACAAAGTGCAAATATATTGAAACAAACAATTGTTTGACCTGTTACAGTTTCGGAGTGAAGAAATACATAGGTGCCACCAACTACAGGGAGAGAATCAACAGCACGTTCACTCCCTGTGGAAGCTTCATCTTTTCCGGCAGTGAAGATGGATTGGCGTATGTGTGGAACTCTGAAACAGGTTTGGAGATTGTTTTGAGGCAATATGGATCATGTGCAACAAACTTCTGTATTCTGTAAAACAGGTCACATCAGTAGAAACCCGGTAGTATTTTCGAATGACCGTGCTTCCCTCCGTCATGTCCCCCTGAGACGAGAGATTTCTGTATTGTGTGTCTGGAAAAAAACCTCAGATGACGCAAAAATCGTCATTTAGCGTCATCGGAGGCTTTTTTGGCCAGAGGCGAGAGACTACAGCCAGAAGGAGCTCGTTCCGCATGTTTTCAACCCGCCCATAGGGGGATCTCACGATAAAACGGCGTCTTTTCAGTTTCGAGTCAACTAGTAGCCTAGTTGTATCATTTCTTCCGATACTGCCCGATACTGCTAACCGGTAGGCGTGGCTTGGGAGTGGCCTCGTAGGGCAGCGAAGCAAGTGCATTCTGGGAGTTGTTGTCTTTCATCCACATGAGCCAAAAATACATTTTCTGAGTCTAGAAGGCACCAACTTCTAAAATAATTTCACATTTCTACTACATAAATGTCCCAATTTAAATACACATTCATCTTTCCAGCGGTGAAATATCCCTTTAAGGTCTTGTGTATGTGCTTTGTTTCATATAGAACTGTTTTACTCTAGATGCCTTTAAAGGAGCTACCAAAGATGAGCATAACCAATGTCCAATGCATATGCAGATTGATATCTAAAAGTTTTTTTTATTTTTCTTCTTCTCTCTAACATTCAGATTTCAAAATTGAATAAAACGCTGACAATAAAATTACCTAGCTAGTGTAACGATGGCCAGCTAGTAAGAGCTGTGTGAGTAAACCTCCAAATTTTCTCCCAACAGCCCAAGCAGGCCTATAGAATGGTGCATAAAATTCATAAATCTGTAAATAATACATCAGCTCCATAGCGGATTCCAAGTGATCAAGGGCTTAGGCGTTCCATTTAAACCCATTGCAAGGGTTCCGCCAGTAATGGGCAAGTGTGCAATATAAGCAGGGATGTATATCAGAGTGAACGAGATGGAGGGAAGTTAACAAGGGAAAGACATTAAAAAATAACTTAAACGCAGCTCTACTAAGAGCTGTGCGAGTAAACCTCACTCCCCTGGCCTCAAGAGGTGCACTAGCGATGGACGCTAGAGGCTGCAATCTTAAGTCAAGTCTTTGTTAGCGTACCCGCCTCCCGTCCGGACACGTTTCAATCCCGCTCGGAGTGGTGCGAGTAGAACCGTTGGGGTTACACTAGGTTAGCTGATTACCTGGAAAGTCCATAGATATCGCCGTCAGTTCATACTGCTCTTAACATTTGCCGACAAGTAGATGCGATGAGACCTGTTTTCGTGTTTGTTCATGTGACATTAGTTTGAATACAAAAAAAAAAATCCAAGTGAAGTTTGAATTTGAATTTCTCTTGCTCAGGTGACCAGGTCGCCGTTTACTCTGAGCTGTGTTATTCATCTGCAATTCGAGCTGTTGCTTTCCACCCTCATGAGAACATGGTGGCCTTCTGCTCCTTTGGCCAAAACCAGCTCATCCATCTCTATCTGTATGACCAGAAGGGTGAGTCCTCCAAATAACTCAGAAAACCACTGATTCAGATACATCACTAGCTATGTTTCCATCCAAAGTTGCGAATTTAACTTCTTTTTTCAAAATCTTTGGGTCTTTTTTTTGTATACATCATAAATGACTTGCACTTCAGAGCGCGTGGACAAAACGCAATAAACGTGGTCATGTTATCTTGCGTTCGGAGGCGGATGCCTGCTGTTTGGAAACGCTGATGTTTAAGAGATAATTATATCGAACCGGTTTGATAACAGACTTTGGCTTAAGGCATTTCAGAATGACCAAAGCAACATTTCACATGTTGTGCAATGAGATCCCATTGCGCAGTCACATGACTTTTTTGATGCGCATCGAGGACGTTTTTTGGTAAATGTGTTTCCATCGTAGTTTATGCTCATGTTTTGTTATCATATAAAAAATGTATCCGCCTCAATTGAGCTCACACGTTTTTATACACATTTTCAGAATTTATGTGCGTTTTGACATTTCCATCCAGTGTTTTAAATGCGATATCCCAAAATGCCAAAAAGATGGCTTGTGTTTAGAAGCACAAAAGTCACATTATCATTTACTGTGTAAAGATGAGTGTTTTGTGCTCATACGCAGTGGCTCAGATGGAGGTGGAGAGTTTGAGAGGGGTGAGTCGTTCAGAGAATCTGGACAGTAAGATGGGCAGGAATTCATCAGAGGTCACGACCTTTCAGAACACCTCTACCACCGGCATGGACCGATTCGCCAGCACAGCTCGTGTGTCCCTAAAGATGCAGCGGGTCAAACAGAAACTAGACTCTGTACTGGTAAAAATGTCATTGATTATATTTAATAAATAATTGATTATTATAAGCATTATAATTTAGTCAATAATCAGTCAGTAATACTTTTCTTCCATTTTCTTGCAGGAGCCCCATCGTAGTTCCCCTGGTGTGGATATGTATGAACAAGGCAAGTGATATTTATGATAATGTATAAATGTATAAATGAGTCTAAGAAACAAGATTTGTGCCAACTCTTTCTATTAGATTTTTTCATGTCCACTACAATGGACACCAGGACTGAAGCAACAGACAATTCATCATGTTTTAACCATACAGTACTTATGAACTAGAGTTTTAAACACAGTATGTGAACTAGCATTGCAAATTTTGAAAATAACACACACTGTAACAATGAGCAGTGCAATAAGAATGGTAAGAAGTTAGTTTAAAAAAACTTGTTAGATTCTTGTTGTTGGTTGAATCTGAGTATGTGTGTATATGTCTGTGGGTGTTTGTGTGTACTTGCTGGTTTTGATAAATATATGATTGTGTGTGTTGCTGTACATTGAGATAGACATTAAACTCTAAAGTTCTACAACTTAACTTGGAATATTGTCCCTTGATATGATCAAGATTATAATAGGTGCAAGTTGATGAAGCTACCATGAACATAAATTAGCAAATAAAATGTAGCCATGCCGGTCTCATGAGATAAAGTTATGGCTCATATTTTCATTGTGATTGGTTGATCAGTGACCAATCAGTGACCAGGCTGTACTCAAAGGTCACAGGGTCTGAAGGGTCTGAAAATGAGCTGCATTTTTTTTTAATCCATGTGGAATGAATTCTGTTGTAAATTAACACAATATGTTATTTTTATTTTTTTTAAAGGTGGCATGTCTCACCTGGGAAGAAGCCTAGAGGTAAATATTTGATATTTTTTGCACTTGGCTATAAAAGTTATACTAGCAATATAGCTTTTAGAGTTACATTTTAAGACATAAACAGTACTAGTTTTGGCTGTAGTAACATGAGCCAAAGCACATTTATTGCAGAGGGCATGTTTTTCTTTTGGAGCTTTTGAACTCATTATACAATGATTACAAAATATTTGCAATGTTATTGACAATGAAAATTTTACTAATAAAAATTGACACCATACCATACAACATGCACCATCCTGAGCCCTGTGACACTAATCCTCAATAATAGGCTCTTGTTTTTGTTGTTTGTTTCAGGGCCTGACCTCATATCTTCCTCCTCCATCTCTACTGTCCCCTCACTCCAAACTACAGATGTCCACGTCTCTCGGCGCTCAACTCATTCCACAGGCAACACTCAGCTCACACAACAGTACGTTCTCTACATTATCATATTATATATAGGATAACTTAAACATGCATCTTCTTGAAGAGCACAACACACTGTAGAGAAGAATACAAATTTGAGTATTTAGAAAACATTTTAGTTTGTTTCTAAGGTACTTAAAAACCCCATTCAATGACATGTCATGAGGTTTTTAGGCTTTTAAGTATTCCTCTCCTTTCACAGGTGGTTACAGTCCTGCTGGGCAGCCCATTAGAAGAACTCCATCCCTCAAACAACAAAAAGTAAGACACTGTGATCAGTTTTTGTATTACACTACCACAAGTTTTAAAGAAATGAATACTTTGATTCAGGAAAGATGCATTAAATTGATCAGAAGTTACAGTAAAGACATTTGTAATGTTACAAAATATTTCTATTTCAAATAAATGCTGTTCTTTTGAACTTTCTATTTATCAAAGAATCCTGAAAAAATTTAGAAGTTTCCACAAAAAATATTAAGCAGCACAACTGTTTTCAACATTGATAATGATAATAAGAAATGTTTCTTGTGCAGCAAATCATCATATTAGAATGATTTCTGAAGGATCATGTGACACTGAAGACTGGAGTAATGATGCTAAAAATTCAGCTTTGCCATCACAGGAATACATTTATATATATATATATATATTCACATAGAAAACAGTTATTTAAGACTCTCAAATTAATTTAGTTTTGGCTAGCATAATAGACTTTCTTTCAGAAACATAAAACATCCCCAAACCTTTGAAAGGTAGTGAATATATATTTGTTTTTTGATATTAGTGATATAATATAAGTGATAGCACTTAAGAATAATCCAATTTTGCTTATGAACTATGGAAGAACCTACTCTATTAAATGAAGATTGTGTTAATGTCCACAGAGTTTACTGGATTATGAATTCTCTCAACAAGAAGAGGCAGACTTTGGGCAAATCTATCAGACGGTAAACTTTAATTAGTTTTATTATTTATATCACTATATATGTAGAGTTACTTTGCTAATTTGTTTGTTTATGATCTCTTGAATGAAATCGTCTCTAGGTTGTGTCATTGTATGAGTACAGAGCCAATCGATCGGATGAGCTGTCGATACGCCGCGGTGACGTGATCCATGTGCTGTACAAAGACAACGACAGCTGGTGGTTTGGGCGACTGGTCAGTGGGCAAGAGGGATATTTCCCAGCATCCTATGTGGCTGATGAAGGTACGCGAATGGGGGGGTTTGATAACCAAAAGCACATGTACGATTATTATCTTGTCTAAATCCAATCCAAATGTATCTCCCATAGGGAATTTTGATGAGGAGCTTTCAAGAGCTTTAAATGCACAACCATCACTGTTAGATCAACATGGAGTTGAGCGTGCAACACCAGTCAAGGTAATGACAAATTATCATTAATCCCTCCCATCAAACAGATGAAAAAAATTAAAATCTATAATTATGATATACTTTGTCCCTGATGTTCCTCCTGCAGCTGTCTGCAGCCATCAGTGCCTCTGGAGAACTGAAGATCATCTCAGAGCTGGATACTGACCCTGAAGCATCCTCAACCATGTATGAATTAAAGGGGACCTATTATTCCCTTTTACAAAGTCTTGATTTTGACATTCATGTTGGTTCTGTTTGGTTTACCCTAAGGGGGGTTATCGCTGCTTTGGGCAAAGTTACTTTTAAAAGTAATCTGTTACAATATTGCATTACTCCCTAAAAAAGTAACTAATTGTGTTAGTTACTTTTTATGGTAAGTAATGTGTTACGTTACTTTTGCGTTACTTTTTCTCACCTGGGCTGGGCTTGCTTGTTTTTAATAACAAAAATTTTTATTTAACAAAAAGTTCTATTTTTGGCAAAAGGTCCTTTCACGCCAAAAGTGAAATGAATATGCTTTAGTCTGAAGGAAATGCAAATTCATGGCTGTACAGTAGAGGGCGCAGCTCAAACAATTTTTTGTGTGACTGTACAGCACATTGGTCAACATCATGTTGTTTAAATTGTGCTTTATAAATAAAGTAAATGAAAAATGAATGAAATGAAACAAACCTTTCAGCTGTGATACTATTCTGGATGGCAGAAAAAGAAAGTTCAACAGTCATACTTCAGCGATAAAAAAAAAAGAAACAAATGTATTTGTATCAAATACATATCATTTGTAAGTTGCTTTGGATAAAAGCATCTGCTAAATGATTAAATGTAAATGTTTAAAGTCATTTTTACTTATTAGTATGGTTGAATTGGATCATCAAAGGTCAGTAACAAAGACAATGGTTCATAAAGTGAAATTAAATACATAAAGTATATTTGTGCTCAACATATTTAATTATTGCAGGTTTGCGTAATATTCAGAGTTTGCATTTCACTATTTTTATTTATTTGAGGAATACTGAATCAAGTAAATGCATGCTCACATTTACTGTAGTCTAGAACTACAATAACCATCATGTTTCAAAAGCGCATATAACGCCTCTACACTTACTCCTGATTTCTCTCAACATGGGGACAGGACAGGTGTCAGTCAATAAATGGGAAAACAATGTAACTGGCATTTCTTATTTGAAAAAGTTACTCAGATATTTTGTTGTAAATGCGTTACTTTACTAGTTACTTGAGTAATTATGAACTTTTTACTAAAAGTAATCTGATTATGTAACTTGCGTTACCCCCAACATTGATTGTGATGTGCTCGTTCCCGGAAGAAAATTCAAGACTACCAACCGAAGCGTTTCAGGGAGTTCAGAAACTGATATAGAGAATAACTCCCTTTGGAGTGACTTTGTGCTTTGTAACATTGCAGACCTTTTTCATGCTCAAACAGCATGAAACACTTTTAAAATCGTAATTTTTTTTTTTTGCGATTGGCAATAGCATGTGCATATTGATCTTATTTTCGTCACTCATTTTCTTTATAGAACAAAAAAGAAGAAGAAAAAGGTGAAGCGGAGTGAGGTTCCCTCTGTTCCTCCTCAGGTCCTGTCCTCGGGTCATGAAACGTCTTCCGCATCATCTAGAAGGAGACCCCTCCCCAGACTAGGCCAGGCCAACGGTGCATTTGAAGCTGAAGAAATGAACTGACGTGACCTCTGATCTGATTTCTAAGACTTACCTCTGTTATGAAGGAACACAACAACGTGTTCCCAAAAGAGTTTATTTGGATCTATCTTTTGTAGTTGGCCTTATTTTAAAATATACATTTTGTAAATTTGATACTGTTATATGTAGTTACAGGATTGTTTTGTATTGTGTTTATGTAAATACTCAGTTTTTATTTTATTGTTCATGCCATAACGTAACATTTTATTTAAATTAATCTTGAATGTAACAATAACAAATATAATAATCATAATGATCTTTTTCAAATAAATGTATTTTTCACACATCACAAAATTAACTATGCCATTTATTTAGCACCAGAGTTAATGAATACAGTTGACTAAATATATTTATGCACTTCTATATGACACATTAATGCAAGATTTTACAATACACCAGGCAATTGTGAAGTAAAAGGGTAAACTTCTGCAGTGTTGGATGGATCTATATTTATACTACAGCTCAAAGAGCACAAGGATCTCATTCCTATGAAAAATACTGTAATAAAAATGTATTTTGTAAAATTGTACGTGTTGAAGTTGTTTCCATCAGGAATATGGCAATAATATGTAAATCTGTAAAAACAGTTGAAATGGGGAACAGACGCAAACTACGGTTAGACGGGTAACATAAACATACAAATCCCACATTCTTGCATTACGTCCAAAAGATTTATGAAACCAAGATCTCAGAAATGATCCATTGTACTGGTCTCAACTCTGTCTGGTGTAAACATCACCTCGTTACAATTATTCATTAAACTTTAATACATACCTCTTTTAAGTCAATCTTCTTACAGGACTTTTAACATTTACTTTGTAAATGTTCACAGATCTCCTGTTTAAAGTTTCAATTGATGTGGGATGGTGCGTCAATCTCAAAATAATACATGTATTGACCTTCTCTGCGTTCTTCATTTGTCACCATTCTCTCATATTCCACATCACCTGTATTTAGCAGCAATATGATTTAAGTTTGTTCTCCCATTTAAAATATTTTAGCAGCTTATTTCAGGTGATGTCAACCCTGAGATGATCTGTCTTAGGGAGAAGAGGGGATTTTTCTCCTTGAGATGACATTTCAACCTTTTTGGCCTTTTGTGACCTGAAATAAATAAAATATGATTATGCATAATCAGTGTTTTCAGAGTATACCACATTTTACCAGCTGGAAAAGTTATGTGAATATTTTAAAGAATGAATAATGAATTAAAAATATATATTTTAACAATATTTGCTGAATAAAGTTAATTAAAAATATACTTACTTGTTTTGTATGCGTTCTATTGTGAAATATATTAACTGTAGGAAGGCCTAAAGAAAGTTAGGGTACACATATTAGCTAATAAATTAATATGTATAAAAATGCATACATAACTGATAAACTTTTCAGATAAGAAAAGATAGGTCTATTTTAAAAATGGTCTGTTACGCATTTATTTGCATATATTTTGTTCTTACAGCGAGAAAGGCAAGTGCGCCTTGAACTCCTGCGCTCCATTCGAAGTTCAGTGTTTGTGTGATGTATCCTCCGAAGGTCGGCCCAAAGAACATGCTTCAACATGAAAATGATCATTCAGGTTTAATGACGGAAATATAAAAACTACACTTGAGTAACACACGTAAACTTGAATTCAATACATACCCAGCAGACCACACTGCAGAGAACAACCCTGACACCAATCCCAGTGTACTCAAGCTCTCCTCAAAGCCATATTCACTGCAACAACAGGAATGTGTGCATCAAAACAGAGTATATTACAGGTTTGTATTGTAGCATTTTGTTTAGTTTCAGGTAGTGCTGGGAAGTATACCGGTTTCAATTTCGTGTACGATATGCATTTTTCAAATACCTCTATGTCAGCGCCTAACGAACAATGGCCACAAAGATCGCTAAGTGGAGTGTATTGAGAGGAGACTTCTATTAACTGCATATCCTTCTTTCTAATGGTTATAACAACAATAAATCCACACAACTAACTCTCTTTAATATTGAAAAAATAACATGTAGAGCCCTATGATTTCCACAAGTAATCCAATCACAAATGGAACTTACTCTTGTAAGCTGCACTTGACAGCGCCAATATTACTTAACAAAATACTTGCCTATCTCAACCAGGCAAGAAAGTGAAAGCCCCTTATAACCCCCGTGGCTCAGCATATGTCACTACATGACTTTGTTGGTATATTCTCTTGAACTATCTAGCTGGCTCTGCAATAAACCACTAGTGTTACACTGCCTCTGGCGGTCAGTAGGAAAGAAACAGAACTGAGATGTTCATTCACAGACGCAGAACATGCAGACTTAAGATTTCAATAGCAGTCTCTTTAATGTTTAATATTCACAGACACAAGTCCATATTGAAATTTGATTCATTGTACAGCTCTTCTTTTGTTTTATTCATCCAAAAATTCTTGCTTTATACAGCAGCGAGATATCGTCCTCACAAGCTGTGTCAGTGAGCTCCTAAGCCATTTTCAGCAGGTTTGGAATATAAATTTTTCCAGCATTTGGTGAGAAGGGTGCTTCTGCGTCGAAGCAGAGGTTGGCTAACTGGATAGTAGAGACGATCACACTGGCTTAAAAGGCAGCAGGGAAACCATTGCCCTGACATCTGCACTGCTGCTACCTGGACATGTCTGTGCACGTTTGCCAGGTTTTATAAGGTCAATGTTGCTGCCCATAATACCATGAGTTCTGCGGTTATTTACACCCTGTTTTTATAGCATCAAATAACTAACTAAAACCAGACATATTGGAAGAAAGAACACTTGAACATACGTCTGCATGATAAGAATGATCTAAAATGACAGAAACCATCTTTGGAAAAAAATTATTTGAAGTGTAATTGGATTTTTTCATTTTGGCATGTGTCCCATTCGATTATGGAATGCAGGGTTTATGGCTTATACGGCAGCCAGCCAGCAGCCAGCCACCTTGTGTGAAACAAGAATCTTTAAAAATACCGTGATAGAGATTTTTGGTCATACTGGCCAGCACTAGTTTCAGGGTTAACTGTACTTATTCAAACCATTCCAGGAATCTAGTCTGACATAACTGGGTGAATTAAAGTCTCACTGTGCACAAGCGATCATCTCAGCGAAGGTGGGGATACAGGTCATACACAGAGAAAAGCCCACCACGACCAGCATGAGGACGGTAAGCCAGAGCTGACTGAACAAACAAAAACATTTAAATTATTAGTAATGGATCAGTGCAATAACAGTTGGTTTCTTTTTAAAGAAGACACTCAGCAGATTATTGCAGAAGTGAAAGCAGTTCAAAAATGGGTGTAAAAAAGTTATAGAAGATTGAGTTTACAGAAAAGCAGTATGTCCTGAACTAAACTTTTTGTATTTCATACAAATTATATATTTTACAAAACAATTTAGGCTAAACTAAAATTGCACAAAATCAAAGCCATTTATCTAACCAAAAATAGAGCATACTAAAAGGTTTTAAAGTCCCGTGTCAGTGTCCAATTTCAAAACAGTTTTCAAAGGATGGATTTTGAGTGTTTACTAAAATATTTGATAAGGAAAAAAGGCAATAAAAAAGCGCACCAAGTGTCCTGCTACCTGGACACAGACAGTTAACATGCTATAAAGCAAAAGCTGAGAAATTAACATTCAAAAAATGTGAAAGTAATGTTTTACCTCCTAATATGAAAAACAGGAAGTGGGCCAAGGAAACAGAAGCTCACCGCTGTGGCCATTCCTCCAATCACCATCATCCACTTCCTAATTGACTGCACAGAGCATAATTTTACAGCCAGATGAAATTATTTCTTAATGAATAAAATTTGATGTATGCTTATATTTACCTAAAAATCAATTACAAACCAAAACAAATTAAATACTAAATATCTTCAAAAACAAAATTAATTTAAATACATTAGCAAATAAGTAGGAAGGTAGGTAAATCGTCAAATGTCATATAAGAAATTTCAAACAAATCTTTTTTCTTTTGAGAAAATCCAGTCATCACTGTAATCATATTTTAGAATTGTTGTAAATGTTGACTTACAGGATATTTATCACTGATCACACCAAAGATGGGTGATGCCGCCCCATACGGCAGTGAAAGTCCAATCATGAGCAGCCCCACTGAACCAGCGCTGAGATTAAGCTGTTCACACAAAACATTCAAAAAGATGTTTTTGTATTATTACAGGAGAACTTTTAACATTAACATTTTTACAACATTTTTTTTTAAATGAAGAGTTTTAAACATTTTCCCTGATTGAAACTATGGCGACTTTACATTAAAAAACATGTAATCTATTTGTTAATGCATAAAATATAATAGATAGATCAATAGATAGACAGATATCAATGTACTTTCTAAAGATTAACCTTTTCAATGGCAAATATGGACAGTGTTGCATCCAGGAAGCCAATTCCTGAGCTCATTGTGAACACCACAAAGCAAATGAGAAGGATCTTTATTCTGGTACACAATCTGAGGAAGGAATTCTGGGAAGGAACAGCATCTATATAAGAATGAGATAAACAGACATGTCTATCTCTATGGCTGGAGGGTAAACAATAACAAAATCAGTCACATGGCAATCACATCCTTGTGACAAAAGTAGGAGTATGATAAATGGAATAGACTTTAAATTAAATTATTAAAATCATGTGATATTTAACCAGTATGAAATCCGCACTAACCAAAGCTCGGTAAAATCCACATGTTGAGGGGTACTGTTGCAAGCAGAAGACATCCCGTGAAAACAAATGGGATTTCATATCCGAATGACTGATACAGCCAACCACCCAACGGAGGCCCCAATATCAGGCCAAGCCCTGTAAAAATCTCCATGAAGCCCTGTGAAAACAAGACATTAATGATTTCACCTTCTGCTTCACTGTAAAGACACATTTTAATACATCTATTAAAACCATAAGAATGGTTCCATCACTGTGTATACCCTGACCGTGAGAAACTAAACAACCAGACAGACGGAATAACAGAATCTAATGATGATTCTCTTGAGAAACAGCATGTCTTTGTGACATGAGCAATAGTGCATCCTTTGTCAGTTTACTCCAAAACACTATTACTGCACTGAAAAACATGCACTGACCACAGCTCACCAAAACAGTTGCTATGTTGTCGGGGAAAACTTTTGCTGAAACCGCAAAAGACGATGTAACAGCAGCAGAAAAGCCGATTGCATTCATGCTCCGTGTGATAAAACAGAGCACAATGAAAACTGTACCATCAGACACTTGGTCAAGAAACCTGCAGAATAAATGATATTATTCGCAAACACAAAAATGGATACACACCTATGCTATGAATACAAGGACTGTGTATTTTAAATATGTTTATCTACTAAAAAGAAAATGTGGAAACACTTATATAGATGGCATAAAAGCTAATAGACCTGGACTAAAAGACACAAAACACAGATATACTCACCCGAAAAGTACAGTACATACGCTCGATATGAACAACCCTGCCACAATCATAAACTTAGCTCCTATCTGGACAATCTGAAACAGAGGTCAAATGCACTGATATAATGTGTAATCTAAACAGTTGAAAATTATCTTCTGAAATGAATATTAACTTACATATTTACCAATTATCAAAGAGCCCACCAAAGTGCATAATGCATAGATTCCGAATATTAAACCAATCATAGCTTGACTGACACCTTTCTTCTTTGCCTAGAAAACGAATCATGAAAACATTATATTATACTGAAGCAGAAGCCTATGCTTTAAAAACTTTAAATGCCCTGAGCAGAGTACATAAAACAATTTCATGTTATAGTGTATTATACAAGTCATGTTATATAAAATACAATCAATGTACCTCATTTGGGAAAAATGGTCCTAGAATGGAATAGCAGATCATTGAACAGAAGTTTATGGAGGCCATTGCAATAAGTGTTAATATCTGTTTTCTGGACATTTTAGTGGCCGGAGTCTCTGGTGGTGGTGGTGAAGAATCACCTATATAAAGTGTACATGCATTCATTGATCAGTAAACTGCTCAAGTGCGCAAATTCATTAAAGGTCCAAAAGTTGCTAAATGTTGATCACCCAAACACAAGTAATCAAATAAATGTATTAACTGCAAATACCTCTGTCTGCTTCATCGATATCCATCGTCAAGTCTCTGAGATCTTGTAACTCTACTTCCGTTTTTTTCAAATTGTCAGCTGGGAAACTCAACAGTGATTTCCCAATGATGTCCGAATCGATTCTTCTTCTTACTATTTTACGGCGGTTGTGATGTCCGATTCTCAAAAGAATCATTATTTTGAACTGATTCTTTTCAATGATTTGGTCTAACCGATTCGCCAAGTGCGGAACACTCAGCCTGAACTGTGAGGTGAGTAACAAAATGGGGAATTATTGACATTATTTTTCGTTAAGGAACATTATAAATCCTTTTAGAGTCCCGGGTTCACTCGAGAAAGGAAATGTTTTAATGATAATATCTTATTTTTATGGTGAATTATCCTATACCCAATTTGACGTTTTTCGTCGACTCATCTTTGTAGCATCAATAACAATAAAAAAGAAACAATGTTTGAACAACAACAAAAAACGCAATAAGATGAATTAAATCATTTAAATAGTTTTTCTGCAAAAAAATAAATACAAAATAAAATCCCACATAATGAGGACAATAAGTGAGTCGGTTGCTGAACTGGTTCATCATTGACAGGAACCGATTCGCCAATATGAATCAAACTAAGCACATTGCGAACATAATGCCATTGCGCCATCTAGAGGTCTGTGCAGTAAAATCCTTTGCATAAAGGCGCATACTCTCATCTGATGAGTTCACTCATTTCAATTCAGGCTATGTTTGATTAATCTTGCATGTTTGTTATAGTGGAGATCAGGGATAATCTCAATTTTATCATTTTGAACTAAAAAAAAAATAGTCATTTACACTGTGTTCCAAACCTGACTGTGTTGACTTTGATTTGGTTGGCAGCTAATCAAAGCTGAAGCAGATGTAAATTATATATGCACAAGTCCAGCAACATGCATCATAATTCTTATTAAAAGTGTTAATACAAATATGTTCATAATGAGACAATAATTTCACAATATAAATAATCCACACAATTTTCATCAAACTAGTTTGATTTTATTTAGTGACTTAAAGCCTACTCTGCACACACATTCTAATGCTTTTTCAAGACATCCTTGAATTACATTACATTAGAATAATTTAGCAATAAAGCACAGTTAAAGCCTCACATTCCACATTATTTAAACTGAGCCTGAATCTCCCAGTACAAAGTGGCCAGAAATAACTGCAACTGCAAATCATCAAAGCATACAACATCAAGAATAATCAAGAAGTGCTTAAAACGTCAACCATATCAACACTACCCCACTCTGAACCACTGTTTGGCTTACAACAAAAAAATGTGATTAAAACTGATGAAATTACTGGAAAACATCAGAAACTAAGCAACAACAGAAAAAAAATCAATTAGCTGATTTGCTGTAAGAAATATTAAATATGATGCAGAATATTAAATATGAATACAGAAAAATAAATATTAAACCAATTATACTAAATACAATAAAAAGATGTCCCTTCACATAAACCAAATTAAGCAATAGGGTTTGACTATGTAACTTAGGGATGCAAAAACTACATTTCAGCTTTCAATTTAGATTCCATTCATTGCATAATATACAGTGTGTTAAATTTGTTTTATATTTTGATATAAGACATTTTTGGCTAAATTAATGCATACTATATAGTTCGTGCTAAAGTGTCATGAACAATATAAGTAATTTTTTTAAGTATATCTAACTACAGCACTTTTCTGTCATGTCACTTACATGATAATGACAGTATAATATAATATATTTGAAACTAATTTAAAAAATGTTCAAACTTTGATTTCTGTTACTTACAGTTAACATTTAAAAGCAAAGATTTGTTCAAAAAGGACATTACTGAGATTACTGCAAACCCACAGTGTGCAAATAATGCAATATAACTAAGACATTTTGTGAAGAACAAAGTTAAATTGATATTTTTAAACCATAAAAATGCATTCATTATGGCACAACTTGGAAAATATGATTATAACTGGAATATATTCTCTGTTTTCACTTCATGGAAGTGAGTCATGGGATGAATATTCAAACAGTTTTTACTTGAGTTACTTGACACTGAGTTTGTGGTAAACAATAGTTCAAATCCATCACTTTACAAGGAGTATACATAGGAAATCAATTTGGCACAAATAAATCTCAGGAATAAAAAAAAGGAGGTGGGGACATCAGGGATAAAAGAAAGAAAGCCCATAATCTAACATCCATCTTAGATTTTAGTAAATAACCTTTACATTTAAATCACACCATTATATACTAATGAAATACATGGAAAAAAAATCAATAAAATTGAATTAATGAATTAAATAATATTCCATCAATACATGAATACTTAAAAAAAAATTCAGATGTGTACCACCTTTGGAGTCAGGTGGAATCTTAAATCAGCTTGTACCTCTGATAACAAAAAGGTACCTTAAAGCACTAAATCTATTGTCAGACCACCTGTGTACGTCTTGTGTACGTTCTGCCTGAGAGTGACCAGATCTCTCGGTTACTAACCGGCACTGCACAGACATCATGGCAGCAGAGAATGTAACATTTCTCACAATCTGCAGTCAACAATAATCTCTTTTTAAGTCCATCTGTTCTCATGGACAAGATTGCTGGAGAGGTTTTCTATTTAAGTCTCTGAGTGACATTGGCCAAGGCCACAGCAAATGCCTGTACCGCTGAGAATGGATACTGAAAATCCAGGATGTATGCATTGCCATCGATTCTGCCAAACTGCATTACCTGTAACAGTGTAAAAGAACAATTACGGGTTAAATGCAGGGTAGATGTTTGTTACTCAAAAGATATTATGTATGGAGCTTGTTTTTTAAAGGTGAAGTGTGTAATTTCTTTACCCCAAGTGTCACGAAACAGAATAGCAAAAATACTGTTTTAAAACTGGTTTCCCATCCATAAATAAATAAATAAAATTGCTTACCTGGCGTCCATCAAGCTCAATCTGAAAGTTTTTGGCTGACTCCTGTGTAACCCGTCCTCCAAAGTCAAGCTGGTAAACCTGGGTGGCTTCGTTCCACAATGGCTGCTTGTTGGCCATGACATAAACAAAGCCTTGGCTGCCAAGACTACGATCCTCTCTCTCGTTAGCCTTGCGGCACTTGATTTCCTCAAGTTCATTTGCCATACGCTGATTGCGTTTGCTCTTCCATCCTTTCTTGCTGCTCTGGCTTTGGTTCATCAACTCGTCACCACTAATGAAGAGCTCAGGCTCACTCTCTGAGCTGTCCTGGAACTCATTTGAGGTCCTACTCAGTTTCTTGGCCTTGTTCAATGGCTCTTTCTGTCCTTTAGGCTTCTTCTTTTCCCTGCTGCCAAGTCTTGGGCTGGAGATCAGGGAATTGAAGTCAGAGAGAGTGCGACTTTCTTTTTTGGATTTCCCTTCAGAGACTCCGGACATATTGGCCTCTTCTGCCCTACTGTCAAGCCTCTTACGGCCCTTTTTGCTGAACCTCTCTGCTCCTTGTGGACTCTCATTGAGAGAGGACTGATCTTGAAAGCTATCCCCAGATTCTGCGACCACCTCGGAGGTGCTCTGATGGTTCAGGTGTTCAACGGGTGGCGGAGGGGGAGGGAGAGGAGGTGGAGGAGGAGGTGGTGGGGGAGGTGGAGGTGGTGGAGGCGGAGAGAGAACAGGCTTCTCCAGGGCCTGATGGGTCTTACTGGGCAGTGTGGCGGAATGGTCTGGCATGGGAGGGCAAGTGCTATATGTGCTCCAAGGATGCAAGCTCATTGGATGCAGCTGAAGGTTGTTGCAGGAGCTAGTCCCTGGGTACATGGGTGGCAGAGTGCAACAACCTAGATTGGTCAAATTAGCGGGATAACCTGGGGGTAGGACTAATGTTGGGTCTGGTTGGCTGAAAGTGGTAGATGTAACCATGTCATTGGGGCCACATGGTTGTGCAGGACTCTGCAAAGTCTGTAGTTGAGGTCCACCATGCCCTACCATTGTTGGGAAGGGTGAAAGGGATAACTGATAGGCTGAAGGGAGGGTCATAGAATTGGGACTGGGGGAAGGCTTTGTTGAAAGGACAAAAGGTAGCCGGGTCATGTCTAAGTGCTGTGGTTGGCTAAGTATAAATGGTGGTGGCTTATGAGGTGGTCCTGGAGGTCCAGGCAATAAATTTTGCTCTTGAGGTATCCAGAGTTGTTCTGCTGCAGGAGAGTCCCATTGATAAGGTGGAGGTCGTTTGACTGTTAAATTGACATCCCCTAGTGTTAAATGACGTACTGATTTTTCAAGATGGCAATGCTGACTTAGTGTCTCGTCTTCCGTAAAGGCAGAGTTCACATAGACAGTTCTGTCTCTACTGTGGTCAATGGGACTGAGGAGGTTATAGGAGGACTGGGAGGCTAATGGCGATGAACTTTTGGAGTGCACAATTATAGTGCTGTGTTGGGTCCCTTTGCCAGGTGGGAAGTCTTGCCTCACCACAGTTCCTCCAGCAATTCCACTGCTGTTGGTGCCACCACCGGTGACACTTACACTAGTGCTGCTGCTATTACTGCTACACTGAGTGCACGTATACAAAGCCGTGGGTATCCTTGGCTGATAGGAGAGCGTAAGGGAACCGTTCATTTTGGATTTTGTTGGTAGAGTCCTCACTGTGTCCACCATTTGAGAAACCTTCAGGGTCAGTTCCCTTCGATCTCTACGCAAAGTGGTATGAACCAAACTGCTGTCAATCCTCTGTGTAGGACTTCTGATTGTGTTCATTTGGTTGGATGTGTCTGGATATGGTGGTGGGTCTCCGCTTGGTATAGAATATCTAGGCACGGAGAGGCGACTCAGAGTTGCTGAGCTGTACGGCAACTGGACTTTCTTGTTCTCAGACGAAGTTACTTTCAATGTGGCGGAGCTGCCCATTCCTTGAATCCCATAGGAATTTTGGTTCCTTAACAGGCGCCTCCTTGGGCGACACACCTCTTCGACATTTCCGCTGCTGTCAAACGTGGTGATTCTTTCATAGCCTAATGGAGTTGGATACTGAAGCCCAATCGGATGAAGAGAGAATTCGTCCTTAGTTAAACATGGATCTGTTGTCAGCGTAGTGCCATTCTCATTGCTAACAAGAAGACCTGGAGGCGCTGTAGTGGGTGTGGCAACTGCAGCAGATACCACTGTACCTGGGTAAGGTGGTGGAGGGTTTACCTTGCGCATCTGGATCTCAAGAGTGTCAGTTTCAATGAATGACTGTGGTCGTGAGGGAATTTTCAGAGGAAGCACTTGTTCTGCTCTATCTGGTGGATGGTCTGGATGAGGAATTGGCGGCATCAGCTGTAACTGATGGAGGGACAGAGTAGCATACCCTGAAGGTGGAGGCTGGATGGTCATTTGCATTTTGAGTTGCTGTTGCATTTGCTGATGCTGTCTTTGCATTTGTTGATGCTGCAGCTGTATTTGTTGATGTTGCTGTTGAAGCTGTTGCTGCTGCTGCCTCATCTCCAGAATTTGCTGTCGAATTTGCTGCTGCTGTTGTTGCATCTGTTGTTGCTGCTGCTGCATTTGCTCATGCTGCAGCTGCAACTGGTGCTGCTGCTGTTGGAATTGTTGTTGATGCTGTTGATGAATTTGTTGTTGATGCTGTTGATGAATTTGTTGTTGATGCTGCTGCACTTGCTGCTGAATTTGTTGCTGCTGCTGTTGTAGTTGCTGTTGTTGTATTTGTTGCTGATGCAATTGCTGCTGATGTTGTTGCAACTGCTGTTGATGCTGCTGTTGTAGTTGTTGATGTTGCTGTTGCAGTTGTTGTTGCAGCTGTTGTTGATGCTGTTGTTGATGCTGCTGTTGCAGATGTTGCTGATGCTGCTGTTGCAGCTGTTGCTGATGCTGCTGTTGTTGAAGTTGTTGTTGATGCTGCTGTGTTTGCAATTGCTGCTGATTCTGCATGTGTTGCTGCTGCAGCGACTGTTGATGCAGCTGTTGTGACTGATGTTGCAATTTCAGATGATGCTGCTGTGGTTGTAATTGCTGTTGATGCTTTGATTGTTGATGGTCTTGTTGTTGCTGTTGTTGCTGACGTTGTTGGTGGGGTTGTTGTGGCAGATGATTTGGAGGAGGAGGAAGAGTTCCACTCAGGATATTACTCATTTCCAGTCCACTGAATATCACCTGTCCAGGGTTAGAGTACCTGGTCGGCACAGTGTACTGTGCGGTCACGGTGTCCTGACTGTGCTCTGACACAGTTGCATTAGCTGCTGCTGCTGTTGCTGCTGCGGCTGCAGCTGCCGCTGCTGCAGTAGCTGTGGGATTGGTGAGGACATCAAGCTGAATATTCTGATTGGCTAGGAGAGATTGGACAAGGCCTATACTCTGTGTAGGTGACATGGCTTGCGCAGGGCTGTGAATTGGAGCAATGGGAATATTAACTGTGCAAGGAGGATTGTCGGCTGACACTCCAGAAGGTCCCATCACTAGAAATAAGCAAGAACATCTTGCGATAAATTTCTACATTTTATTTACTTCTTGTCTAAGTCAAGCTATACAGCAGGGATAGGCAACTCTGGTCCTGGAGGGCCACTGTCCTGCAGAGTTTAGCTCCAACCCTAATTAAACACACCTGAACAAGGCAATCAATGTCTTCAGGATTACTAGATAGATACAGGCAGGTGAGTTTTTATCAGGGCTGAAGCTAAACTCTGCAGGACAGCGGCCCTCCAGGACCGAAGTTGCCTATCCCTGCTATACAGAGACAAAATGTACTGACAAAATTCCACTGATTCTTACCAGGTAAATCATCTTCATCTTCACTGAACACATTGGGATTGAAGACTGGGAGACTCATGAAGTCCAAGGAAATTTTACGCACCTCAGGCAAATAGATGGTCATCTGACGAGGTTGCAGGTGCAGCAAACTAGTTTTATAAATAACTGTGACATTATGCATCATTAGTCAAAACATATTTAAAAAACATTAGGATTATTCTTTAAAATAATTATGTGAAAGTGTTGATTTGTATACAAAACCTGACATACCTGCTCCTAAGTTAGCTGGCAAAAAGGAAGCTAGGCCCACAATCTTAAACTTTGTTCCCCAGATGTTAGAGGTGACCTGAGCTAAGTAATTATGCTACAAAGCAAATTGAGTGATAGTTATAGAAAATATTCAAGGTCAAAGTCGGTTTACTGTAATTTCTTTTCAGCAAAGCATGAGATTAAAGAAAATAAGCTGTCTGCTGAGGTCATGGTGCAGAATATGTTGCAAATGCATAGCAGTGTCCAGTACACACTGGCAAGAAATACAAACACTTTTCCTATCAATAGCTAGGTTTCCATCCAAAGGTTTTGTTTGTGAAAAAAGGTTAAGCGCATCAAAACATTTACCAATATAGCTCATGGAAATGCCAGTTATCGATAATTTAATAAAACAATTTCATAAATACAATTTATTAATATGTAATATAATTTTATCTCAAACAAATTAGGAAAATAAAGTGGGTTGAATCCAAAAAGCTCTAAACAAATTTTAGAATTATTAAGACATCAGTTAAAACTGCAGTCCGTAGTTTTTCCTCTTTGTCGCCATCTCTGTTTGAAATCTGCAATTGCAATTATTCGCGGAATTATCAACTTTACGAGAATGTGCGGCTGTCATTCGCCGCGCCGGTGTGGATACTGGCAATCGCAATCACAGATTCTACTTTTTGGACCAACATAAGAATTTTCAACCAGAAAATGTCATCTGAACAAGTAAGTAACATCCACTTTTGTTCTGACCAACTAAGGAAAAAAAAGCATTGCAGTAAATTGCGCTGATTAAATCTAATGATCGCTTATGTCTTACCTGTCCAGCAGAAAAAAAGCTGTCTCTGCGTCCGTTTTGAATTAAAAACATGAATACAAGCTTACCGTTTTGAATCGAGTAAAGGCTAAGCAGAAAGTTTTGAACACTGGCTGGTTATGTACTTGCTCAGAAAATTATTTTGGATCATTTTTAACCCAAAAAAAGTTACAGACTGCAGCTTTAAACAAATAGACCATTTAAAAAAGTTAAATATAGGTCTACACAAATAAAAGCTGCATCTGTCTCTGAAAAAAATTAGCTGAACTCTGAACTCTGAAACCAGTTTGAATGATCTGAATATGCACCATGTCAAACAGCGGCTGACTGCATGTTCAAGGCTTACGTTAAAGATATGACCGAACATTGTACTGCCAACCCTTTTTATGGACCCTAAAATTTTGCATAGGCTACAGGACAAATGCTGTCCTGTGTCCAAAGTTCCAAACCCATGGGGTTCGTCACATAAAGGCTGTTACATGCAGTCCTGTCAGACCAGCAGTCTCACTTCCTAATATTTCCTAATTTAGGCTTATTATTCGTGAAAATAGTAAGCAGTAAACTGGCGAATTCCAATTGTCTCATTACTCTCTGCATTTTACAAAAAATTGGGATGCGAAAGATACAATATAATTTGTGATATACTCAAAATGATGTACCTAAACGACTCAGGGGCAGATTTTTTTGCAATACAATAAAACTTATGCGACAACACGCTTTTTTTAGGGATGACGTCATTACGCACACCATTTTATCATAAAAGGCCAATTGGATGTAAACAGGCTGGAGACAGCAAATTTCGCAAAAAAACTTAATGCATTTTCACTTTGTTGATAACAAAAAAGTGGATGGAAACTTGGCTAATTCTAGGCAAGTAGATTAATATAAAATAATTGGCAAAATGAACTTGCAAATAAGATGTTAAGTACCTCACTAAAGCCATCAACTGAAAATTCCCTTCGAGAAAGACTCGGAGATCGAACTGGAGGCTTCTTTGGTAATCTAGGAGACCTAGACATTTCTTGAGATGTTTGGGCAAGTTTGGGAGACTTTCTTGATTCCATATTAATTCTAGACATAAAAACAAATATGAAAAAAAAAGACAATTAAATTAAATGTTTTCTTTTATTTATTATCAAGTCAAAAGTTGTTGATTTGTTTAGTAAATATTTGACAGAAATGTGCTGTAATGCGTTTTGTAAAGGTTGTGATGGAACAAACATTTCTGTTAAGTTTCAGGCACCCTGTAATATTGTGTGAATTTTATATTCAACAGTACCTTATATGTTTAGAGTACCTAGGAAGCTTAGGAGACCTGTTTCCTCTGGAAAGTTTTGGCGACTTTCGTCCAACCCACTCATCGCTCAACTCAATATCGCTTGAATCTGAGCAGTTACAGCTGTCAGTCATATAGGAGATCATGCCATTTACACAGACCTCATCTGAAAGACAAAATTAAATTAAAGATGTGTGAAATCAGCTGTCAAGAAAAAAAAAAAAAAAATGCATTTAAGCATTATGCTTAACAAGTATGTGGGTTTAAAGGTCACCTATTAGGCTTTTTTATTTTACCTTTCCTTTAATTTGTATAGCTGTTTGTGCATGTAAACAATCTAAAAAGGTACAATGCACAAAGTACATGCCAAAGGAGTTAATCTCTCCAACAGAAAAAACCTGCCTGAAACACCTTGTATGTAGTCCTGCTATTAGTTTTGCGATTTAGCTACGTCACCATGTTACACGTGCATAATGCACGCCTACTGATTGCTTTGACCTACCCTCAAAGAACAGCTGGGTAAGTGATTTCACTATAAC
Organism: Abramis brama; assembly: GCF_963993115.1. Lineage (NCBI taxonomy): Eukaryota > Metazoa > Chordata > Actinopteri > Cypriniformes > Leuciscidae > Abramis > Abramis brama. The sequence continues at coordinate 10,194,651 of NC_139983.1, read as the reverse complement.
CAGAAGCCACTTTCTTTTTCTCGCGACGAGGGCAAAAAAAACAATAACATTGTATGGACTTCAAATATTGACGCCATAGTTACTACAGATATGATACTGTTTACAACTGCTCATGAAGCCTGGGGAGCTGAAACCCGATTATGGTGAGGGGGGTTATGTTTCCAACACACACTAAGCAGAATGGGTCAGCTGACCAATCAAGAGGACACTGTGCTTTTTCGGAAAGGTGAGCTTTAAAGAGACAGACATTAAAACAGAGATGCTGCGTCCCAATTTGCCTACTTCTACTATGCCCTTAAAATGATTAATGTTTTTATGAAGAAAAAGTACATACTTTTGTGTGTGTAACAGAAGAGTAGACAAACTTTGGGACATACTACTTCATCATAACTGTGTCTTTAATGGATCGCTTTGCCGTTTAGTAATATGCATACTGTCAGCGTTTAAACTGCCCTGTCAATCATCGTGTCACAGTTAAAATCCTCCAACATTCAATTTAATATTTCATTTCCTACCGTTTCGGAGAGTAGTAGCACGTTGATCTGCCAGTCGTTGGTCTTTCATGTTGAGAACTGTCCTTGTGTGTTTGCATAATGATGCATTTAAAAGTTACTAAATTATCAAATGTATCTTTATAAACATTCACAATACTGTTGCAGATGTAACATTATGTGGATATAACATTGAATAAATATATTTTCATCAGGTTAGATATCTAAACCTCTCTACTTAAACGCAGGACTTGCACACCCGCCATGTTTGTAGTTTTTAACACTTTTTATTTGTGTTTGTAGTTCTAATTCAATTCTAGTCCAACGCTCAATGGTTTGTGGGCAATATTAGCAATTAGAGCGAGCACGGATCTGCACTTAGACCATCTGGGTATCTTTGGAATACTTATTTCAACATACTACGATTCGGGACACACTAATTCTAATTTCGAATGCTATTTAGGACAGATAGAATGTATTTTTTTAACTTTAAATCATGAAAATGTATTCTAGCAGACCCCAAAAATAAAATTATAAACTTGTAAATAAGCATAATATGAGCATTTTAAAGATTCATGGGCAATAGCGCATAAGTACCTGCTTTACCATCCATTTTTGGGTCCATAATGACAAACTCTGGTCGCAGTTTGCTAATGCGACGGCCCTTGAGAATAGGCACCAGGCCTCCCAGGTGTTCCAGATAGAGGGTGTAACAGGGGCCTCCAGCCTCTGGGTTCTCCTCTGAACGTTTCATAGTGCAGTGCAGCCGTTCATTCCCTGCTGTGGGATAGCTCACAAAATCTCTAATGTTGTTCGGATCAGGGATTGGGGGCTTGTGATATGAAAAAGATTATGCATTAATCCATATATTAGCATACATCAAACTGTGAATACTTCACTTGCTGCTTCGGTACCTTGATCGTTGGAATGAATGCCGTGGTAACGTAGGAACAGAGGAGTGAAGGCATGTTGAGTTTTCCCACATCTCTCTCCTCTTTAAGAGCACTGGCAATGCCCTGCTGACAGAGAAGCTGCAGGCTGGCCACACGGTGCTCCACACGCACTACATACAGGGCTGGTCCACAGGCCAGAAACAGCCGTGAGTCTCTGTGACCCCAGCAAATAGTGGTGATAGGCCTCTAAAACCAAAAGATATTTAGATTATACATAGTTTATGTATAATTAATGCAAACATCAATATGAGATTAAAAATTGTGTTATATATACTTGAAGCAAAAGCAGCTGATAACCAATTGTCTACAGTATATGCATGCATTGCCATACTGTTTATTCATACAGTTTACACATAAAAAAGGTTTATACATATAGTAAATATGTATGTTTAATTAAAACATTTAATTTTTAAAATATAATTGTTATCATTTATTCCTGTGATTGTAAAGCTGAATTTTCAGCATCATTACTTTAGTCTTCAGTGTCACATGATCCTTCAGAAATCATTCTGCTCAATAAACATTTTGTTTTATATCAATGTTGAAAACAGTTTTGCTGCTTAATATTTTTGTGAAAACCTTGATGAACTACCTTCAAAAGTTTGGGGTAAACAAGACTGACATTAAAGACATTTATAGTATAACAAAATATTTTTATTTCAGAAAAAAATAAGTTTTCAACATTGATAATAATAAGAAAATTTGTTAATTTAATACCAACAATACTTGATTATTAGAATGATTTCTGAAGAATCATGTGACACTGAAGACTGGAGTAATGATGCTGAAAATTCAGCTTTGCCATCACGGGAATAAATTACATTTTAAATATTAAAATAGAAATAGAAATATTTCACAATATTACTGTTTTTACTGTATATTTGATCACATAAATACAGCCTTGGTGAGCATAAGAGACCTCTTTAAAAAACAGTTTTAAAAAATATTGTGTGTATTATATGTTCAGATTGATTAATGATGATTGGTCTGATGACTGGTCACAGCTCACTTGGGCTGGAGTCTCTAAAGTGTATATATGTTCCCCTTGGACATTGTAAAACTTGACAAGGGCGTTCCTCATTAAGGAGGCACAAGCTGAGTCAGCGGGTAGACCGTGTCTCTCCATCCCGGCCACTGCCAGCAGGTCTCCCTGAGAGCACCACTGTACCTCCACATCTGAAAAAAAAATTCTGTCCAGTCAGATTACAACATGTTAAATAGCTCTGTCATAATGAATCAACATTTATGATGTGTCATTAAATGGTTGAACGGACCATTTTGGGTTATTTTTACTGAATTACACTAAACAGAAGTTCCTCAATCAAGAGAAGTATCCATACTTTAAAATGACGATTTACGCATTTTTATTATTGCAAGCATTTAATATATGTCCAGCCTGCTGCTAAACCTCCATTATAGGTGAATTTACTGTAAAAGTTAATAGACAATATTGTCTAGGTAATCAACAGCATGCCATAGATGTTGAAAATAACTTATTCTGTTAATTATAAACCAGTGGCAGTAATAAAACACGTACTTAGCAATTCATTTATTGCAAGAACAGCAGGGTTTTACCTTTCAGTCCTGAGCGTATGATGTTAGGTGAAAGGTCATCATAGTTGTTCATTAGACTAATGTCTCCTGATATGAAGCTGACCGTCAGCAGTGGTTTGAGATTTTGCACTTGAAAGGAAACATAGTTGCACAGTTAATAACATTGAAAAAAAGTCAAATACACATTACTGCCTTGCAATCATCCTTAAACATATATACAATTTTCTATATCTTTAAAAGGTTTGAAGTAGTTTTTTTTTTTTAATTTGTGGCCATTTAGAAAACAGTCTATGTACTGGTGCTTGGAAAAACCCAAGAAGGGTCTTCCATTAATGGATGATGTATGCAATACACATGTCTTTAAAACCTATAATGTAATCTCAAAGAGTTTGTAATCTCCAAGAAACTCAAGAACCCTATACAGTGAAAAATGGTTTTTGATACCATGAAATAAGCTTTACCATCTTAGAACCATGGAATAAGCTTTCTTTAAAGGGTTTTTCGGTCCAATCCCGTAAGACCTTCGTTCATCTTCAGAACACAAATTAAGATATTTTTTATGAAATCGGAGAGATTTCTGATCCCTGTAGACAGCAACATCATTGCAACTTTCAAGGCCAAGAAAGGTAGTAAAGACATCGTCGAAATAGTCCATGTGACTAACTGGTTCAAATGTAATGTTATGAAGCGACGAGAATATGTTTTGTGCGCAACACCCCCCCAAACAAATAATGACTTTTTTCAACAAATCTCTTCTCTTCCACGTCATTCTCCTACGCCGTTGACGTAGACTAAACAGTGCAGCTAACGCCGGCTCATTATTTGCTAGCTCCTGCGTCAGCATCACACGCATGTGTTGTGGTGCTCACGTGACCAGCGTCGGCCAATAGTGAGGCGGCATTCTGGCGTAGAACCAGGAAGCACGCACTGTTTACACTACGTGAATAGCGTAGGAGATCTGACACAGAAGAGAAAAAATTGTTGAATAAAGTCGTTATTTTTGTTTTGTTTTGTTTTTGCGCACAAAAATAGTTCTCGTCGCTTCATAACATTACATTTGAACCACTGTAGTCACATGGACAATTTTAACGATGTCTTTACTACCTTTCTGGGCCTTGAAAGTTGCAATGACGTTGATGTCTATAGAGGGATCAGAAAGCTCTCAGATTTCATCAAAAATATCTTAATTTGTGTTGCGAAGATCAACGAAGGTCTTAGGGGGTTTGGAACGACATGAGGGTGAGTAAATAATGACAGAATATTCATTTTTGGGTGAACTATCCTTTTAAGAGTATAATGTACCTTGAGCTGGAGTAGAGTCATCAGAGTCTGTATCACTTTCAGTGCTGTCCTCCACCAGGAAGTTCGGGCAGTTCCAAGACATGCTGACTATGCCATCTGACTCATGCAGCAGAACATGGGCAAGCATACGGCCGTGGCAGTCCATCACTATGACTTGCCCGTCTGCTGTTCCAAAAAGCACCTAGGGAGAATAAACGAATGCAAACACCAAATTAGGGAAATCGGGCATCAGTCCAAGGGAATCGGTCCAGGTCATGTGTTGACAACAAATGCCTTTCAGACCGTTTCCTTCAATCCGATGATGCCAAACCAAAAAGTTACCTGCTGGTCATCAGGTGTCCAGATTCCACATGTGATCTGGCTCTCCAAATTGATCTCAGATGACCAGTGTCTCTGACCACTGACTGATCCCACCAGGACAAAACCATCCCTGTAGGCGATTAAGGCCTGTGTACCATCATGTGACCAGGTGAAGTCACTCACCTAGACAACAAACCACTTGTTCATTAAGCAGTTCATGTTAGAATAATAGCTATTTCTTTTCTTCTTATTGCTAAATAATTAGCATTTTTAATTAGCAGGAGTTTCAATAAAAGATACAAAATATAATCATCCATTTTGAAACATAATGGGCCCTATCTTACACCCGGTGCAATGCGGCGCCAGGCGCAGCTCAAGTGTTTTTTGCTAGTTTCAGCCCGACGCAGTTATCATTTTCACGTCTTGTGCCACGTTGTTTAAATAGCAAATGCATTTGTGCCCATTTGTGCGCCCATGGGTGTTCTGGTCTGAAAACAAGGTGTGTTCTGGCGCATTGTTGGCGTGTTGCTATTTTGAGGCAACTGAAATAGACTTTGCCATTGACCAACTGAAACCTGGTCTAAAGTCAATGGCGCAATATTTTTTTTGTTATTTAAAGATCGCGTTAGTAATGTGCGCCTATAGGCGGGTCCACAGCACGCGTGTACACTTTGTCCCATGGTTAACCTCGCGCACGAGCAGATCCGTTTCCTTCCTAGAGAAGCGTTCCGTTTTTCCGCTTGCAAATTCCGCCATGTAAATAGCAAATCTACCATGGCACGAGCGCAGCTGGCTTTTAAAGGGAATGGGAGATGAGACTCTGACTGGTTTATTGCACTTTACGCCCAAAACACACCCATTACTCATTAAGAGAATAGGGACAACCCTTTTAGACCATTTCTCCCATTGTTAAACCAGCTAAAGTGGTTTCGGACACGCCCTAAGTGCACTTGTGCCATGCGCTTTAGACCATGCGCTTAGATAGTTAAAATAGGGCCCAACATATATTTATGCATTTACTAAATAACTCGATTTTTTTGTCGATTTATTTACATCTTAGGTCTTACTTAGTTGGCCTTTTTGTGTATGTATAATCATGCATTTTTAATCAAAACATATTAGTAAGTTAATCAATCTTGATGTATCATAAAAAATACATAATATGCACTCAGATGAAAAATAAGCAGTAAATATACATACCTGAGCACCTCTGTCATTCACCAGCTCTACAGACCATCTTCCTTCATACTGGATCCACACAAATATCCCTCCCTCCATGTCACATGTTGCAAGCTTCTGAAACGGTTCATTCCACCTAACAAGGACAACCTGTACAAGAACAGCACCATGGGAATGAAATTCTAGGAGAAAGAGTGCATGATACTCTTGCATAGGATGGAAAATTCAAAACTAGCCTTTTTTGATTTATGAAAATAATTCTTTCTGAATAAACGTGCATGGTAGGTAAGGAGATAATGAGATAAATTAAGTAGTATTCGGATGGTCAAGTGAGCTCAGTTTACATAGAATAAAAAATCTGTTTCTAGTCCACTGGTTTTACTGGATCTAATATGAGTGTACATCATTTTAAACAGATTTATTAAAACATACACTGTAAATTATTGTAATTTTGAAGGTAAAAGACTAAAAAGCTACCTATTAATTGGTTAACGGTAGGTTACCTTACTCTATGCAGTGAAAAGCTACAATACATCTAATGGGACTTTTCAGTAAAATACTGTAAAGTGTACAGTTTTTGGAAGTGAAAAAGAACAAGTCGTCTTATAATTTACAGTAAAAAAAGAAACATAAATTGACATTCCCAGAATTATCTGTGTGACAGCACACATTGATGTTTTTTCTTGTTATAAGTTTTCTTCTTAGTTTTTTACATCTTATGTTGTTAAATTAATATTTATTGCATTATTTTAGTGTTAACATGATAGTGTTTTGTATTTGTGTGCATGACACTGTGTGCACTTTCTACACATTAGTATTTACCTCAGCTTGTGGAAAAGCTACTTGTGATGAACTTTGACTCATCATGTGGCTTTTAAGGTGGTTGTCAAGGGTAAAAACAGATTTTATATATACAGTATATATAATATATATATATATATTAACATTATTTCAGTTAATGAAATATAGATTTATGATAATTTTTTTCTTTATTTGCTTAGGTTTAAAGTATAAAACATTACTTATTACACCTTTAAAGCTCGCAATTCAAACATTTAAACCAAAAGAGAGCAGTTGTTGGAAAAACAAAAATCTGAAGAAGAGGGGAACTCCCACCTCACTGTTATGACCCCGTAAATTGAAGTTGATTCTTTGTGGGGTATTTCTGTCCCTTCTACAGTGACTGGACGTGAATGTGACGCCCACAACACCCCTGGCGTTCCCAGTGGCCAGCCAGCCCTCCTCATAGTAGCGTCTCCTGCACACCGGCTTCTCCTTCTCACTCTTGGGAACTCGCCCTTTCCATGAGAGGCAGAGGATGTTGGAGTCACTGCAGAGGACCGGACCATGTTCCACCGCAGCCAACATCCCTACAGACTGAACAGGCTACATGTGTAGAGGGAGAGGCAGTTAATATTTACATTATTTAAAACACTTGTATAATCTGCAATGTCATTTTTTATGGTTGCTAATACTAAACTACATTAAAAAACGTGCATTCATAGATGAGTTGTTAGGCAAGACAAGATTATTTAATTTTCGGCACATCAGTATTTTTTTCACCCAAAAATAGTTTTAAGCCAGTTATTTACATCTTTTGCTATAATGTGTCAGTAGAAAATATCAGTTTACATTTCTAAATGTTCCTTTTGCCATTAATTGTAATAATCCAGTGAGATTTTTGTATGCACAAGGAGTCTGATAACAGTCGGTATGATCTGATCTCATAATCACTGAGTCCGTCTGTGATTACATGAAGAAACAGGAAAAACTGAGACAGACTAAATCCAGAAGGTCTGCGACAACGTCTCCAAGACGCCTGTAGAAACCTTCCTGCAAAACTACTTGAAAGACTATCTGCAAGTGTACCTGGATGAAAGCTGTTTTAAACGCAAAGGATGGTCAAACCAAATATTGGTTTGATTTAGTTAATAGAAGTTAATTAATCAATAAAATCTATTTATAGATATCATTTTTGAAAGCATCCTCACTTTAGAGCATTTTTACACAAGTGTCTAAAACCTTTCACAGTACTGTAGCTTTGAAGGCAGCTTTCTTCAAGTGTCTTGGAGACATTGTCGCAGTTCTTCTGGATTTAGTCTGTCTCAGTTTTTTCATGTAATCACAGACGGACTCAATGATGGTGAGATCAGATCATACCGGCTGCTGTCAGACTCCTTGTGCATAAAACAATTTCACTGGATTATTACAATTAATTAATGTTTTTAAAGGTACAAACTTTCCTTGTAATTTCTCAATTAATACAATAAGCCTAAACATGCATAATAAGTATAAAATAATTAGAAAAATGTTGTTGTACAATAGTTTCAGGTGGAATGTGACTTGAAAATGTAACAACGGACTACTGTATTTGACATTAAGTGTCTAAAATAAACTACAACTGTATTAAAGAACATTATACATGAAATATTATCATGGAATGCATGAAAATCTTATTTTTCTGGAAATACTCACCTCTTCATAGTCCCTGGACATTATTAGTCCGAATTCCGTATTTGAAGGAGTGCTCCATTTTGCTTGCTTATTCAAAAAAAAAGTGCAGTACAACCTGAGAATGCTTAACTGCAGATGTGTCTTAAGAAAGAGTGTGTCTGAAATCAGGCCATTATAGTCTGTGACTAATGCACATCATGAGGAATCCAAGTCATTCTATTTCTGTTCAATAAAGGGATGTAAATTTGATCTAAATCAAATCAAGGCCTACTGCAGTTTATCTTCATTATACAAAACCAGTTTTCAGCCTTTGGTATTCCAGGATTTCTATGCAAAGAGAAAACACACACACACACACACACACACACACACACACACACACACATGTATTGAGAAAGAATAAAGCATATGACACTAACACAGAAACAGATTATAGCATTTGCAGATTGAAGAGCAAGAACAAGCCACCTATGAGACAAGCGCTGCATGCAGAATCATTTAAAGACATTTCATTTCTCTGTCTGCACCCACACTTGAGTTGACATTGGTCCCTCATTACGTCACGGGATGTTTAAAGCCCCTGCAATTCAGGTTTATACTAAGAATAACGCTTCAGAAATTATGCATCGAAGCATCAGTACATAAAAAACGAGCAAACGCGCAAAAAACATACAGAAAAATCATGCACAACTAAGAATGAGGCAGCTCGCAGGCGTCATGGCAACAGGGATGTGATGATGGCTGAATTCTAATGACACCCAGCCTAAGACTTCATAACTGCATTTATTCTCATTTCAAATAGAAATATTCATTTATAGAATGCGTTTCTCCCAGGCTGATAAAGATATATGAAATTTCGTTTACAACATAATCTCAATGTTAATTGCTATAAAATCAATATGAAGATAACCATTTAGGGCTTCCAGATCATAACTGGCTCAGTTTCCCACATCTGATTAAATAAGAATTGTGGCAGGTAATTAAGCTGGATGCAGTTTAAAATAAACCAATTGCCACCTACACTCGTGATATAATTACACAACGATCAAGGAAACAACATTGACTATTATTGTGACATTCCAAATAAATCAAATGTGAACAATGAGAACCAAAAAGAAAACAATTCATTCGAGTAATAAAATAAGAATTCTGCATTCATTTCTACCAGCAAACTCACCTCTACCAACTCGCTCTCAATGCGTCTAAATGCTTGCCAGATGCTCATGCTGGATTTTACCCCAAAGCACATTAAATTCATGCAGTGAGACGCAGTGCATTGGCGCAAAAGAACCCTTGAATGAGGGATTTTTCGGCGTGCGAAGGCAACCCGCGCTCTGACGGAATGGTGCTTTGATCACATGGCCCACAACCCCATCCAGATAGTTTACAACAAATGCGGTGCACGAGCAAACCAGACTGATATAAATCACCAATCTTCATTCTTATTTTGTCATACGTATTAAGATTCAGGAATTTGCGAATAATATTAAGCTTCACTAAGAAAATAAAGCACGGATTTCAAAGACTGTCTTTCCTTTCAGTGATTATGCGATCTCTTTTCAAGTTATTTTGCTCAATTTACTGTTTTCTCACGCATTTTCTATAAAACCTATTTTAAAAAACTTTTTAATAAAGTTTCTATGGATACTGTGCACCACGGTTTGTTCAGTTTTTTTGTTCGTTTTATGCCAAAAGGTGGCAACAGACAGACAAGTGTTTTAAAGGAGTCATTGAATCAAACACTCAAACGACTCGTCAAAACACCGACCTTTTTCACGACCAAAACACGCGATTTACCCACAAATTACATTACAGTTTTTTTTCAATTGTTTACACGCAATTTTGAAAACCGGGTTCTTTTTTTCAAAATATAATCACAATTATCCAAACACCACACTCAGTTTGCATAATTCCTAGATTGTTTGCAAAATTACACACTTCAGTCAAAACATACACACTTCAGTCAAAACATATACACATATTTGTGAAAATGCTATTAGTTTTCATTTAACCAACACAGTCCTCAATGATCAGACAATTGCAGCCAGTTTCACACTGCTGTGATAAATAAAAAACACATTTGTAAAAAAAATAATTTTAGGAAATAGCATGTGCTAGATTTTTGGCCAGACATTGTTATGTAAGGGATAATTTAGATGAAAAAATAAATAAAAATAGTGACAAACCCACAACATTCTTCATGATTAGTTTGAGATATAGGGAGAATGTACACACATAGGCCTACTATAAACTTACCAAGCACTGCACAACACTGATGCTGCAGACTGAATATTTCAAGTATTTATTTCAATACTTACAGTATTTCTTACCATCAGTTACAGTAATCAACCAACAATGAAATCAATGAAACAAATAAAATCTGTAGGCAAATAAAAATTACTGCATGAAGTACATACACTTTGACTCTGAAGAAAAACTTGTGTGACGAATCCACCCCTGCACAGAAGCTGCTTCGATATGATCACAGGCCTGCTCCATGGCCTGAATGAGGGGCAAACGGTCATAGGGCCGCAGGTCGTATACCTTCCACCGCCATGCTGAAAAAAACTCTTCTATTGGATTCAGGAAGGGGGAGTATGGGGGAAGGTATAAGACTTCAAATTCAGGGTGCTCATGGAACCAATTCTGGACCAGAGCAGCCCGATGGAATGAGACATTGTCCCAAACGACAATGTACCACATCTGGTCCACTTGGTTTAATGCTGTGACAATCTCGTGCAATCTGTCAAGAAATGCAAGTATTAGATTTGCATTATAGGGTCCCAGATTTGCATGGTGGTGGAGGACCCCATTTTGTGTAATAGCAGCGCAAAGGGTGATGTTATCTCCTTCTCCTTCTCCTCTTCCTCTACCTAGGCCTCTTCCTCTATCTCCTTTTCCTCTTCCTCTACCTGGGCCTCCTCCTCTACCTCCTTCTCCTCTTCCTCTACCTCCTTCATCTCCTCTTTGAGCTCCCCCTCTCATTCTCATTCTCACTCTTCTTCTTCTTCTTCTTCTTCTAGCTCCTTCCATCATTGTTGAAGACAGGTGAACTCACCTGCTGCCTTTTATAGCACACCTGAGTGCTGCGTTTTCAAATTAGCACATGTGTGCTTCCACTCCTGGTGGATGTGATTATCCAATTCGTTCATTAGTGTGGTCATTGGCAATCCGGGGCTTTGTAATGACAAGGAAGCAACCTCACAATCCTTATCTGTGTCTAAGGTGTGAAAATGTGTGTAGAGTTTTACAAATCACTGTGTGTAAAGTTTTGCAAAAAGGGTGAAGCAGACATTGTGTGTAATGTTGTGCAAATCTGTGGAGGTATTTTGCTCATTGGAGTAGAATTTTGCAAATTGTGTGGACATTTTTATTTTAGTGTGTAAACAATCGTAAAAAACTGTAAACAGATCTATAGACTTTCTCCATCAATATTCTCCAATTCTGGACATGACTTTCATCAAGACGTAAAAACACAACAACTGCCTAAATGAGATAATGTTCAGTTGGTTCACGAATGAAATGTAGGCTACTGATGTCAAAACACAGAATTCGTTCAGTGAAAGAGGCGAATCGGTTTAGTTGCCCAACCAAGGAAATTCTCCTTCACTGCCCACAGTCAAAGGCTATTGACTCCTACTACAGTCAGTCTTAAGGGCCCTAACGCAGTAGGCTACTTCAAAGGGAGCGACTTCAGTCAGTGAAGGGAATAATATGTTCACTTTAACGATTCGTTCAAAACACCAAGCGTTGAACCAAACTAACCAGCTCATTCTACGAGACAAGTGTCCTACAAATACAAGACTGTGTACTTAAAGGTTTTATTTTTTGCAATAACATGCATAAATCCCTACAACCCAGGCCCGGCTGAGGGGGCATGTGAAATTGTTAAGGGGGCTTAACTTTATACCATCAATGAACAATACACACTGATAACTTGCTTAGTAAAAAAGATAAGCCAGCGTCATTTATTATGCATATATTAACCCTTTCACGCTTAATTTTAATATTCTGACTCCCCATGTGTTTTTTCAAGGCGACTGTTATTTTAGAACGTTCCCCCTTAATATTTCCATGGCGACGCGTCATCATATTTGTCACGTGACACACCGCAGCCACAATAACACTGTTGACAGATGTATTGCTTTTATTTCCTTTTCACTTTTTATTCAAAATATTCACAAACTTGCTTACCATGTCATCAACTATCTGATATTCCGATTCTCAAAAATGTGTATGTGAGTGTGTTGTCATTTAAAAACCTTTATAAATAATCTTGATTTAATCTAACTTAATCTTGAAATGGCTGTTTCTTTGCGCCGCAGTTCAGAGAATCCTGTGAGTCATCAGTTTCTCCCGAAATACATGCAAGAAAGTGGCCGGTGAACTGTGAGAAGAATAGAGTAAACTTTATAGTTAACGTTACTTCCACTGTGTTTGTCTGATATATAACCCACGTCGGCAAATTATATTTGAATAGATTGTTATTGCTGCTTCCACAGACATCGGTGTGTATTTTATAAACTCCAAATGTATTGTTTTACTAGTGCTTATGCGTATTTAAATGTCTGAAACCTAAAACAAACATTGTGAGGTTGAAAACACTGCATAGTTGTGATATATGACAGCGCTGAGCGCGTCCGTCTCTGGCTCAGCGCCAAACAACGCGCGAACGCACAGTTTGAATCTGGCAGTTATGTCCGTGAACATAGGAGGCCTTCCCTCTTGTCGTTCCTGACCCTCAATCCTATGTAGAAAAAAAAAAAAAAAAAAAACAGTTTACAATAGTACAGTAATTTCACAGAAAAAGGTAACAGAAGTGCTGATAGTGCATAGAATACAGTACTGTAAGCAGTTACTGAAACCGTGCAGATGTTTTTGATATGATGATATTTTTACAATACCTATTTTCCAGTCGAAAAGTTCTTATCACACTTGCCACTGTGTATCGGCTTAGATTTGGCTGTACTCGCAGTCCAGCCTCCCTCAGCGTCAGGCCGTGGTTGACAACGTGGTCAACCAGTGTTGCGCGGATCTCATTTGTCAGATTCGGTCCTCTTTGAGCACCTCCTTGTCTTCCTCTTCCTCCTCCTTTTAATTTTAGTGTGTAAGCAATCCAAAAAAACTGTAATACCTTGATTATAATCACTCATTACATATACATTGAAGCAGCAGTGGATTCCAATCCATCCCCTTCACTACAGACAGTACATACATAAGTGTATTTGAGAGTATTGTTTTTATACTCAGAACACACAAATACACGGTAACAAATATATTTTATTTTTTCCACAAAAACAATGTACACATGTGTACATCCCCAACCAACACAAAGCTGCACATATAGTGGTATAGATGGGTTTCCGTTTCTCGAATTACCCATTATCCTCTGCGGCGCGCCGCCATGTTGTGTGTCAAAGCTGTCAGTAAGCCACTGGGAGACACGGCTCATTCACTGTGCTGCATTAATAGAAAGCCAGTTAATATAAAGTATTTTTGACTCTTTTGTGTTGAGATAACGATGACAAATTAAGAAGAAGAAAGTCTCTGGAAGCATACAATTATTTTGTTAGAATGTCCGAGTTAAAATTTTATGTGGTCGCATTTGTGCGAGTGCATGGTCATACACTACTCAGTTAAATTCACGCATGAATTCTCCTGCATTGAACTTGTTTTAGCGCCCGCCAAAGTGAATTTTTGTCCCGCCAAAGTCTTATTTGATCGGTGAGTAATGTAGATGAACTGGGTGCATGTTTAACTGAAAGAACGAGCAGATAGAGAGAGCCGGTCGCGCGCGCGCGCACTCTCTCTCTCTCTCTCTCTTCGGAGCCAGGCGAACATGTAAACAAGACTTCACCGTCTCCAAACTAAGCGCTGTCTTGCTCTCTCTCCCTCGTGGAAATGTTAGTCTGGAGCCCTGCATTGACGGTTCACATCGCTGTAGCCAGGCGGCTGATATCTGCACAGCCCTTATTATATGGTACATTTAGACTCAGTGTCAAGACAACACCACCTGGGTAAAACAACAACAACAACAACAACACAACGCTCCGAGCTAATTTAGTGTAACTTAGGAGAGAGATGGAGAGCAGAGGCACGGAGCGATGTGCTCGACCAGCTGATGTGGCCACAGAGAAAGTGATGAAGGTGGACAATCGTCAGAGTGTGCTTCTGCCCAGCCAACACCTCTCAAGGGCTGTGTCGATAGTAGCCGCCTGGGTACAGCGATTTGACAGCCGATTATAGCTAGCTAGCGCATTTAGCTAGCCCATCTTGGAAATGATTAGATAAAGTGTCACATCTCCAGGGCACAAAACCTCTAAATGTTCACAAGAGCAGCACTGAACATTAACTCAAGCCAAACGGAGAATAATCGTATGATTGTTATGTTCAGAATAATGCCGATTCAGGGTATTATCATGCTCCGTAACACAAACGCTTGACCCACTTGACACACAAGATGGCGCCGTAAGGAGTTGCGGGAGAAATGTGACGTCATCGGAAACCTATCTATACATACAAAACAACAGAAGAATTGACTGTATACAGTAAAAAAAAATAAAAAAAAAAAATCCAATGTTGGCATCCATTGCTCCATTGAAGAGCTCACCTGTTGCCCTTTTATGCTAAAGCTCTGATTGCTAATTGTAAAACTGCAGTGACAGGTGTTTGCCCATGTGATGAGTCAGTGTGCATAATTGAATGGCAGTGTGTTCCTTGTGAAAGCAAGAGATTTTATGCATGAAAATTGTGCCAAATGCAGAAAATTGTGTGTAGTGTTTTGAAAAAAGTGTGTTTTAGAACTGCAATTTGAGCGTTAAAGCAGGAATTGTGCTTGTAGTTTAGCAGAATTGGTTCAGGGGGTTGGTGAATGAGTTACATGTTGTAGTGTCTCAAGTACCAGTATTTGTGTGTAAACAATTGAGAAAAACTGTAATCCATTGTTAGTATCAACATTCAGTGCAACATTCTGAGTCAATTTTGGCTCTGAACTGTTTTATGTATATTTTAGATAAAATTTATTACAGTTAGTTTGATCACATCATTAAATAAGTGTAAACAATTTTGAGACATGTGTAATCACCAACTGTGTTGTAGTTTAACTTTTGCCTGCCTGTGTTTAGCGCTTTGAAACATGTGCATCACAGTGCGAAATGTGAAACAGTGTTTTAACTACATGCTTGTTTAATGTTTTATAGAAAGAGTGATTTATTTGACAAATTGGTTTAGGCTATTGAGAATTTGGTTCAGTGAATTGGGTTTAGTGTTTTAGCAATTCAGAAAAACTGATTTGAGTTATAATATAGTAAGAAGTATAAATATGAACTTAAAGCGCAAGTAGGCCTGCTTCGTGTAAATCATTTACGGGCCTTTCACACAGGACGCGGTATGCGCGGCGCTGCGCTATAAAACCCATTCATCTCAATGGCTTGCGCCGCGCAAGGACGTTTTGTTGCTGCGTCGACCAAAGCGCAAGCGCAGCGGTGCGCATCATTGGCGTGCTCACGCGCACGCCGCGGTCAAAGTTCAAAATAGTTCAACTTTTGCCGCTGCGCTCTGTGACGATTCCCAGCGCGGCCAATAGAATCGGGGGATCCACACAAGCACGGAAATCAAAATGGATGAAAGTAAATTATATTAAGACATCGTATGGTATGAACGATCGTCTCATAGACAAACAGATTTACATTAAAAATAGTTGTGTTTTAACAGTCAGGTAACTTGTAGGTAGACAATGTGTGTAAACAGTTTTTTCGCGTTGTATCTGAAGGGCAACGCTGAACCCAGCGGCAAGCGCCGCGCATACCGCGTCCTGTGTGAAAGGCCCATAAGGGGTTCGGCTGACAAACAAAGAGTTTATGAAGCTCTGGTCTAGTTGAAGTTGAGGAGAGGAGCGGTAACATAAGAAAGTGTAGCGCTTAGTGTTGCTGAGAGAGAGAAAGAAAGAAACTCGATCGCCTCCTGGAGGAGAAAGGAAGAATGACGAGGCTGAGCTGTGCTTTTCCTTTACCGCAGCAGCCGCACTAATAGCAGACAAAAGCCAGACAGAATGCAAAATGTAAGAAAATGAATGTAAGAAAATAAATCTAATTTTAAAGGAAAAAGCGTTGGTGAAGTGAATTATCTTCGTAGTGAAGATGAAGCAAAAGCAGGCGCACTCTCCTCTAAGTCCCTATACTGACCAATTATTGACCAATCATTGAGCGCCGTTGAGCAAGTTGAGCAGCTCAATCAACCAATCACTGAGCTCTGTTGAGCAGGCTGCTTCCTCAACCCACCAATCAGATGGCCGGACCGGATCAAGTGCATCATGTGAGTGACAAGCGTAAACAACACTACTATCATCAGTGGACTGAGATCGGTAACAGTGAGATCGGTAACAGCAAACAAGAGGTAAGTCCAGTATATTCTCCAGTATATTCATATAAATGCTTTCTAACATTTTTTTTCCTGCATGGATTTACGTGGAGTAATTACAAAGTTATTAACTTTAAAGTTTTAAAAGCATCAATAGGGAAAATATAATCGCCCATCTAACTACTAACATGAATCGTAAACTGCAGTAATTCTTGATAGTCTTTGTAATGTTTTACTAAAAAGTAAATACTTTGGAAATACCCAAACACAATCAGGGCTGGACATTAGGACTAACCTACTATCCAAATACAGGTAGATTTTACCTATGGCTAGTAACACTACTGTCACTTGCCAGTTTGTCCTGTTGGAATTTACTGACTACTTACTGTACATTTAAATAGTTTAGGCCTGTTTTGTCCAGCTATCTCCACTAATCTAAACTATTTTGTCTCATAGTAACTGATAAGTCATTAACAGTCAATGACATGTTAAAACACAAGGCAAGCAAAAATATAGTCTAAAATGATAAAATCATTACCTTTTGAACTTTCAGCTAATCATATGAAATATCACATTAAAAAGTCTTTAAAAGTCTTAAATTAGATTTTTAAAATTTAAGGCCTTTAAAAGTCTTAAAAAGTCGTATTTTTACCTATGAAAGGTCTTAAATTTTCGATGGCAATTTGACTTAAACATATCTAAATGTTTTCTAAATTAGAACCATCTAATTAGCGTACTTTTTTTATTTATTATTCTTTCTTTGTGGATTTGCTTGTTCACGTGACATTTCACGTCATTCGCGCATTTCGAGGCAGCATTACGTCCGTCTCCTACACGCGCAAAACAGGAGGAGAGAAGAAGCGAGTTGGTAAATGTCAGTTCAGTTCTAAGTTCAGTCTTTATGTGTGTAGTGGTTTGCGATGTGTATTGTCTATTATGATATTGTAATCATTGTTTTAACAATGTACGAGCGGCACTGTGAGCTGACATCACTTTTGTCTCTCGTGCTTTCACTGCGTGATGTGTGCAGTTATAGGTAGGCTATGTTCCCAAATGAGTTTTTGTCTCATATTTATACATTATGTTGTTATCATATTCATAGACCTACAATATCACATCAGCAAGACTTCCGTTTTCCCGTGCACAATTGCAAATGTGATTATTTATTTATATAACTGTTAAATTAACAATAAATTACCATTGTGAGTTACATTTTATAAACAATATTGTTATTGTTTGTTTTCCCTTTATTTCGCTGACGAGAATTTCAAAATGAAGCTATAGCAGAGTCTCAATGCAACAGACAGCGATGAGTTTTTGACTGGAATCCGCGTTTTGAACGAATCAATTTAATGATTCAATGAACAATCACTTGCTTCCCGAATGAATCAGCCGTTTGAACGAATCGGTTGAATGAATGACTCCCTCAACTCATTTATTAAAACCATAGATATCATATAATAAAGGCCTTTATTATATGATATTATCTATGATTAAAACAGTGACTTGCCGCCACCTACTGGCAGCTTTAGTTTAATATTTAGAGTACTTTTTAATTAGAATGTTAAAATTAGAAATCAGTTCATATTTAACAATCTCATAGCTTTATTTATGCAATTGTAAATACAGTGTAAATATATTAATGCCAGATCTGATGCCGCTACTTTGTCACCTCTGCACTGCAAAGATGGATTTTGATTTAATGATTTAATTTGACTGGTAACACTGGTATTGTGTAATTATTCTAATAGAATTTAATTTGAATGTTAGAATTTGACATAAAAGGTGATGCATACATCTACAAATGTCAATAAATAGGTGAAAATGCCCCTGGAAATCAATTTAAAATGGCAAATATTACCCCTTAATAAAACATTTTAATTTCTGTCACTGCTGTGAACTGAACACTGCATAGAGTATGAAAAATATGAATATCTTCGTCAGTCAGCTGTCAACAACAGGCCTAAACCAGCCATGGCACCAAGCACAAAAACACAATCAGTAAAATATCTAATTATTACCAACAAAACTTTGAAAATATCGATCGAGACATATTTTGTCAATATTGCTCACCCCCTAATGCATGGTATTAATTTTGATTTCTTCGGGTCTTAAAAAGGTCTTAAAAAGTCTTAAATTTGACTTTAAAAAATGTGCAGATACCCTGTTAATGAAAGTGGATTTCATTCACCTGATTTAAACATGCGTGCATTTAAATGTCATTTACTCATGGAATAGTAATATAGATCTTAGTATTATTTTAAGTGACGTATCATAATCTATAAACAACTATTAAAGATCATTCTCTGGTTTCTCTGGCTCTCTGCACTGGCGTCTGCACAAACTCGCTAGATCAGAAATCCAACATGGCGGCCATTTGCAACGAGCCCATATCTCTAGTGTTCTTGGAACATGAACTAGTGAATCATTGAGCTGTAATCTGTGCTAATAAAACAGATGTTTCTAATCAATATTTGTTGTTTGCAGAAAAAAAGACAAAAAGGAAGAACGTGTTCATTAGATCATGCAAGGCTACGAAACGTTTCTTCAAAACCAGAGAGTTTCGTCTTGGGGCTGAGCAAGAATCACAGGTTCATCCATACAAATCCAGCGTAGAGCCGCTAGCCGGCACAAATGCGGTCGAGTCCGAGTCGACAGATGGTGAGTCTCCAGTTATTACCACCCTGATTCATGGCCATTTCAGCCTGATGTTTCTGGTGTTAGTCTTCATTTTTCCTTCTCTACTCCTGTTGGATTAATATGCATTTAAATCTTTTGTTTGTTTGTTTTGTTAAACACCATTTTAAAAACCCATATATTTATGTAGTGAAGTCTAATGGTTGAGAATTCTTTCTGTTTTTCTTTTTGTTACATTTTTACTAAACTGTACTGTAAATGTGTCTTATGGTGTGACATAACAAAAATTCTGAAAAAAATCTCTTAATAATATACAAATAGCATGAGAAAGATTTATCTTCATTGTTTGACACTTATTGTCCAAAACAACCCCACACCATAACCCCCCCCCAGACACGGCGTCAGCCGATTTTGCCGTAGCCCTTCTTATTTTTCATTATTAATATTCTAACATTTTATTAATATTGAAAAGTCATCAAAACTGACTCATGTCATAAAAATGACAATTTTGTGACCAAAAATGTGAAAAATACATCTAGCCTAAATAATCGTTCATGAGATTCTCTTAACTATAAGCAACTCAATTTGTCTAGATCTGTAATATTATTTCCTTTGTATAATGAACTTGTCTTTGTTTTCAATTATCTTATATTTTTATTGTGAGTGTGAACTGCTTCGCAGTCGTGTGATTTAGTTAGCTTGATTAACATTATTACAATGTATCCCTATATTACACAGATGTTCTTTGCTAATTACAGAAACTATAAGCAAAATTCTTTAGTATAAATATATATTTTTAAAATGTATAATTTTATATCTATATATATATATATATACACATGTGTATGTATATATACAGTATCTATATATATATTTGTATGGTCCTTGAATGTGTTGGAATATTTCAGCAGTATCAGACTTTTCACTGTTTGTATCACTCTGCTTGTCTGTGTTTGCGCAACTTGTATCATTAAGCCAGTAGGTGGCGACAAGTGACTGTCTTTATGAGTGAACAATTGAAATTCAATTGAACTGATTAGTGCCAAAAACATGGATAAATTCAAGAAAGAAACAAGTTGCTGAAACCAATCTTTAATGCTAATATATAAATTGCTCATTTGCCTCTGGACACAAAAAGATTGCACTTGTGTTTGATTGAAATGTAACATCTATGCAAAATAATCCTTGAAAGATTTCTCATTTAAGGCCATTCCTGTTTGGAATATGTGATTGTGTATTGTCAACAATAAGCAGAAACATTCTGCATTTCCATTCTGTTGTGTGGATCATTCATTTCAACATTTATCCTCATTCTCATGTTTAAGAATCTGTTATCTGCTTGACAAATAATTTATGCTACTGCCCACTAACATGCTTTTAAAGCTATTGTTATTTAATGTGTGAAATTTTCCATCCTCAGATTGCTCCAGATCCAGGAGAGCTGCTTTCTCTCAGACGGTGGTGGAGGTTTCGAGACCCAGTTCTGATGACCGTGATCAGGATCTGCACCTGACACAGACACAGAGCCAGGATCTTCCCGGATCTTTAACATGTCTGTCTTCTGAGTTTTCTGTTTCTGTGTCCACAGGTCAGGCTCACGGGACGAGGGTAAAGCAGAACCCAGATTGTGGACGTCCGTCCACTTCATCTTGCAGAGGTCAGAATAGGCTTTTAATAAAGAAGTAATGGCTTAGTTTCTAAGTTGAACCAACTAAAGTAACGGTAACACTTTATTTTGATGGTCCCTTTTGAACATTCTGCCGACTATAAGTAACTTTGCAACTACATGTCAAATAACTCTCATTAGAGCATTAGTAGACTCTTAATAGGGACCATCAAAATAAAGTGAAACCTGTTTTTTTTTAGAAATGTTTTAATTGGACGTTCATCTAAAATTTTCAGAACATACCGAGCATGTTAAAAAGTAACGTTCCCATAATGCAAAATTATAATGTTCCTTTAACCAAGAAAAAACATTTTTGAAACGTTGAAAAAACTGGACGTTTTGAATGTTTAGGGAACATTTAGAAACAAAGTTTTCTTAATTTAATGGTTAATGGTTAGCGAAACGCTCTCAATAAGGCATGAACTTGATGGCACTAGCGCTGTCTGACACACATCAGAAACACGGACAGAAAGCCGCTTCTCAGACAGCATACGTTCCAGAAAATAATTCAATTTCACCACTTATTTCTCTTGAATTGTCAAATACACGCAAAATCGTCAAAATGGCTGTCGTGCCGAGCATTACAGGGTCGGTTATGTCATAAATAAGACATTGCTATGCATTTTATAAAAGTTAATGCTTAATATAATATAAATATATTTTAAGATATGGCCCATATGATCTTTGCCATTACCAGAACTGAGCCACATGTGCCAGAGTTGGCCAAATGAAGCCTGGAAATGTATGTTTTCTTTTTAATAAAAGATCAGATAAAATAAGAAAAATAACTTTATCGTTGACACGAAATCACCAGGCTCCGCCCTCGTAATCGTGATAATTGTGAAATAAAATGACTATTAATATTAATATTGTGAAATAAGATGTTGGGACATTTATGCAGGCATTAAGCAGAAGTCAGTGGGATAGTGTGAAAAATCCCATTACTTTAGATTTGTATCATTACAGATAAGAATTTAACAGAATTTAATTTGACATCAGAGATGTGTCTAATAGTTGTTTTCAATTGTTTTTTCTTTTCAATTCTTTTCAAATCATTATTTCTTATTATTTTATTATTTTAAACAGTATTATCTTGTTTTCCACTCAAAGTAAGGCTTGTTTTTAGAGAATATTAAAATTATTTCCCCTATTATACTATTATTTTCTCGACCAGCACTGATATTTAAAAACAAACAAACAAACAATGGATCTAGCAAGCTAATAATTCTCATATTTGTTTTTTAGAGTCCTTTGAGTCTTTCTATAAAGTGGGAAAGATGATTGGATCCGGTGGATTTGGCAGGGTGTACCTGGGAACACGCAGATTTGATGGCAAAAAGGTCAATCTTACTTAATTATAGAACAATGTACAGATGGTTTGATACTTAGTGCAAGGACAGGCGCTTGAATACTGTTACTGTTATTGTAACTCGTTTTTTTTGTTTTGCAGGTTGCAATAAAGCGGATGCACAAGACAGACAAAGATCGTTATCTTAATATTGTAAGTTGGCCAAAATCTGAATGTGTATTGAGTTGTTTAAGTGCAGATTACTGTAGCTAATACACCTGTAGGCAGTGTTGGGAAAGTTCACTTTCTACATGAACTAGTTCAAAGTTCAGTTCGCAAATTTTAATATGAACTGAACTAGTTCATATTAAATGAACTAGTTCATTTTGATGAACGAGATCGAACAAGAGAGTCAGTAGACACTGGTTGCTGGTGTTGCCAGATTGGGTGTTCAAATTTAAAATGTTATGAACTAGTTCACAGTTCCAAAAATGAACTAGTTCATAGTTCTTTTTTTCCATGTTGCTGCGAGATATAATTTTTCAAAATGATTGCCACAGCCCATATAGAACCACAGACAATTATTTTATCAGTTTTAACACTGAAGCTATGCGTCAGATTTTTCCCATCCTCACCGACCTTGTCATAAAACTTGTTTAAATGATCATACGACGCATCCTTGCTGCTTTTCGTTTTGACTTGTAACGTAAAAGTGATGAGTCGTTCATTGCGTTTGTCACGTGACAAATGAACGAAAGACTCAGAAGGTAAAGTAATTATTTATGTTCCCTGTAAACGATTTTTGACTGCATTATAATGATTTCTTAATTCAGAATATGATCAAGATTGCGTAGGTGGATGTGTTCTGGGAATTTGCCAGTTAATAGTATAACATTTAAAGCCCATTAAATAAATGAAATGACTCGAAAAAAGATTTGTTCATTTTGATGAACGAGATCGAACAAGAGAGTCAGTAGACACTGGTTGCTGGTGTTGCCAGATTGGGTGTTTTTTCCACTACATATTAAAGGGTTAGTTCACCCAAAAATTAAAATTCTGTCAGTAATCACTCACCCTCATGTTGTTCCAACCCCGTAAGACTTTCGTTCATCTTCGGAACATAAATTAAGATATTTTTGATGAAATCTGAGAGCTGGCTCACTCATCCATAGGCTTCTATAGGATCGAAACTTGCCAGCCCAGAAAAGTTAAAATATTCCACATGACTACAGTGGCTCAACCACAAGCTTATCAAGCGACGAGAATACTTCTTGCGCGCAAAAAAACCCCAACATAAATAAAGACTTTATTCAAGTATTAATTTCCGTCTGTGTGGGCCTGGATGAATTCACGTAGTGTAACAGTGCAGCGCATCTGAGTTGTACATCACACGTAGGCTCACTATTGGCCGATGCTGGTCATGTGTGTGATGCATGTGACGAACAACACAGATGCCCTGCGCTGTTACACTACGTGAATTCATTCAGGCCCACACAGACGAAAATTAATACTTGAATAAAGTTGTTATTTTTGTTGTTGTTTTTTGCGCACAATTATTCTCGTCACTTGATAAACTTATGGTTGAGCCACTGTAGTCACTTGGACTATTTTCGCGATGTCTTTACTAACTTTCTGGGTTTGCAAGTTTCAATCCCATAGAAGCCTTTGGAGAAGTGATCCAGCTCTCAGATTTAATCAAAAATATCTTAATTTGTGTTCTGAAGATGAACGAAAGTCTTACGGGGTTGAAACAACATAAAGGTGAGTAATTACTGACAGAATTTTCATTTTTGGGTGAACTAACCCTTTAAGGCCGGTTTACGGTGTGTTTTAGCCGGGTTTTTGCCTGGAAGGCTCTATAGAAATCTGGCACTCTATTGAACGAAGTTAAACTGAGAGAGCATGGTGTTCACAGACACCAGAATGAACGGGTTCACAGTAACGTTCATCAGGCAGTAATACAGTACGTTCAGCATCTAAAAAGATCAAAGAAAAGTACATTTCAAAATGATATGTTTTCTTCAGATTTTTACCGAGCTAACCTTCCATCTGCTACTTCTCTCTAGCCTGGGAATCCCGAACCTCTCGTTACAGAAGTGGCGCTGATGATGATGATGAGGCGAGAACCCATAAGCCCCTTCATCATACGACTATACGAGTGGTTTGAAGATCCTAGAGATTTCACTCTGGTTATGGAGTATCCCGAACGCTGCGAGAACTTGCTGGACTTCATCATTCGTGTTGAATATTTGTCTGAAGCAGCAGCACAGGTCATCATGAGACAGGCTGTGCTGGGAGTGCAACAATGCATCCATAATGGTGTTTTTCATAATGACATTCATCCGCAGAATATCCTGTTGAAGAAATGCCCGATACATATCAAGCTGATAGACTTTGGCTGCGGTCAGCTTTTTAGTAGCGATGGCTACGACAGCAAAATATACATTGGTGAGCATTCTGGGAGTGTGGAAACCCGATTGTAGTGACTTACTAATTATTTGATGCTTTAAAAAAAAAGCTCAACAATGTGCAAATGTCTTTCTTCCAGGACTTATGGATTACCGCCCACCTGAAACCTTTATAGAGCCTCGATTCCACGCCGTCCCAGCAAATGTCTGGTCTCTAGGAGTGTTGCTGTACGAGATGGTGAACGGAAGCACTCCTTTTTACAATGTAACGGAAGTCACACAAGCCAAAGTTAAATTTCAGAACCCATATTTATCCAAAGGTGAGTGAATAATATTGATAACATTGATAAACACACACATAAAGCAAAGGCTATGTACAGAAAGAGTTAAAGGTGAAGTATGTAATAGAGATGTTCCGATACCCTTTTTTCCTTCCCGATACCGATTCCGATACCTGGACTCAGGGTATCGGCCGATACCGAGTACTAATCCGATACCTGGGTGTATATCTATACAGCTGCAATTCATACTAGCCCTGTATGAATTGATAGAATTATTTTATAAAAGGTATTTTAGTTTTACAATATAACTGTATAAAAAAGTGCAACAAATAAATCTAGGAATCTAAAAAATTATATATGAATAATGGGGTGTAACAGTCCACAAAATTCACGGTTTGGTTCGATACCATACACTGGTGTCACGGTTCGGTACGTTTTCAATACAGCAAAAAAAAAAGAAATGCCAGAGAAATTTCCTTGATTTACATTTTTTATTTATTGATTTTTTATTAAAACTAACATCATAAAGTATGATAATTTTTTACTTTGAGCAATGATGGAGCTATAATTGACATATAAAACAAAAACAGCTCCTTATAAAAAAAAAATGTAATATTGTAGTAGTTATAAACAAAGGTTTATTTTATTTCAGATTAACATTTGAGGGCAGCAATTGTATTCATAATGTCAAAATAAAACCAACGTAACGTTACTTGAAAGCACAATGTTCCTGGTTTCCACGTCAGCGCAGTTTGATCCGTTAATAACAGAGAAATGTGAATGTTTCTCACTAGATCTCGCAGCGATGTTATTACTTCAGTGGCGAATTCAAATGCTTTCTTTACTGGATCTCTTAGCGCTGTGTAGTAACAGTGTAGCTTGATCAAGATCGGCTCGCGCTGCATTGTTCCAAACTGTTTAATGGTCCGTGAAGCACAAAATAACGAGTAGCGCAGTTTTGTTCCGTTTTCATTACGTTTGCCATTTGATGTTGGGCGCCAGCGTCTCTTACATTATGCGCTTGCTGCGCGCCTGCATCTGAAAATTTGCGTTTTCATTTCTTCTTCGCTGCTCTAAACAGTGGTTGCTTGTGGCAACAGCACAACTTCCTGTGTTTCCACAAGCAACCACTGTTTAGAGCAGCGAAGAAGAATTGGTCTCCGATTTGCAGCGTTAAGCAAAGCTAGCATGCATAGCTAGGTATTGTTTAATAAAATGGTATCGGATCGGTACATGGGTAGATGTACTCGCCGATACCGATGCCAGAATTTTTATTGGTATCGGCGGCATTTCCGATACTAGTATCGGAATCGGAACAACCCTAGTATGTAAGATGTTTTATACAGTATATAGCTCAGTGTATAGCGAGAGTTTGGCGCGAGAGCCATGGGAAAAGAAATGCAGCTTTAGTTACAGAAGTGAAAGCCAAAATTCACTGCATTTACCTTCAAAGATTAAACAGCTCATGAACACGTCAAAGTGAACAGAGCATTGTGACATTTTCATAAAAACAAGGCACATTTTCATAAAAACAAACGCAACGCAGCTGAAATGATTACTAATATGTTGGACCTGAAACATGCCTTCACATGAACCAGTAAGAGCTGCGCTTGCGATGTTTAAATCGGGGAAGACGGGATGCACGGAAGAAAGGGCCTTTGCAAGAAAATATGTAATATATGTAAAAAATATATATATTTTTGAAAATATGCTTTATTTTGTCATTTATTCCACTCGCTGCCACTAGTGTCGCAGAAACGACATACTTCACTTTTAAACTAACGATAAGGATAATTTTACAGTATATTAATCATGTTTTAGATGCTGTTTTCAAAAATGCCAGGTCACATGGTCATGCCTAACCAGCTCTCTCCTTATTAAAATGTGTACAGGATGCAGGGATCTGATTAGCCAGTGTCTAGCCCGGGATCCAACTAAACGCCCAACGTTAGATCAGATATTACAAGATCCATGGATTAATGAAGAACCATGGATCCATGGTCTAGTGTAGATTGGAGAAGTTCAGGAGATTCACTCGATCAGTTTCAGGTGTGAGGAAGTGTAACAGGCAGAGTAGGATATTATCTGTTGTCTTAAATTCTGGATTATTTGTAGTGAGATTTTTAAATTTGTGTTCATTGTAATGTTCTTGTTATAGTCAAGTGACCTTCATTTATATAGCGCTTGATACTATACAGATTGTTTTAAAGCGGCTTCACTGTAGTAAACAGGAAAATAACAGAATCAGTGAACCAAGCA
Source organism: Abramis brama (assembly GCF_963993115.1). Taxonomy (NCBI): domain Eukaryota; kingdom Metazoa; phylum Chordata; class Actinopteri; order Cypriniformes; family Leuciscidae; genus Abramis; species Abramis brama. The sequence goes on along the minus strand of NC_139983.1, from coordinate 10,167,521 downwards.
GAATTCAGTTTTGTTCTAGCTCTAAAAAATCATTCATGAGTTGACTTGTTCATATCATCTTTGTATTGGATAGGAAATAACATACTTGCTGAGAGCTCTGAGCTCAAGACTGTGACAATCACGAGGCTGGATGCAAATGCAAGTAAAATGCTTTATTAAGGAAAGGAACAGATGCTGGATACTCCTCTGGCACAAACAAACGATTCGGTGGGCAATCGGGCGGAGGTGTTACCCCTTCTAAGGCAGACAAGACCTTCGATTCGATATCCCATCTGAGTGTGGAGGCAATTAGGGTCTCAGGTAAAATGCACTAAATGAACTGATTAGTGTCAAAAACATTGATTAATTCAAGAAAGAAACAAGTTGCTGAAACCAATCTTTAATGCTAATATAATCTGTTTGGAATATGTGATTGTGTATTGTCAACAATAAGCAGAAACATTCTGCATTTCCATTTTGTAGTGTGGATCATTCATTTCAACATTTATCCTCATTCTCATGTTTAAGAATCTGTTATCTGCTTGACAAATAATTTATGCTACTGCCCACTAACATGCTTTTAAAGCTATTGTTATTCACTGTGTGAAATTTTTCATCCTCAGACCGCTCCAGATCCAGGAGAGCTGCTTTCTCTCAGACGGTGGTGGAGGTTTCAAGACCCAGTTTTGATGACCGTGATCAGGATCTGCACCCGACCCAGACACAGAGCCAGGATCTTCCCGGATCTTTAACATCTCTGTCTGCTGAGTTTTCTGTTTCTGTGTCCACAGGTCAGGCTCACAGGACGAGGGCGAAGCAGAACGTCTCGGTTACGTATGTAACGTCTCGGTTACGTATGTAACCCTCGTTCCCTGAGTAGGGAACGGAGACGTTACGTCGGATGACGACGAATGGGGTTTCGCTTAGAAAGCCTCTCACCTTCGAGTATATAAAACGAGCCAATGGCAATGAAATGCCATGGGTCTGCGGAATTTGCATAGCGTATCTCCGCCCCACGCAGGTGGTATATAAGGAAGTGCGCGAGCAACATGCAGATATGTTTCTTCGCTGAGGAGCCGAGACTGAACTCAGGCGTTCCAGCGGTACAGCGGAAGTGGCAGGGAGACGTAACGTCTCCGTTCCCTACTCAGGGAACGAGGGTTACATACGTAACCGAGACGTTCCCTTTCGTAGTCACCCCGAGTTACGTCGGATGACGACGAATGGGGTTCCCAGTGTAATCACGCCACCTCTCGACTGTCTTCCAGTGCCCTGCGTAAGTCTGAGCTCCCTGTCGTGAGACTAGCACGGACGAAGGAGTCCTACTTAACACAGGAATACCAAGGTACACTGGGAAGCATATCTCAGTGGAAATATGCAATTATGCCCAGCCCGAAGGGGGGGACTTGGAATACACATATGACCCCGGGGGGCTGCATATGGAGAATCACTGGGGTGTCCAGCTGCAGGTGGAATATTTCAACCCCAGGGGTGGCAAGGTGGCTTGCCGAGGGAAAGACACATGCTCAGAGAGGCTTACAGTGGAAATACACATGTGGGGGTCTCCCAGAGGGGGAACCATGCACATGGAGGCACCTAGCCAAGCGCGAAAGCTGCCGGTGGCATAACTCTGGCGTTGACGTCGTCAGTGCTGGAGGAGACTCAGGGCTTATTAGGCTCACCTGAGGAAAATATCGCACGTATCCCGTCCGTGGAGAGGAATGGCGAGCAAGCGAAGACACCTGAGCATAATCTAGCACCGGCTAGTTGAAGCGAGTACATGAGAAGAAACTGGCTCCACTCGGAGATTGTAGAATCTCACGAATGTGTTAGGTGTCGCCCAGCCTGCAGCTCTGCAGATGTCTGTTAGCGAGGTGCCATGCGCTAGAGCCCAAGAGGATGCCACACTCCGAGTGGAGTGGGCCGTCACACCAAGGGGGCATGGTCGACCTTGCTGCTGGTAAGCCAAAGCAATGGCGTCCACTATCCAGTGAGACAACCTTTGCTTGGAGAGAGCCTTTCCCTTCAGCTTCCCACCATGACAGACAAAGAGCTGGACTGAGGTCCTGAAACACTGCGTTCTGTCAACGTAAGCACGGAGGGCGCGTACTGGACAGAGCAGTGCCAAGGCTGGGTCTGCCTCCTCCAAGGGCAGCGCTTGCAGGTTCACCACCTGGCGAAAGGGTGTGGTGGGAACCTTGGGCACATATCCAGGCCGGGGTCTCAGGATCACGTGAGAGTTAGCCGGTCCGAATTCCAGGCACACTTCGTCAACCGAAAATGCCTGCAGGTCCCCTACCCTCTTGATGGAGGCCAATGCAACCAGGAGCGCTGTCTTCATTGACAGGAACTTAAGCTCCACTGATTGCAGAGGCTCAAAGGGAGCACTCTGCAGGGCAGTTAAAACCACTGAGAGGTCCCAAGAGGGTACGAGGGGAGGACGAGGAGGATTCAGTCTCCTCGCTCCCCTCAGGAACCTGACGATCAGGTCGTGCTTCCCCAAGGACTTACCATCAACTGCGTCGTGATGTGCGGCAATGGCGGCAACATACACTTTCAGGGTGGAGGGAAACAGCCTTCGCTCCAACCCTTCTTGCAGGAAGGAAAGCATGACACTGATGGGGCATTTCGTGGGTTCTAGATTTTTAGAAGAACACCAGTTGACGAAGAGGTTCCACTTCAACGCATAGGCATGTCTCGTGGACGATGCTCTAGCGGAAGTGATGGTAGCCACCACCGCTGGTGGTAAGGTACTCAAACCTGCTTTGTCCCGTCCAGGAGCCACACGTGGAGGTTCCAAAGATTGGGACGAGGGTGCCATAAGGTGCCCCGTCCCTGAGAAAGCAGGTCCTTCCTCAGAGGAATTAGCCAGGGAGGTGCTGTCGCGAGGAGTACTAGTTCTGGGAACCAGGTGCGGTTGGGCCAATACGGGGCAACCAAAATTACCTGCTCCTCGTCCTCCCTGATCTTGCGCAAGAAGGCTCACTGGGGGAAACGCATACTTGCGGAGGCCCCGCAGCCAGCTGTGCGCCAGTGCATCCGTGCCGAGTGTGCCCTCGGTCAGGGAATAAAACAGGCCGCAGTGGGACGAGTCGTGGGAGGCAACAGATCCCAGATCAGCTGGACCGTCTGGGGATGGAGTCGCCAATCTCCAGCGAGAGGCCGAAGCCGAGACGGCTCGTCGGCCGCCTGGTTCAGGTCTCCCGGGATATAAAGGGCTCGAAGCGACCTCAGATGCTTCTGACTCCATATAAGGAGGTGGCGGGCGAGTTGTGACATACGGCGGGAGCGCAGACCACCTTGACGGTTGATGTACGCTACAGTCGCGGTATTGTCCGATCGGACTAGTACGTGTTGACCCCTGAGCAACGCATGGAAGCGGTGCAGGGTAAGACGTACAGCCAACAACTCGAGGCAATTGACATGCCAAAGGCGCTGGGGTCCTGTCCAGGAGCCCGCGGCAGCATGTCCATTGCACATGGCGCCCCAGCCCGTGGTGGAGGCATCTGTTGATACAACAACATGCCTGGAAACTCGTTCCAAGGGCACTCCGGCCCGAAGAAAACTGAGGTTCGACCACGGGGTGAAGGTCTGACGGCAGGTCGGAGTCACTGGGACTCGGAGCGTGCCGTGATGCCATGCCCACCTCGGGACTGAGCTAACAGTTACTCGTTATTGTGTTTGTGTGGACCGTTTATCAGTTTGGACCAGTGCAGCGCGAGCCTGATCAAGCAACACTGTAGCCTAACTGCGAGATCCAGTAAATAAAGAATTCGCCACTGAAGTAATAACATCGCTGCGAGATCTAGTGAGAAATATTCACATTTCTCCGTTATTAACGGATCAAACAGCGCTGACGTGAAAACCAGGAATAAACATTGTGCAATGAATGAACGAACTATCCAGTGTCCATAGATCAGCAACATTCACCATGGCTTTACTGTAGTAACACTAACTGCAACCATGGAAAGTTTGGCATAAAATTTTCTCACAAAAACGACTCCAGAAGCCACTGTAGCATATTTATAATTTTTTTTTAAAGAAAATCTAGTTCCTACATTATTTTTCTATACATTGACTTGTTGGGTCTTCTAACCTGCAAGTTGCTCTTTAACACTTCCTTTAAGGAGCTGTATGTAGTTTTCAGCGGCCTCTAGCGGTGATGTTTCAGATTGCAACCAATAAGTTTACAAGCGCGTGCTCTTACGCGTGCTCGAATTTATGAGCGAGCACATGGGTACCGGCCAGACTGAGACGCAACACACAAAGCATCCCACAACATGCTGGAAACTCAGGTAAACTCCCACTGCAACGTTATAATAATAGGCTACTTTTATCAGCTTGACGTTGAACTAATGCTCCATGCTCGTACTATGATAAGTATGGAACCCTATCAACCGTGCCGAATTTTGCCACTGCAAGCACCACTTCACATTTTCTTCAGGAAATGTACATTCTAGGTTTGTAGATAAGGTTTCTCCATGATTCAAATGCCCTGCCGATGTTGATCCGTGTTTTTTACCCGAAGTTCATCCAATTCACGTCTGGCCTTACGAGCTTCAGCAGGAAAAACGTACTCGGTTACTAACGTAACCTCGGTTCTCTCTAGAAGAGGGAACGAGTACTGCGTTTATCAAAACGCTACGGGAAAAGTCTCTTTTCACGAAACACTGAAGCAAAAATTATCCTTTAATTTTTCATATATGTAAAACGCGTTGCGGCAGCAGCAGACAGCTGAAGCAAGACGGCTTGTCTGCTCATTGGCTGCTCTGCGGCAACTGCATAAGCCTATCGAGCGCAGGCTGATGCAACATCAGACCAATGAGGGCGCTTCGCGCCCTCCTCGCCACTTCCCGCCGAGACGGGCGTGGCTTACCTCTATAAAAGGAGCTCGAGAAGGCTGACTCACTTGATTTTGATCGCCGAAGCGAACCAGAGTGAACCAAACGCACGGCAAGGGAACACAGTACTCGTTCCCTCTTCTAGAGAGAACCGAGGTTACGTTAGTAACCGAGTACGTTCTCTTACGAGAGTTCTCTCGTACTGCGTTTATCAAAACGCTACGGGAACCCCTTGCAAAACGCCGTGCGTGCTGGGATAAAAACACTGATCACCGGAAGCTATTTCAGGCATACAGTGCATAATCACCAGATAGACTCACACAGAGTCAGGGAATAAGGGGGGGAAGCCTTAATTCCCTATACTGTAGCGTCCGCAGGCTTAACATGACCTCACAGGGAGAGTCTACAGGACAGGAGGGGTTTCCTCCGTCCTTATATAGACATGTCCACAGACGCGAATATGACATCACATAGCCAGGGTAGGGAGCCTGCACTAATGTGGGAAAACGTGGGTCTTACACAGTTCAGCCCAGTATAGTCGGTATAGTATTACACCGACAAAAGCTTAGCCTGTAAGGCGGGAACCTCTAGGTTATAAAACCTGATAAATGTAGACGGAGAGGCCCAGCCTGCCGCCGTACATATATCCTGTAAGGAAATCCCGCTGGACCAAGCCCACGAGGAGGCAACGCCTCTCGTAGAGTGCGCTCTGACTCCCAACGGGCATTGAATGCCCTTGGCAGTATAAGCCTGCGCTATGGCGTCAACTATCCATCTGGATAGACTTTGTTTCGAAACAGCCGTTCCTTTGGAACGTCTGCTGAACGAGACAAAGAGCTGCTCTGTCTGTCTAAAGGCAGCAGAGCGGGACATATAAGTTCTTAAAGCCCTAACAGGGCAAAGAAAACTCGAGTCCCCTTCCTCACTCGACGCCGGCAGGGCAGCCAGGGAAATGACCTGAGCCCGAAAAGGCGTGTTGAGGGATTTCGGCACATAGCCGTGCTTAGGTTTGAGTATGACTTTAGAGTCATTAGCACCAAACTCCAAGCACGTCGGGCTCACGGAGAGCGCGTGCAGATCGCCTATGCGCTTCACTGAAGCGAGAGCCATCAAAAACACTGTTTTGAAAGACAAATGTTTGAGGCTGATTGACTGGATAGGCTCGAAAGGGGCACCTTTCATGGCCGCCAGGACCGTAGAAAGGTCCCACATAGGGACTGACGGAGGTCTGGGTGGATTCAGTCTCCTAGCTCCCCTGAGGAAGCGGATGACTAAATCATTCCTTCCTAGTGACTGACCCAGCGTTGAACCGGAGAACGCTGAAATAGCCGCCACATACACTTTGAGCGTGGAAGGGGATCTGCCCTTATCCAACAGCTCTTGTAGGAAGGAGAGAACCTCCGTTACCTCACATTCGAGGGGTGAAAGGCTCCGAGCTGTACACCAGCCAGAGAAAACCGACCACTTTGAAGCGTAGAGTCGCCTGGTCGATGGCACTCTAGCCTCCGTGATGGTATTCATGACTCCCTCTGCGAGACCAACGGGTATCCGTTGAGCGCCCACACATGAAGGGACCATAGTTCCGGGTGTGGGTGCCAGATCGAGCCCCTGGCCTGCGAGAGGAGATCTCTCCTCAACGGCACTGGCCATGGAGCGATGTCTGCTAACTGCATCAGAACTGGGAACCATGCCTGGTTCTTCCAGAACGGTGCTACAAGCAGCACTGGGCATTTCGTTTTCCTGACCCGTTCCAACACCTGAGGCAGGAGGGAGACGGGGGGAAAAGCGTATAGCGGGCAGCGCGGCCACCTTTGGGACAGCGCGCTGTCGGTCTTTGAAAAGAATGCGGGGCAGTGAGCGTTTTCGCGGGACGCGAATAGGTCCACCTCCGCTTTGCCGAATCTCTCCCACAACAGCCGGACTGTTTGTGGGTGTAGAGACCATTCGCCTGTAGGAACGTTGTTCCTGGACAGTCTGTCCGGGCCCACATTCAGCAGCCCGGGCACATGTACTGCTCTCAGCGAGCGTAGGTTGTGCTGAGCCCATAGCAGGAGGCGTTTCGCCAGCCTGTACAGGGGTTTGGAATTCAGACCGCCCTGGCGATTTATGTAGGACACCACTGCCATGTTGTCCGAACGGACTATGACATGTTGGTCCTTGATGTGGGGACAAAAACGCGTCAGCGCGTTGTGCACTGCCAGCATTTCTAGGCAGTTTATGTGTTGGAGCTTTTCCCGTTCCGACCATAGGCCGAAGGACGGTCTGCCCTCGAGCAGCGCTCCCCATCCCGAGGTGGATGCGTCCGTAGACACCATCCTCACCCTCGAGGAAGTCCCCAGGCTTACACCTGATTGGTACCAGTCGTTCGTCATCCAAGGTACCAGGGCTGTGACACAGTCCTGATCGACCTTGAGGCGTAAATGACCGGACACCCACGCTCTGCGCGGAACCCGCGCTTTCAACCAGAACTGCAGCGGGCGCATGCGGAGCAAGCCCAGCCGGAGAACTGACGATGCTGAGGCCATGAGACCCAGCATCCTTTGAAATTTTCTGAGCGGGGTGAAAGCGCCGCGGCGGAAAGACATCGCCGCGCGCTGAATGTTCAGCACGCGCTGTGGCGACAGCCGCGCTGTCATAGACTGTGAGTCCAGAACTATACCCAGAAACGGAATCGTTTGGCTGGGGTTCAGTGAACTCTTCGCCCAATTGACCGTGATACCAAGATTCTCGAGGTGATCGAGTAAAATGGCTCTGTGCTCTATGAGCTGAGATCGTGATTGGGCTAGGATCAACCAGTCGTCCAAATAGTTCAGCACTCGCATGCCTCTGAGTCTGAGAGGAGCGAGCGCTGCGTCCATGCATTTCGTAAAAGTACGAGGTGCCAGGGACAAGCCGAAAGGCAGGACTGTATACTGGTATGTCTGACCCTCGAAGGCGAATCTCAAGAATCGCCTGTGATGTGACGCTATCTGTATTTGAAAATACGCGTCCTTCAGATCTATCGACATGAACCAGTCTTCTCGGCGAACATGCGCGAGAATTTTGCTGGTTGTGAGCATTTTGAAACGGCGTTTCACTAATACTCTGTTCAGTCGTCTTAGATCCAGAATGGGTCTGATACCGCCGTCCTTTTTGGGGACTAGAAAGTATCTGCTGTATATCCCCTGTTCGCTTTGAACTCGGGGAACAAGCTCTATCGCCCCTTTGCTTATCAGTTTTGATATTTCGGCGCGAAGTAGGTGTGCTACATTCAGCGGTACCGAAGTTTCGACGCGCGCTGTGAAGCGCGGAGGGCGTCGATAAAACTGTAGCGAGAAGCCTCGCTTTATAATGCCTAAGACCCAGTCCGAAACCCCTGGAAGCGCTGCCCATGCATCTGCATGGTTGGCTAAGGGCCGGATACAGAGCGCGCTCTGTTCGCCGTGCGACAGAGGTGCTACGGGGCTCACAAACATAGGCGTTATGCCTGCGGCATTTGAGGCGGGGGGCGCGCTTAATACAGCGGGCGGAGCGCTCGCCCTCGACCTTACAACAGTGTTTGACTGAGTGAGGGAGGGCTGCGCGAGCCCCGTGGGACTCATGTGTGCGAGTAGATGTGGGCTGGGAGCGGGCACATTTACTGCTTGGGGCGCGCTGCTTGTGTAAGCAGCGCGCGCGCTCACAGGTCTCGTTTTTACAGAGAGCCTGTGATCTGATAGACATAGTGTTCGTGGGCACTGAGTAGTGGGCACTTTTACTATGTGGGGGGCGCAATCGACCTGAGTCGATTTTATTTGCGCGAGCCCTGAGTGCAGGGCTGTGCTTATGTGTATGGATGGGCACAGAGGAGTGGGCATCGATACTACATTTATAGCACCATCGGCCGTGGTCGGGACACCAGAAATCACACTCTTTTCGAGACATATCTGGGTAGCCGTAAAAACGGCTTTTGAGTGCAGGCAAGCGGGCACTTGTACAGGCTTGCGCTTCGCAGAGAACGCTGGGACAGCCGCGAAGCTTGGGGCTGAGACAGCGAGGCGCTTGGGTGGGAGGCCGGCCACAACGGGACTCACACACCTGCGCTTTCCTAGGCGGGCTAGGACTTCTTCGGGGCCTCTGGTTTCACCACAATCCTCGGTCGCGGCGCGCGCGCGGGGCGCCGGGCGCACTATCGAGAGCGGGGTCTCGAGCTGCGCTGTTGAGGCTGCTGCGAAGAGGAGGCCGAAGGCGGGGGCTGAGGCTGTGAGGTTCGCGGGGTCCGTTTGTCTCGACCCGCCGCGGAACCAGAGCGCTTCGGTAGGAAGTGCTTGAAGGCTTGAGACGCTTTCTGGGCTTCGGTAAATCTCTCCACGAACTCGGAGAGAGAGGAACCAAAGAGGCCAGCGGAAGACAGCGGGGCGTCGAGAAACGCGATGCGCTCGGAATCGGCCATCTCCGTGAGCGTCAGCCATAAGTGCCTCTCAGCGACAGTGGCGGAAGCCATACAGCGTCCCATGGCTTGTGCGGCAGCTTTGGTGGCTCGGAGCGTGAGGTCCGAAGCACTCCTCAAATCCGCAATACAGACAGCATCAGGTCCAACCTCGTCCCATTTACGGAGGAGATCACCCTGGAAAATCTGTAAAGTAGCCATGGTGTGTAGCGCTGACGCGGCTTGCCCAGCGGCGGAGAATATTCGCGCGAGCAGCGTCGACGTCATGCGGCAGGCTTTTGAAGGTAACACCGGTTTAGTCCGCCGTCCAGCAGAGGGCGGGCACAGATGGGTCGCTATAGCCTGTTCCACCGGCGGCAGAGAAAAGTAGCCTCGTTCATTCGCCTTGTCCAGTGAGGAGAATGCAGGCGACACAGATGAGTAGGGCGCGTTCCAGGCCTTCGCAACTTCTTCATGTAACTCAGGAAGAAAAGGAGCGGGCTTAGATTCCGGAGAATTGCGCTCACCTGGGAGGAAGCTACCATCGAGCCGGGTGCGAGAGGGGGGCTCCGGTGCAGACCACTCGAGGCCGAGGCTCGCCGCGGCCAAAGCGAGTACTCGCATGAGCTCCGTCTCAATGTTGGCTCTCACAGAGGGCTTTCGGGCAGGAGGCGCGAGGTCCTCAGAGCTCGCCCAATCCTCGCTGCCTGAAGCGAGGAGAGAACAGGAATCCTTTTCCCCCGACGCGGCCACCGAAACAATTTTTTCTTTAGAAAGACGCCGCTCTTTTAGGGGGTGAGTGCTACGAGAACACTCACACACACACACAAACAGAGCACAGTAAAGGATATGGGCGTCGGAAAGCGCAGCAGGTACGGCTGTAGAAGGCGGCGTAGGCCAGCGGCTTCGAGGGCTCGTCCCGCTGAAGTGCTTGCTTCGAACGACGCTGCTTCCGTGATCCAGCGATGCGTGCGCTTCGCTGAAGAGATTAAAATCAAGTGAGTCAGCCTTCTCGAGCTCCTTTTATAGAGGTAAGCCACGCCCGTCTCGGCGGGAAGTGGCGAGGAGGGCGCGAAGCGCCCTCATTGGTCTGATGTTGCATCAGCCTGCGCTCGATAGGCTTATGCAGTTGCCGCAGAGCAGCCAATGAGCAGACAAGCCGTCTTGCTTCAGCTGTCTGCTGCTGCCGCAACGCGTTTTACATATATGAAAAATTAAAGGATAATTTTTGCTTCAGTGTTTCGTGAAAAGAGACTTTTCCCGTAGCGTTTTGATAAACGCAGTACGAGAGAACTCTCGTAAGAGAACACTTTTTTTTAATCAATATGCGGAGTTTGTGTTGGAGTCGGTGTTTTGCTGGGTGCAGGTCTTTTCTTAGTGTTATCAGACATGTCATAAGTTGCATAAGTCATAAGTCCATGTCATAAGTACCTGACAGATGACAATGCAATATAGGTGTTCAGACGTCTTTTACAGACTTTGTAAGCCAACTTTGTAAGCACAGACTATTTACCTCAGAGCTCATGGTAGTTTGACCTTAAAGTGTTTTTGTTATTACTTGTAATTGTTTTTTGTTGTTGTTGTTTTTGCAATATCCATGCATAAAAAGTCACTACAACCTGACAGATGACAATGAAATATAGTTGTTCAGACGTCTTTTACAGATTTGTAAGCCAATGGTAGCACAGACTATTTACCTCAGAGCTCATAATTAGTGTGTCCTGAAAGTTTATTTGTTATAGCCTACCAACAAACCTCTTGAAACCTTTTCTTCTGAAACCCATGTTGTGCATGTACTGATTCTGTTTTCTATTAGTGAAAAGTAATTTTACTTGTTTCCTTTACTCAGGCAGTCTGCAACAAGGCTCAGGACTCAGTAGAGACACTTCACTTTCGTCTCAGGAAAGACAGAACAATACCACATTGAAGAGATTCCCAGGAGGCGCTCTGCTGTTTCTGCTGTTCCTAGTGTATGGTTTACTTTAGTAGACAAAAATAAGCATACAATGTTCCTTCACTTTTGTATGTAGATGTATTTTGCCATGTACTTACTATGGTAGGCTATATGAATACGGGAATCATTCAGTACCATGGTCTATGTCAAAGTACGCATAGTTTTAGACAGCTATGTTTCACATTGACCAAGAATGTTGTATACTGGGTGACACTCGCTACACTTTACAGTAAGGTTACTTTCTCTAACATTAAAGTCACCATGAAATCAAAAGGAACAGGTTTATTAATGGAAAATTGCAGTATTTATTATACACAATATACATCATTATTTTTTAAATTCATGTTCCCTCATAAATTCTTATCAAAATAACTTCCCTTCCCTGTTGGAGCGAAATCTTTTCTCTGATGATGCGTTTACTGGCCTAAAGGCGGGACAACCTGTCACTCACATGAGATCGACCAATAGCAAACCACATCTATCCAATCAATTACCCATGACAAAATGAAGTCCCGCCCTACATTGCTTCTGAGAATGCACTAACTAACACTAACTAATAGGACCTTATCGTAAAGTGTTTCTGTTCTTATGAAGATAACGAGTCAAATGAGTGTCATTATAGGATAAATCAGATCCCTTCTCAAATCAGAGCAAGGCTTGAGTTCATGTTTTGGGATTTATGTGCAATCCTTAGTCTCTTGTCACACGCAGTCAGGGACAGGTCTCTTGAAAGATGTGAATGACGCTGTCATATGCAGGTGGTGGAGTCTGTCTGGGTAGAAATCCTCTTAGACTGCCCTTCCCCAGCCAGAAAGACTCTGCTGGTTCTGTGCTAAATGGATCTGTGATGTTAGGAATTAATGCAGCTTGGTTATCATCCTCTGTTTCATCACTAGTCTTGTTAGTCTTTTTTAGTGGTGGCCGAAAAGTGGCGTTCAGAAAGCTGGGGCTTCTGCCCAGCAGTTCATTGGGGTCTACGGAGGTCTGTCTGTGGAGGTTTAAAGTCGTTCTTCCGGCATATTCACTGTTCTTGTCAAAACCGTGACTCTTGTATTGTCTGAGGTGACAGCGTTGATTACGTGAGCCTTTCGATTCTGATGGCTGGTCTTGACGTCTGGTGATCCTGACCGAAGCTCTCCGTCTTGACATCCATGTAAGGAGGAGGAAAATCAAGATCCCGATGAGCAGACCCATCAGTATTGACAAGCAGAACGCCAGGATGAGCTCCTCTGGATGGAAAGGTTATTGAATTTTGAGTATGTTATATCAAAAATCATTTTGAACAATGGACTATTTTCATACTGAATATTTAACTGCATATTTTTATAATTGCACACAGTTTGATATAAAAATATAAGCTTAAGCAAAGCTATGATAGTAAAACAAATGCACAGCAATTCTTACCAAAATCTATAGGTTTAAGTATTTCCCAAATCGCATTAGTTTCATTTGAAGCCATAATAGTTAGCAGAAGCATGCAGCCAAACTCAATCCAAGCCCACAAGGACTGTTCACTGTATTTCTCAGGGAATAAAAGGGAAGTTTGCATAAAGGGAAACATTGTCGTCATTCTTCCTGCCTCTTTACTTGTAAAATTAGCAAGTGCTCGGCTTATCTGTTCAGGACAGAAATCCAGGGGAACAGAGCTGTTTCCTCTTGCATCATTTCCTTCGTTTCAGTGGATACAATACAATGGCTTCTTCACCCCATTATATTATAATTGACCAACTTACACCTTTTTGTGGACCTTTCAGCACTTTAAATTTCCCACTTTTGCAGTAAAGTTGTTTTGAGATCGAGTGAGGATAAAAGAAAAATACTTAAGTAAAAACAAAAAACTAAAACTGAACAATGCATCTATCGAGATGGCTTTGATTTGACACAGTTCCCATAGGAAAATGAAGACGCCCATGCAGGTGATAAGGTCTCAGTTGCCAGAGGGGATTTCCTTACTGGCTTAGTATCTGTGCCTTTTGGCCTCACTGTATGTTTCATGATCATAGAACCAATTAATAATACTCTTAAAAATACCCACCTAAAAGTAGGAACTATATAATTTTTTGCTAAGTGTATAAAAATGCATGTCCTCTAAGAAGAAAAAAGAAGATGATATGCATTCAACTGAATTCAACCGAATTCCCAGTCTCTGTTCCCTCCTGGTGTCCTGGCTTTTACAAATATTGCAGTGAAGGGAAACTTTTAGAAAACAATAGCAGGACAGCCTTGCTCTGAGTTTATTGCAAAAACAGGAATGGCCAGCAGATGTCATTATTGAACTACATTGCTCTTGATGGAGAGACTGGGTGGTAATCTATCTATCCATCCATCCAGGGGCGTAGTTTGTGGGGGGGTTAGGGGGGAGATAACCCCCCCAATATTTAAATCTATGCATTACAACCCCCCCAATATTTATACCATGATCACATGAAAAATATGCTGAATAATTTTTCAACCCCCCCAATGTTCAAACCAAATCTACGCCCTTGCATCCATCCATCCATCCATCCATCCATCCATCCATCCATCTGTCTGTCTGTCCGTACGTCCATATCTATCTATCTATCTATCTATCTATCTATCTATCTATCTATCTATCTGTCTGTCTGTCTGTCTGTCCGTCCGTCTATATCTATCTATCTGTCTGTCTGTCTGTCTGTCTGTCTGTCTGTCTGTCCGTCTATCTATCTATCTATCTATCTATCTATCTATCTATCTATCTATCTATCTATCTATCTATCTATCGTCCATCCATCTATCTATCTATCTATCTATCTATCTATCTATCTATCTATCTATCTATCTATCTATCTATCTATCTATCTGTCCATCTATCTATCTGTCCATCTATCTATCTATCCATCTATCTATCTATCCATCTATCTATCTATCTATCTATCTATCTATCTATCTATCTATCTATCTATCTATCTATCTATCTATCTATCTATCTATCTATCTATCCGTCCGTCCGTCCGTCCGTCTGTCCGTCCGTCCGTCCGTCTGTCTGTCTGTCTATCTTTCCTCTGCGTTGTTTCATTTCACTCTGTCAAACGCTTTTGAACGCAAGAACGCGCTCTGTCTAAACGCCCCTTTATTGTTCCCTTTAATATCGATAGGTGGCGGTAAAGGTCACATGAAGTAACACGGCCTTGCAACATTGTTTAAAGGTTTCCAAAGCAACCCGTCTAACAGATCTTCACCACCATCATCACATGAGACTCAAGAGCCCTGAGGGGAAGGAAGCGTCTTCTGCTCACGGTAATACACACACACACACTACATACTAGCCTACTATACAAATGAAACAAATGTATTCTGATGAATTAGAACGGGTGTTCTTGGCGATTTGCGCAATAATATTTCCTGTTTAATCACCGATTGTGCTTTTAGACTTCCGACAAGCTGCTTGTGCTGATATTTATCTTGTGTTCCTGAGTTTCTGTTGTCTTCACTTATTTACTTGCATAACTTTGGCTGATATTCATGCAAAGTCCATGATGCGTTTCATGTGCAATAAACGTGTAAGATGAAAATTATCCCTGGTGGGCAAAGACTTTAAATTATGGATGAGCTCTATAACTAAAGCTCTTTTCCATATAATAGAAATCAGTCAATAAGTCCATAGATGATTATTATTACTATTATCAAACTGATAAAAATGAAATAAATAACAGCAATTTATGTGATATAAAAGGGACCTGGTCTGTGTGCAAACATATGCATGTACAGCATGACTACAGTGTACATACAGTACAATTGCACTGTAAAAAGTGCAGTTTTCTACCTGATATTAAAAATAACTTTTGTTTGTGTAACCTTATTTATTTAACTGATTTAGTCATAATTAAATTAATGATGTTTTAGTTTTTTTTAAACTTAATTTACACTACTTAGTTTATATGTTAATTCATCTAAATCTTTTTACACCCATGCTGTTCATTTTTCTTCTTGGTTCACTGACTAGATAGAAGAGGACTTGTGATTGGTCGACTACCTGGTTGGGCACCTAAATGAAACCTGCTTTTCTATTGGATCGTATCAAGTTCCTGGAGTTTCTGCATCAGAGTGAGCGAGAGCGAGAGAGATCAAGAGGAGGAAAGAGAGTTGTAGGAGGGGCAGATGGGGATGCCCCTTAAGAAAGTAGTGCAGTATCTTCTGTCTAATGTGCCGACTGCATGAGTGATCCGGTGTCAGAGGAGCTCAGGACTGTAGAGAGGGACCATGGCTTCCCTAAGCCCTTTCGGACGGTCCACAAAGGACATTATGAATGTGATGCAGAGGCTGCAAGGTAGGTGATGCTGTATTTCTGTTCTCCCAGCTCCCATGACCGTCCTCTGGCTCTATGAGTCAGGAGGAAATTTGCTGATTCAGTGCCTTCACACAGAGAGTTTGCCAGATGCCTCTTGTTGCACAAATGCACCATATTTGATAGCATAGGAACTTACCCACTTGAGAAATCAATATTGATGCTTTACATAATGGCTATGCGTGTCCATCCATTTATCTTTTAACTAATGTTGTCATCAAAAACAGCTTATGGCAGTGTTGCAAACAGAAATGCTTGTGCATTTGAACTGTCCAGAGGGAATCATGCACTATGCATTATGATGGTTTACGAACGCCTTGCTTTATCAGCTGAGGGTTCGAACGGACTGGTTTTGTGCTGCAGTACTTGAGGAAAGGTCAGGTTTTCAAACAGAGGATGTATTTGTGTCGTGATGTTTTCTGTGTATTTTTGGACATAATTGTGTCTGCTAGGTGCTGACATAAATTGCTAATTTAATTAAAATCACATAGATGGCATGTAATCTAACTACAGAGAGCTGTATTGTTAAATTGCTCTAGTCATGGCTGTTTTTTCCCACAAAGAAAATTGATAAAAGATTTAGTCTTAGGGGTTAGATTAGATTTGTGTTTAAAATAAGTTTAGCTCATGAAGGTCATCATTGTTTTTTTCTTACAGGAAGTTGGCCTTGACAAAAGGCCCTTATCAAAACCTTGTGTTGATGCCATAGAGAGAATAGTTTTGTTTGACCTTTCTTGCTTGAATGATATTTACATTCTTTATGAGAAGGTTGTTTTAGTTTACTGGAATGCTATGTCATGTCATTTCAAATGCATTTGAGACACATTTCTGCCAATATGGTGCCTGCCAACATAATGAGTATGGCTTTTTAGATGGCAGGAAAGGTTATATGTTTTGCAGTCATTTTTGAAAGGAAGGCAAAATATAAAACCACCCTAAAGAAAAACATAGAAGTGATGATTGCTGTTCTGGGAGCGAGTGATGACGTTGGGATGCAGGGGCTCATGCTGATGATAGGAAAATGTTTCCATAATCCACCTGTTTTGCTTCAATATTATTCATCACCAAATCCACATGATTAAAGGGATAGTTCACCCAGAAATTAAAATGTTCACAAAACCAGTCACAAGTCGCACTGTTATATTTGTGGCAATAGCCAACAATACATTGTATGGGTCAAAATTATCGATTTTTCTTTTATGCCAAAAATCATTAGGATATTAAGTAAAGATCATGTTCCATGAAGATATTTTGTAAATTTCGTACTGTAAATATATAAAACATTTATTTTTGTGAGTGAATGCAGAAAAATTGTGAACATAAATGTAAAGGTGATTTTCTCAATGTTTAGATTTTTTTTGCACCCTGAGATTTTCAAATAGTTGTATATCGGCCAAATATTGTCCTATCCTAACAAACCATACTTCAGTGGAAAGCTTATTAGATGATATATAAATCTCAATTTCAAAAAATGTACCCATATGACTGGTTTTGTGGTCCAGGGTCACATATTTGAAAGCAACCCAAACAAAGACACTAGCACACCAACTTTCATTGCCCCGCCCCTAAAACAGATGTCTCTTTATCATAGCTGAAGCAAAGCAAAATAATTATTTGCAAAAAATGAAGCGAAGATGACGAACGAACAACAAAGAAAAACAAAAAATTAACATAAAATACACAAATACACCTTTAAAGAGTTGATTGTTAGTCGCCAGCAGCCGCAGCACACCAGCTCCAGACAAACAATGACACTCAAAACTGTCCTGTTACTACAGCCAACATTACAACAACAGTAGGCTATATCTTGATTCTGTGATATTATTCAAAACCAGTGTTACTCACATACAGAGCAGAAACAGCTCAATGGCAGCCATTTTCAGGCCTTCCCGCTTAGGTCTCTCCAGTGCTGGAAAGCTTTTCTAATATAAACGCTGGTCCTAAAGCTCTTGCCTGATCATAACCCTTCTTTTTCAGTGATATTCCTCTTAACTTTTCTCTTTTGCAATGTCTCTCAGTCAGCTCTCTTTCTACAGCCTTTCTTCAAGTCTCCTCTTGCTCACTCTCTTACCTCCCCCATCATGAGTGGACATGCCCCCAATTGCTGATTGGCTCACTCTCTCTCCTCCCCCATCATGAGTGGACACGCCCCTTACTGCTGATTGGCTACAAGTGTGTTGTGGTGCTCTCAACAGCGTTTCTCAGACATCACTTACTGCACCTTTAAACTTCCATCACTATTACTTTTGCTTGTAGTTTGAACAAACCCATGAAAGGTTAAACATCTAGATTATAATAAAACACCCAGACTAATATGCTGGATGCCCGTATATTGTTCAGTGTTTTTGTCTAAGACCTGGACAGGGACTCTAGAGGAATAGGTGGTGTGTGTGGGAACAGGTAGAACCTGACACCTCTTTGGAAGATGTCCTGTCCTTGGAAGATGGACCAGATCGATATTTGGACTCTCTGGTGTTGTGTGCCCCTACTTATTGACTGATGGCTGTTACTCAGTGTTGGCAGTGGACAGGGGCAAGTCTATAAAAATGACAAATTAGCTGTATTTTGTTCTGTGCCCATCAACATGGTTTGATGGCAACCCGCTGTTCCACTACAGCGAGACCTTTGAGAGCGTTAATCCCGTGACTAAGTGAAAGCAGGTGTTTTGCTGTGGGCTTTCATGGAAGAGTAGCTAATAACGGCATCAGGCTGGTACAATTTTCTGCTCAATAATTGATTTAAGAATGATTTCAACAACTCTAATGACAATAAGCAGAGCAGGAGTATATGGAAAGAGCTATAATACAAGCATAAGTGTTGTTAAGTTCTAACTCCCCTTTTAAACTTAATAACCAGGCATGCTGGGTAACATAATAATAATCTATAGCAGGTGACTGACTGTGACCTATCTGGATTTACAGATGTAATCACAAAAAAAGGTTTCTTTTTAGTTCAGGTACAACTGATTATCTAATTTAATTCCTTTAAAATAAGCATGAAACAGTTTGAAACTCATGTTGCTCTCCTAATATGATATTTTGAGAAAGAATGTAGGATGGGACTTGATTTTATTAATCAAATCATTTGGATTGGATGGTAAAAAGTGTCTGTATGGCATGTGGTTGTAAGAGAAGGGGATTTATTTCTTCAAAATAACACACACTGATAAATAATGCATAAATAAGACCAGGAAGGTGATTTAAGAAAGTAAATATAGTGTCAGGTTGACATTAAGGTTTTATCTGTTTATTACTATTTGAGGTTTTATTTTCACATTAGCCTACTCAGACTCACAATCCTGTTCTGAACAACTCATAAAGTTAATAAAAAAACACTCTTCATTAATAGTTAAAGATGCTCAGGGATGAAAGTGTGTGGTGCATTCGCCTTTCCAAAGCCTCTAATGCATTTCCTATGTAACCTAGACCATATTGTGCTACTTCTTTGTGGAGAATTCATGTTTATTGCTGATCACCATGGCAATGCCCACATGCTCATAGTCTTCAGGACGAAACAAGAAGCGTGACTTAAGCTACAGAGAGGAACTTATTATTCAAACACTCCAGGAAGGAAGTTGCATATGCGCAATAACTGGCACTTCTGTTTTTACCGCCAAAATTTCAAGAGTCACATATGCATTTAGTGCAGGAAATCTGATTTTAGAATAACTGAGGTCTGTTTTTAGATGTAAAATGTACCTACTTAACCCACCTGCATATAAAACCACTTTAGCAACTGCATAGCAACGCCCTAGCAACCATCCGAAATACCCTAGCAACATGACGATAAATATAACATATATATATATACATATACATTAGAAAATGTAAAAAGTTATTTATAGTGCATGCTAAGTTTCTGATTTAATGTAGCCTGTACATTTTCTAATGTGCAGTAGATTTGGTGTTTGATGTTGGCACAGCAGTTGCATTTATGGCGAATTCAGTTCAATTATGTTCATGCATGCATCAGAAGAGGTGTGTGCTCGTTACCATGGCACATCAACAGAGAATAAGGCGATGTGTGGTTGATGTGACAGAAGGTCTGTGGTTTCTGTTTTCAGAGTAACTTCTTTTGGTTTCCCCCTCAGTGGTGACTGGCCCATGCCTGTTCAGAGCGTGTGGTAAAAGCATGTGACGTCTTCCCTTTATTGGCACGAATGATTTTATACAGCAGCCATTTCCTTCAGACTCTTGTCAGATGAAAACTCTCCAATGAAGAAGGGCTCTTGTTGTTTATTGAGAAAGTTTGTATAAGAATGTTGTTTGAATTGTAAATCTGTTGGTGTTTAAATATATTGTTAAAACAATGAGAAACGTGATCTCGTGTTTGGGCTGCAACACTCAAATATAACTCTTATCTGATGCTCTCTCTAATTAAAGACATTGCTATCAAAATACATTGTTATATACAGTATTGCAACATAGATGTAGGCCATTTAATGCGGCCAGAGAATTGTTGTAAAAGGACACTAGAGGGCAGTATTTCAATGTTCAATTTTTTTTTTTTCTAAATATTTAAATGATTATAAATGGATCCTTATTTTTTTGCCTAATACATGAAACCAACATTTGCATTTCTCACTAGCGGTCAGT
This sequence comes from Abramis brama, assembly GCF_963993115.1. NCBI lineage: Eukaryota > Metazoa > Chordata > Actinopteri > Cypriniformes > Leuciscidae > Abramis > Abramis brama. The sequence goes on along the minus strand of NC_139983.1, from coordinate 10,147,459 downwards.
TGAAACTGCAGCAGTGATGTGAAGAGTGCTAAAGACATTCTCCATTCAGCAGATGGAGAACATCTGACCTGTTGCCCATGATATCATCTGTCCCGAGTTTGTGTTGAACACACTCATTTAAATTTCAGATGCTCCACACACTTGTTTCTCTTATTTCTATGTGTAGACTGAAAGTGAATGTATGTTCATTAATGCTATTATTAACTGTAATTCTTAATGCTGGCAATCAGTGCAAGTGAACAACATTAGACATTGGAATACCATTATTATCAAAGACATCTGCATTGATAATGTGCACACTGCACACTTTGTGATTATAGTGGGAACGATCCAGTTTGTCGTGTTGCAGCACTATTTGACTGTAAAACACTAATGATCATCTATTGATTGCTGATGGAGAACGGTGAGGCTTTTGCAAATTGTATTTGCGTTCTGCACTAGTCTAAATTTGTTCTAGACTTTTTTGAACTCAATAATGTATCCTGAAAAGCTTTACATTTACTGCGATCACATTTCAGGACTGGACAGCTCCATAAAATACACGGATACAGTGTAAGGTGTAATGCATTACTAAGTAATTAATGAAATGATAATGATAATAATGAATAATAAATAAAATAATGAAATTAATGAAAAAATACTGTTCTTTAAAAAATAAAAAATAAAGGGATTACTCTTTTTTATCTAATTACTACTACTTTTTTATCTAATTACAGTTACTTCTGATGTAATTGCATTAGATACTGTATAGACTATAGAACAATTCTTTCATTCTATATATTCAAAACAATAGTGGATTGAAACGTCAACATTTAACATCCTTGTATCTTTAAATAAGGAGAAGAACAATTTCAAGAATAATTTATGCAATTTTATATTATTTATTTGAAATAATTGAAAGAGCAGTTTCATGACTATCCTTGTATTGTTCAACTGGCCGAGGTTGATATGGGATTTAGAAAGTATAATGCCATACTTTTTAGAGAGCAATTAGTACAGTAATCTAATTACACTGTTGGAAATGCAAAAGTAACGTTTTTAGAGTAACTTACCCAACACTATATACACTCACCTAAAGGATTATTAGGAACACCTGTTCAATTTCTCATTAATGCAATTATCTAATCAACCAATCACATGGCAGTTGCTTCAATGCATTTAGGGGTGTGGTCCTGGTCAAGACAATCTCCTGAACTCCAAACTGAATGTCAGAATGGGAAAGAAAGGTGATTTAAGCAATCTTGAGCGTGGCATGGTTGTTGGTGCCAGACGGGCCGGTCTGAGTATTTCACAATCTGCTCAGTTACTAGGATTTTCACGCACAACCATTTCTAGGGTTTACAAAGAATGGTGTGAAAAGGGAAAAACATCCAGTATGCGGCAGTCCTGTGGGCGAAAATGCCTTGTTGATGCTAGAGGTCAGAGGAGAATGGGCCGACTGATTCAAGCTGATAGAAGAGCAACTTTGACTGAAATAACCACTCGTTACAACCGAGGTATGCAGCAAAGCATTTGTGAAGCCACAACACGCACAACCTTGAGGCGGATGGGCTACAACAGCAGAAGACCCCACCGGGTACCACTCATCTCCACTACAAATAGGAAAAAGAGGCTACAATTTGCACGAGCTCACCAAAATTGGACAGTTGAAGACTGGAAAAATGTTGCCTGGTCTGATGAGTCTCGATTTCTGTTGAGACATTCAGATGGTAGAGTCAGAATTTGGCGTAAACAGAATGAGAACATGGATCCATCATGCCTTGTTACCACTGTGCAGGCTGGTGGTGGTGGTGTTATGGTGTGGGGGATGTTTTCTTGGCACACTTTAGGCCCCTTAGTGCCAATTGGGCATCGTTTAAATGCCACGGCCTACCTGAGCATTGTTTCTGACCATGTCCATCCCTTTATGACCACCATGTACCCGTCCTCTGATGGCTACTTCCAGCAGGATAATGCACCATGTCACAAAGCTCGAATCATTTCAAAACTGGTTTCTTGAACATGACAATGAGTTCACTGTACTAAAATGGCCCCCACAGTCACCGGATCTCAACCCAATAGAGCATCTTTGGGATGTGGTGGAACGGGAGCTTCGTGCCCTGGATGTGCATCCCACAAATCTCCATCAACTGCAAGATGCTATCCTATCAATATGGGCCAACATTTCTAAAGAATGCTTTCAGCACCTTGTTGAATCAATGCCACGTAGAATTAAGGCAGTTCTGAAGGCGAAAGGGGGTCAAACACAGTATTAGTATGGTGTTCCTAATAATCCTTTAGGTGAGTGTGTGTGTATATATATATATATATATATATATATATATATATATATATATATATATATATATATATATATATATATTTATGTGTGTGTGTGTGTTTGTGTTAGATATAATAAATAAGTTGCCTTTTCTTACCTTATTCTAGTCCACACACTGTCAGGTCTTTTTAATCTGTTTTAAAGAACACTGAGCTTTAACCCTGTTAACTGATAGAATCAAACTGTTTGTGACTCTTATAGCTCTTATAGCACTCTGATAGCACTTTTTTTCATGAATTTCATTATCTTCTGTGACTGAAACAGTTTGAGGTACATTCCTCAATCTTTAACACAAAAGGCTTTTTGAAGATATAAATACCTGAGATATAAATACCTGAGCTATTCTACTGTGAGTGAGCAAAGAATTTTTTACTCTAAGTGGATTTGTGAAGGAACAATTATATTTTGTAAATGCACTTACATTTCAATGCACCAAGACACGAGATTGAATTAAGTAATTGAATAAAGGGTGTTTTATTAAACAAGACACAACACAAAGCAATGCATGCCTGGAAGACTTAACATTGGGGATGTCCATTTATGGTTATAAGATGGTCTTGTATTTGCACAATTAAATATATATCCGGACACAAATAAATATGTTGTCAGGTGGATCGGGCTTGTGTGGCTGATGGTCAGGAATAATAGAGTGATGTCACTGACTGCACCGTAGCAGGTGGCAGATGCATTTGCTGTAGCTGTGACATAAATGATTCAATACTTTGAGTGCAGTTGGTCCCCAGTTGCCTTATAGCCATTTGCAAATAATGCATGTATTATTTAGCATGATTAAATTCATGCCATGAATGATTTTTGCCATAGACATGTACAGAATCAAAAAGACTTAAAGGATTTAGTCAACATGAGTGCAATAGAATATTAAATGAGAAAATAGTTATCCATTGGGACTTTATTTTACTTATCAACTTAATATACAAAGATTCAAAAGTTAGAAGTTGGTTTTTGTTTTTGAAAGAAGTCTCACCAAAGCTGCATTTATTTGATAAGGAATATAGAAAAACTGTGAAATTATGAATATTATTGCAAGTGTTTTGTATCTGAATTCATTTTAAAATGTAATTTATTACTATTATACTGTTATTACTCTAGTCTTCAGTGTCACATGATCCTTCACAAATCATTCTAATATGCTGATTTGATTTCTCTTTATTATACATTTTGAAAATAGTTGTGGTGCTTAATATATTTGCGGAAACCATGATACATTTTTTTAGGATTTAGGTGTTCTGGGTGGTTGCCAGGGTGTTGCTAGGTGGTTACTAAATGATTGTCCAAGTCAAAAGAGTCCACTTCAAGGTCTCTTTATTCCTCCTTCAGTGTAAGTCAATGGACACATGACACGTGATTTAAAGTATCATTTATGTGTGTAGCACAACTGTTGTAAATTACTTGCCAAAGTTTAATACTTAGTGTTTGTAGTTTGTTGAATCATTATTACTGAGCCAAATTAAAAGTAATAGTTGCGTCATCAAACACTCCAATAATGTTTAATTAATAAAGTAATAAATTATGCACAATTTTGATTTCTCATTGTAAAGAAAAAAAAAAAAAAGTAACTTTCTATGTGCTTTGCATCTTACACATGCAAACTCAAACACAACCACAGTAATTATGTTATGTACCCAATAAGTCCCAGGTTGTACAGCATTCTGGACTGCTATGAATCTGATTATTTGCTAAGCCATTCTTGCATTAGGGTGTCTGCAGTGCTTGTAGTGGAGGCCCCGGTGGAGTTCAAGCTGTGTAGCGCGAGTACTGACCCCCACCCACCCATATAAATCAGGATAACACCAGCTGCCCGGTGACATCACAGCCCCCCGCATGCTGATTGGAGGATCAGTGCCATAGCCGGTTAGTATGGCTGCAGCTGTGGGATGCTGCTAGAACTAGAACAGACCTGAACGGAGCATCCACACCAGCACGACTCCCCAGCTCCGCTAACAACAGGAAGTCTCCGTCTCATAAAAACTGCCCTCGATTATCAGCCTATCCACAGCGGAGGAGGAGAGAGAGGGAGACAACAGGAGGAGGGGGAGGTTCCATCCTCCAGCACTCAGTCGCACTGTTTTCACACGGAAAGCTCCTGCTTCCCGGAGGAAATAAAGGATAGCTGATCTGGTTTTCCTCCCTGAATGACACGCACACAATATCACACATGAAGGACACAAAGAAACGGTGGGAATGCAGGGTGCACAATGGCTCACTTTAAGGACGTAGCTGTGAAAAAGACCACGTCTCTGAATCTGGTGACAGGATTCTTTCAGTATCTCCGCGGTAAGTGGGACATCGATGTCTCCTCTCATCTGACTGGATATTTCAGGAGTTTGGGAGCCACTAGCTCAGATTCACATGTAGTCTGTGCTTCACTGAATGTAGGTGAAACAGATGCATGATCCAGATATGCAGTGACACGTCTCTGGGTCATATGGCTCACTAGACATTATTGGGCAGCTGAGGTCTTCCTCGTCTTCCTCCTCGGGAGAGGTAATCACCGTGTCGGCACGGGTCACGGCTGCACACGAGTGCTGATGTTAACCTCTTTACAGCTGCGCATGTTGGATTATAATGACTGTGGCTTGCCATGTGTGCTACAGTATGGATGCTTCTTAAACATGCTCTGTGCATTGCATTAGAACATGCATGCAAACATAGGATGTTGTCTCTTGTGAATATCGTTGGTCCGTCTGAGCCCATCATGTATAAATATGTCTGGTGGGTGTTTGTTGTTGACCTGGATGAGCTTTTCTGTATCTTGAAATGCTCTGCAAGATGTGTATATTGTGTTAGCAGATGTCACACACTTCCATTACTGCTGTTTTGCGAATTCAAACGTCCCTAATGCTATTGCTCATATTTAGAGTTAATGATCTGAGCAGTAGTAAATAGTTACAGTATTAAACTTTTTCCAATGCCCTGGAAATCACTCAGAACTCCTTTGCAAACGCATAGCCACTCCCTGGCAACCGCCCAGATCATCCTACTGAAGCAACTTCCTAGCAATGCCCTTGCAACCACCCAGAACATCCTAGCAACCACTCATAACCTCTTCATTACTGCATAGAAACTTTCTAGCAGCTGCTTAGCAACACCCTGGCAACCACCCAGAACATCTTAACAACTCCTTAGCAGTGCCCTGACAGCCACTCAGAAATGCCAGGCTGCATAGCAACAGCCTGGTAACCACCAGAACACCTTTGCAGTCACTTTGCAGTGCCCTGGCAACTACACAGAACATCCTAACACTTGCTTGACAACACCCTGGCAACTGCTCAGAACATCTTTATGGCTGCATAGCAATGTCCTGACAACCACTCAAAACATCTTTATGGCTGCATAGCAACCACATAGCAACACTTTTCAATGCCTTGGCAACCATCTAAAACATCATAGCAACTGCATAGCAATGCCCTGACAACCACTCAGAACATCTTTTTGGCTGCATAGCAATGGCCAACTTCATAGCAATGGCCTGGCAACCACCCAGAACATCCTAGCAACCACTCAGAACATCTTCATGGCTGCATAGAAACTTTGTAGCAGACGCTTAGCAACACCCTGGCAACCACCCAGAACATCTTAACTACTCGATAGCAGTGTCCTGACAGCCACTCAGAAAGTCTTTTTAGCTGCATAGTAACAACCTGGCAACCACCTTTGCAGTCACTTTACAATACCCTAGCAACCACACAGAACATCCTAACAACTGTTTGACAATACACTGGCAACTGCTCAGAACATCTTTATGGCTGCATAGCAATGGCTTGGCAACAACGTTGAATACCTTTGCCACTACATAGCAAAAGGCTGGCTTCCGCCCAGAACACACTAATAAATTGCATAACAACAACCTGGCAACCACCCAGAACATCCTAGCAACTGCATAGCAATGCACTAGCAACCATCCCATAACACCACAGCACTGTGGCGATGACTTATGCACAGGCAATAGCTATTCACATTTTCTTTCGGGAAATGTAAAAATTTTGTTAAATGAAGGCTTCTTATGAGCTTGTGATTGCAACATAAGGAGCATATCTTTGTTACTTTTTAGAATATGAATTTATGTTGTTAATGTTGAGTATATACTATGGGCCAGATTTACTAACAGCTTGCACTAGCACAAACCCTCTCTTTGGCGTTAAAATCTACTGTCAGGATTTACTAAATACACGCAGTGAAAAGTTAGCGCTGAAAAGGCGTGGACAGGGTTATTTTTGCGGCTGACCTTATTGCATATGCATTTGTTTCCCTTTCAGACACAAAATGTATGGGAGGAGAGTATTTAAATTTATCATGCAAGGTGATTTAAATTTGCGCTAGTCTATTTGCGCCATTATTTAACACCCTAAAAAAGCATGTTTTAAACCAGGCGCTAATTTGGTAGATTGCGTTGGTCATTATGGAAATGATCCAGCTGCGTCTGTGTTCTTTAATTTGTGCATCGTCAGTAAATCACATGCAGAACTTTCCACTCCCATCTGCGCTTTTATGGGATTGCGCTCTAATGCTAAATTGCCCTGTTTAGTAAATCTGGCCCTAGATCTAATGGGAATATTGCCCCATGTTTCTGATATCATGTCAATGTTTTTGCCCATGCCCCATGTGGACACTCTGCTCTCCTGTGCTGGTAAAAATCTCCGCTCTCGCTTTGAATGCAGGCTTAATGAAACTGTACAATATTCAATATTAAATTTCTCACAAATATAACAAAATAACCAGGTGAGTCATGATGGTTGTGAGCAGAATGAAGAAGACAGGAATCTTTTGAACAGTAAAACGTATCTAATCACTTATGTTGTTATTGTGTCTCTCTCTTCTGCAGATGAACAGGAGTCAGTGCAGAAAAGAACTTTTACAAAGTGGATTAATTCACACTTGGCCAAGGTAAGATGTTTTGCAATCTTTTTAATCCGAATGCCCCAATGTTTTGCTTCTAGTACTATTTACACTGGATTACAATTCAACAGTGACTCCAAACAGTTCTGGGGCACTTTGGCACTTTTAAAAATGTCACATTTTTCATCAAATGTTTGTGGTCAGTAAGATCATTGAAAGAAATTAATACTTTTATTTAGCAAGGATGCATTAAATTGATCAAAAGTTCTTGAGCCGAAAACTGCGATAGCGAGTAGCGATACTGAAAATTCAGCTTTGCCATCACATGAATAAATTACATTTTAAAATAAATTGAAATAGACAACAGTTATTTTAAATTGTTATAATGTTTCACAATATTACAGTTTTTACTGTATTTTCCATCGAATAAATGCAGCATTGGTCAGAATAAGAAGTTTAAGTTGCTTTTTTGTGCCAGTATATATCATGATTGACAGTAGGGCTGCACGATATATCGTTTTAGCATCGATATTGCAGGATGTGCGATATCAAGTGTAGGGATCGTATAGTTGATCCGTACGGACCAGTCCCCGCGGTTCGAAACGCACATGATTCTTGGATTTATTGCAAAGTTCAACCATCATAGAGTAAAAGTTTATCATTTGCACATGTGTAAGGTCCTATCAGTTTAAACATTCAAGCAATTTTAAACCATTTGAGTGCAAGAAGATGCAAAAGAGATCTCAATTCGGATCTCGCACACACAGAGCTGAGCTGACCACGTGAACACTGAATTCCGGATGCGTATCATTATATTGGATCCGTGCATTAGCTCTTAAAGTGACAACAGCTTAATAAACCTGCTGCTGTCTGTGTATACAGTATCTGTGTATGTCTGCATATCTCATATACACACGTCTTGTATCGGTAAACAAGTATCACATGGATGGGAATATGCATGGAAATGATATGCAGATGACGTTATGCATAGTAAAACTAGGCTTTGTACGCTCCATATGTGATTATTTCGGGAAGGAGACGGGGTGGAGATGCATGTACGCACAATCTTCCGCTGATTGGGTGTTATAAAGGGAATTTTGCGCAGGTTCTGGCGTATAAATCTGAAAACGTTTGTGCGTACACAAAATCTAGCTTTTGTGCGGACACACACTTTTGGGATGAAATCAATGAATTTTTTTTGTATATGAGGCCCCTGGTGAAATTGTTTTCATGTTGCGACATATATCGCAAAAAAACTAAATATCACAATGTCAGTTTTTTTCCAATATCGTGCAATCCGACAGTCACTAAATAAGTATATAATGCTAGACAGCTGATGCTGATTTTACTCTGAGGGAACACACCACCATCTTAAGCAGTGATGGCTGTGTTACCGTCCTCCTGTCTTCCTGACCCATCATCCTTGAACAGCGAATGGTCCATGTGATTAGTTTTGTTGCCTAATGTCATAATGACTCTAAAGGGCATATGTCTGTGTAACTGAGTAAAGCTCAGATGATTAAAGGCTGTTCGTTGTCTGGACAGTAAACAGTGAGTGAGGGGGCGTAATGCTGTAATACTCTAATAAAAATCATGAAGGGCGCTGTTTGTGCTGTGTGCTTTGAGGATGAATGCTGTGTTGTGATGGCGTCCAACTGCCATGGCCAAGACGAGTGGGTGATCTTGTGTTAGTACGCTGAGCATTAAAGACTCTGAAAAACTGCTGTGAATTTATGAAATGCTGACATATACAGTACAGTAGTTCATTATTATGCATATATGGAAGCCCATTTCCTCCACATAAAAACATGCTTTGGTAAATCATATTTATAGTAATGTTTATAATGACATAGTTATGACATCAAAAGATGATATTGACATAATTATGTCACCTAAAATATAAAAGTCAAAATTATGATGTAAAAAAGTAAGGCTGCACAATATAAAAATAATTGAATAGCTCTATTTGAAAGTATAAGTCATAATTATATGACATAAAAGACGTTTTTATGTCATAATGATGTCACCTAAAACCTAAAAGTCAAAATTATGATATAAAAAGTCATAATTATGAGATTAAAAAAGTCATAATTATAAGTCACAATTAAATTATGTATAATAATTACATATTTTATGTTATAAGTATGACTTTATCAGATTTATATATGATTTAGCATATATTTATGATGGTCATATATATATATATATATATATGAAATATTTTGACCTCAGGGACAAAATTAATGACCACTTTTAGGGAGGATGCAGGGCTTTTTGTTTGTTTGCTACTTTTTGTCAGAGTCCACTTCCTCTGTTTACGAGTCAGATAATCTGTGTTGGCATGTTGTGTCTCTTGTCTTGTTAAGGTATTGGCATGGGACAGACACTTATGTCTGACAGGTGAAAGCGTTTTAACTGGACAGAGACATTCTATCGTACTTTGTTACATTCAACATTGTTGAGATATTTCTCCTGAACGCAACTTGCGTTATGTGGAAATGTGGATTGGAATATGCTTATAGAGACAAGTGTGTTTCTGGGAAGTCTTGGACACTGTAGGTATGTGCAGATGGTCATCGAGAGGGGCTGGAACAATTCTCAGTGGGAAGAAGCATGCTTCGCTCCTGAGGTCTTTGACACGTGTGCCCGGTGATTTCAGATGGTGTGATTAAGAATCAGCAACAGAGCATTAGCAAGATCATTTCAGATACAATCAGTCAAGCCTTGGTCAGCATTATATGGGTGCATTTTACATTTTAAGAAAGTGATTCATTTGAAAAGGTTGTTAATTTCTGATTTTTAGAAGATTATAGATTCTGTCAGATAACTGATTTCTTTAAAGTTAACATGAAATGCATTTGCTACCCAATTTACTGCCATAATGTGAATTATTTTAGGGTCCATTTACATGATATAATACATAATATATTGGGTTAAAATGATGCTGAGAGAAATATTGAGGATGACCATTTTACAGATTAATTTGACATTTCTACAAATGTCCATTTTTCATCATCCCCTACTGACAAACATAAACATAACAAATCATTTTTTAAAAGGAAACATTACTAATTAAATGGATGATGATGAGTTTTTTTTAATGAGGGATACTTGAACAACTTTTATGTCAATCTAAATCTAAAAATATGCATATACAAAACTAAAGACATAAGACTAGCCTTTATTTCAAAATGTCTTTAACAAAGTGCATTTGCTAATACAGTGAAGAGAAGTTAGAAAAACAGGGTTTGTTTTTCCCCAAAAAAGGCATCATCAGGAAAATACATTTGAAAATAAAAGGAAGTTACTATATTTTTGTTGATGTGGTTGGTAGCGGAAATGGCTTTAATTGCACATAGTAAATGATGACATCAGCAATCCATTGTTGAAGTCACATGGTTTTGTATAATGACCCACATCTTAGAAACTAAAAGCGGAGCTGTTGTGAGATGCTGTGTGTGTTGTTGCCCCTCCCTCTCTCCTCATTATGCGTGATTAGTTGCTTTGGTGACGTGGCACTTTGCAGCACACAAAGAGAGGATAATCTGACACAAATGGTGGGTTTAAGTATTCCAGTCAGTGCAGATTGCACTGAGGGGCCTTTTGTTCCACACAATCTGCTGCACAACAGTTCAAAGCACGGCTACGAAGAGCTCGAAGAATCCCCGTAATGTGTGCAGCGAGTGGGTCCACTGCAGTCCATGCTGTGCAGAAAGCACACGCTCTGTGCATATTAACTGAGCTGCAGAATATGCCATGTAATGCTTCATGCCTGCAGTACACTGTCTGAGAGGGTGTGGGTCCGACTGCTTTGTTGGCCTGTCTGTCCAGCTACTGTTTTGTGTTCTAGATTTACATTTCTTGCTTCCTTTATTTTGTCATTAGTCAGCATGAGCAAAGCAAATGTGTTTGCACATTACTTTCGTGATGGAAAGTTTTGTCTATTTTTGTTTGACCTCTGACTTCTCTGTTATCTTTTCCTATTGTGTCCATTTCCTTTAATATTTCAAAGCAGATTTGCACTTTTTATGATTTGTGTACAGGAGCAGCTGATTAGGGATTCTCAATCTAAACTCCTGTCTGAATCATGTCTATATACTTCAGGATAGTGCTTGCCCTTACAAATATGGTACAGTAGCATTATGATGATGCAGTTATTAGAGAGTATTACTACATTGGTTCACTAAGTTTGGGGTTTTGTTAATGTTTTTAAAAGAAGCCTCTTCTGCTCACCAAGACTGCATTTATTTTTACAGAAATACAATAAATACAGCAATATTGTTAAATATTTGTACATTTGAGAGTAACTGTTTTCTATTTGAATATATTTTAAAATTTATTTTAATCTCTGTGATGCAAAGCTGAATTTTCAGCATTGTTCCTCCAGTCTTATGTCACATGATCCTTCAGAAATCATTCTAATATGATTAATATGCTGCTCAAGAAACATTTACAATTATTATCAATATTAGTATGAACAGTTGTGCTGCTTCATATTTTTGTTGAATCTGTGATAAAAAAAAAATTCATGATTCTTTGAGGAATAGAAAGTTCAAACGAACATCATTTATTTGAAATATAAATCTTTAGTAACATTATAAATGTTTTTTCTGTCGCTTGTTTGATCAATTTAGTGTGTCTTTCCTGAATAAACGTATCAATTTGTTAGAAAACACCTTATTTTACAGTGTCTTTGTTACACGTTACATGTAGTTACTATAGTAATTACTATAAATTGTGCTTAATTACATACGTCTAACCTAAACCACACCCTAATCCTAACCCTAACCCTATAGTAAGTACATGTAGCTAATTATTATTAGTCAGTACTTAAATGTATAATTACACTGTAACACGGACACCTTAAAATAAAGTGTAACCAAAAAATCTTACCGACCCCAAATATTTGAACGGTATGAATATGATACTGAAAAATAAATTTGCATGTGCTTTTAAAATAAAGTTTATTTGTGTGTGTGCGTGTGTGTGTGTGTGTAATTTCATCTGCCTGCACAGCTTGTAGTTTCAGTCTTTGTGTGTTCGGATGTATGAAAAGTTTGGTTAAAGCGTGATGTGAGAGGGAAACATAAAAGAGTGTGTTTCAGTATTCATGAAGAGATAAAGACCCCTCATAAACTGACACTTTACCAACTCTTGTTTGAACATCTCAATATGAAACTAACACTTCTTCAGTTGATCTGAGCAGCTATCCACTTTCTTTTTTTTTTACCTCTACGCTATCAATAATTCATTAAATTGCATCTATTTTTATTTCTCCAAAGGAACTTTTTTGAGAAATATCTGTGACAACTTGTTATACTTTGTGTATGCTGAGCTACTGTATGAAATAGTATCTTCTGAGCAATACATTTTAATTCCTCTGGGAATGAAGTGGCACGGACCTAAAAGCATTCATATGCATTTATTCAGCAGATCTAAACCGACTTATAAAGTAGAAAAAGAGTAGAATTAAACTAAAAAGTAGAATAAATTATAGCGAGAACACCATAGCACAATGGCATAAAGCGTCCAACACATTTGCATTCAAAGAGTTAATTAATTTAATCTTTTTTTCCCTCTCTTCTTCTTGTCCTTTTCCAGCACAAACCTCCGTTTGAAGTCAACGACCTCTTTGAGGACATCAAGGATGGGGTGAAACTGCTGGCTCTGTTAGAGGTGCTGTCTGGACAGAGATTAGTAAGTGATGCAATATCTGCAGATTATCCCTTTGTGAAACCTCTGCATTCAGCACAGGAGCAGCTGGCGCGTGCCAGCCTTCAGTGTCTGTTTAATGCCGAGATGATGGGCTCATTTCTGCTCCTGATAAACCTTTCTGATTTCCCTGCAGCCATGCGAACAGGGCCGCCAACTCAAAAGGATCCACTGGGTGTCCAACATCGGCACAGCTCTTAAGTTCCTGGAGGGAAGGAAGGTAGGTGACCCTATGAACACTGGTGGTCTCATCTGTCTTCATTAAATGGTGATATTCTGTGTAACACTCCCAGCCGAGTCATGTTCTGCAACACCTTTCAAACTCTGTCTTTTAAAAATTAATTAGCTTGTGTTCATTTAAAGAAGTATTACTATAAAAGGATATACCAGAGATATGCTCTGGTCAAAATCAGGACAATAATTGAAAAGGATGGTAATAAATAGCTAAAGTTAGTTATTGCTGGGTGAGGAATTGACAGAATCTTTTGAAATGTGGATATCAAACTGATTTGTGTAATTCGATCAATCATGGTAAATGTTTTAAGCCCCTTTCACACTTTGATAATGTTTGATTTTGGTTCAGGATGTGACATGTAATGTCTCTGCAGCGTCTTAAGTTCGCTTCTGATCTGCGAAACCACGCTTGTGCATTTTTTTTTTAATTCGATCGTAAATTAGTGCGTCACGTACCGTTCCACTAAGCTGGCGAATGATCTCAGCTTCAGCGTCATCACTTCGACACACCCCTGATGGCATTGGTCCTGATCCCGGCAATGTTACTAGGTCCCCATGTTTGCGTTCACACAGAGGGCACTCTAGCAATTTTATGGCAATTTTCTGGGATCAACGCTCTGTGTGGAAGGGGCTTTAGTGTGACACAAACCAACTAACACCTCAAAACATCTCAGAATGCATCAAATCCATTGACAATACTGCATTTTTGTGTTTTTGTTTGTCACTTCCATGTAATTAAGCATTTTCTGATAAAGGGATTTTTATAAAAGATATGACATAGAAGAAAAATGTATGAATTAATTGCCAGTTACAATATTATTTTATATTTAATATATATTTTGAAATATTTTGGCAACATCCACTCAAAAAAATAAATAAATAGTGAAATGATTTAAAATGTAACCCTATTTTCACTTCATTGTGATATAGTAAAAACTAATATGATTTCAGTCTTTTAGTTTTTTTTTTTGTTTCATATTTTATCCAGTATATACCCTACTGTTCAAAAGTTTGGGGTCTAATATTTAAAAAAATGTTTATGCAAGAAGTCTCTTATGCTGTTTAAGGCTGCATTTATTTGATTAAAAATATACTAAAACAGTAAGATTGTGAAATATTATGTCACATGATCCTTCAGAAATCATCAATACATTTATTTGAAATAGAATTTTAAATGTCTTTATCGTTACCATTTATTGTTACCACAAATCATATCATTTTGATTGATTTATGCATGCTGTAGTATACATTTAAAAAAAAAAAACGTACTGACCCGCAACTGTTGAATGGTGGTAGTGTTGAACTGCACAGTAGGAACGATCCAGCCTAATCCTCAGTCATATCTGATCATCGAATATGTCCATATGTCCCAGTCCGGTATTTGTCATCATAGTGTTTTCCTAACTGTGTCCTCTCTCTTACCATGTCTCGTCTCAGTCTGTGTACCGAGGGTCTCCGGTCAGTACTTCTCCTAGTCACAGTTCTCACAAACACCTGCTCTTGTTACGCATACCTGCATTTGATGATGCGTACCGTATGCAGTGAGCAGCTTCATTATTTACCGATCTCTGCTGTAGGTGCTACTGGCTGAAAGAGCTGCAATTCTTTTTAGAAAGCTTGTTTTTTTTACAGCATCTCTTATGATGTCCATGACTGGCTGACCATGAGCAAATTGCAGTTTTCTCTATTCACTCACATGTTCCTCATATTCCCTGTGCATTCACATTGGCCTATTCCTCAAGAAGGGAATAAGTCTGGCTGCTTGATTTTATTAAAGTCAGTATCAAAATGGACCCTATTTACTTTTCTTAATGCACGTTCCTGGTTTTATCCTGCACGATTTATCAGCAGGTAGTGCTGGATTAGACTGGCTTGTTTGCCTGACCTCAGATCTGTGGATTATATGTATATGTTGCATTGGTATCTTTAAATGATTTAGTCAGAGTTTCTAACCTGATAAATACTTATTTTACAGATCAAACTAGTCAATATAAATGCCACTGACATCGCTGATGGACGTCCCTCCATTGTCTTGGGGCTGATATGGACCATTATCCTCTATTTCCAGGTAATGTTTGCCAATTATGATCGTAGGATCTGGAAAATTGTCACGCGTCTATGTATATCTGTATTTTAAGGGTCTGTCTTCGCAAACTTTTGCAGATTGAGGAGTTGACTAGTAATCTTCAAGCCCTTCAGGCTTTATCCAGCAGTGCGTCTTCGGTGGACAGCATGGCCAGCTCAGAGACGGGCAGCCCACCCATGAAACGCAAGGGGGTCACCAAGTTTCAGGGCAACGCCAAAAGAGCCATGCTCAGATGGGTCCAAAACACAGCGACCAAGTATGCCATTTTTTATGCCAACGAATATTTCAGAATAAATACAACGCAAACTGACCATCTGTAATAGATATGTTAACCAAGGAGAACGGTGTATAAAAATAGGTCTAATTGTTAATAAGGCCCCTAATAAGTCGTTATTTCTTCTTGCAAGGCGTCTTGGGATTGAAGTTAAAGACTTCGGCCCTAGTTGGCGCAGTGGTGTGGCCTTCCATTCTGTTATTTATGCCATTCGACCAGAGCTCGTGGACATGGACGTCGTGAGAAAGAGAAGTAATCGTGAGAATCTGGAAGAGGCGTTCAGTATTGCGGAGAATGACCTGGGAATACCACGTTTACTAGATCCTGAAGGTACAGATACAACTTATTTTTCTCCAAATTCTCTCCAATTTCTTTTCAGATGGACAGTGTCCACCTACAAAATTGCACCATGGTTTTTGGACATGGAAAGACCATGTTTTTAAGATGATGTGTAATGGTAATTGAAGGCTATTCTTTAAATTACGTTGGAGTACCATTCAAATACCATGGTATATTAATATGGGAATCATTCGTTACTATGATATATACAGGGTTATTATAGTTTACACTAAGTGCAAATAGCCTGCCTTGTTGGCAGAGGCTATTTACACTAACCTCGCCCACTGGCTGATGAGCCAGACAAAATGACGGAAAACACTGAATTGTCAACAGTAGCAATAGTGTTGGGGTAAAGCGTGTGATTTCATAACAATAATAATGTAGATTCAGTCAATGATCTGTTGTGCTGTTGAAGAGCCACTTATTAGTTTTGAGTTTGATGTGAATAGACACTGCATAATTATACTGGGGATCCGTCATCATCAGGCCTCATTACAGACAGATGCTGTTATAGTTTCTTATATAGGTCATGCTGCTATTCAAGCATTACATCAGGCTTGATCAGACGCATAATTGCATGACATCATGATGTGATCTGGCAGAATGCCTTTGAAGAGGCTATAAAAAGCCTCATTTGGCTCTTCAGGTCAATGGATCGTCTAATACGACATGAAGTCTATGGAACACCTGATGATTTACTTTGTGTGTTGAACCAGTGAGTTACCTTTATAATCAATGCAAAGACTAACAATGTTCTATATCAACGGTGCATTTTTGTTCTGTTTCTTTTACACAATGGCATAATAGAACATTGCCATTTTTAACTAGATTTTTTTCAAAACTATTTGTTGAATGTTTTTGTCAGTTTTGTTGAATGTTAGCTTGAGGAAAGCTTTTTTCTGAAAGATTAAAACAGCTTAAAAAGTCTTATGCAGTTTGAAGTTTGAATACTTGAGCAGATTTGATGTTTGAACGTTCTTCCATTACTAAGCCATTGCTATGGTTTTCTGATTCTTGCAATGCCCTAGTAACCCTCATTCTGGGTGGTTTCTAGGGCATTGTAAGAGTTTTGAGAATTGATGGTTAGTATTTATTTTCCTTATATCCATTTGTCTCCTTATTATTTACTATTATTATTTTTACAATGACAATGAAAATGTTTTCTTTTGTCATACACATAGCAAAAGTTTGGGGTCGGTAAGATTTGTCTCTTCTGCTCACCAAGACTGCATTTGTTTAATATTGTAAAATATGATTACAATTTAAAATAACTGTTTTCTGTTGTAATACATTTTAAAAGCATCATTACTCCAATCTTCAGTGTCACACGATCCTTCAGAAATCATGTATTTTTTTCAGAATCCTTTGATGAATATTGTATAAAGTTCAAAAGAACAGCATTTAATTGAAATATAAATCTTTTGTAACATTATAAATGGCTTTAAAGTCACTTTTGATCAATTTAATATGTTCTTGGTGAATATAATAATTCATTTCTTTTAAAAAATCCCTAAATCTTACTGACCCCAGTCTTTTGAATGGTAATGTATATATTTTTCTTTTGATATTTTCATCAACTTATGTACATTGGTTTGCACTATTTTTGGTTTTGGTAAGCTTCAAATCCTGTAAGAAAGAATACCAATCTACAATACAAATTTACATTAGTAAAACTAAAACTATGTGCATGCATATGGATAGATAATTAGCACAATGGTAATACCTCAAGCATTTCCTCTTGTGAGGTTCAAACCTCCAACTTTGTGTTTGTTTTTCTTGCAGATGTGGATGTGGACAAGCCTGATGAGAAATCCATAATGACATATGTAGCTCAGTTCCTGAAGCACTACCCAGATCCCCACCAGTCCGAGACAGATGGACAGCAAGAGGTACGATTTAGTGCTGATGCACAAGCTAAAAATACACTAGCCGCTTGCTGTTGTTATTTAATGCAGTCACTGCTGTAGTGCTTTCTCATTAGTCACTAACCATTTACTGTAGTCAATCACAATGTGGAATCCATTCAAGGAGCCTTTGACTCTCGCATCACACCCATAATGCATTGCTCCGTGTGCTCACTCTGTCTCTCTGTCTGTGTCACTCACCACGCGCATTTGTAGCTGGTTCGTTCCATTCCTACATTCGCTCTCTCTATCCCAGCTCTACAGGTAAGAGCCGATTTCGTCTCGCCTGCATGAGGTTCATTTAATGTATGGGACATTCTCAAGAAATGATGCCATATGTGCTATAAAACTATAGGAAATGTAATTACAACCCTACCACAAAGTTATTACATTTCAAGAGTTTAAATACTAATAATTTTAAATAGATAATTGAGTAAAAAAAATCACATTACAGTGTGCCTTCCCCTACATAAAAACAACATGAATTTCACAAGTGCAAAAACACGTGGTCACACGTGAAACAGATACTTTGCACATGGAAAACATGTGGTTTTGGATCAGTTCCCATGTGAAATCCACGTGATCACATGTGGGAAACATGGGAAATTCATGTTTTTTATTCTGTAAGGGCTATGAATCACACATTAAAACTAGGAATAAAATGAATAACTCATGATATGTCTCTCAAAACATGCTTTTTGCTAACACTCTTAAAACATTTTTAGGGTTGAATAATAAAAAGATCAGTGCACAAAAATTATAATAATGGCCTTAGCACCACATCTTTTGCTTTTAGTATTCTGGTGCTTTTTCTGTAAAATACTGAAATTTGATATATATATCTACATTAATCTTACATTAACTAGTATAATAAAAGTTCAGTATCATGTCAATTATGAGTAGTAAGAATTGGATAAACATACAACACACAAATGTCACTGTTTCCTGAGAATGGCCTTTCTGCGGTGGATGGATGCTCTTTGCTTGTTTCCTCTCTTTCTCTGGCTTTTATCTTGCTAACGTCTTGACTGTGTTGTGTTTGCATCTCTTGATGTGCCTTTGCTCTCCTGGACAGTATGATCCACAAGATATTGAGCTAATGCTTGAGGTATGTGGTATTAATAAATAGGGTCATAATAGCTCTGTATTGTGTGTTACAAAATAATACAAAATAGTTAAATCTGTTCAACTTCTTCCCTC
The DNA here is from genome assembly GCF_963993115.1 of Abramis brama. Classification (NCBI taxonomy): domain Eukaryota; kingdom Metazoa; phylum Chordata; class Actinopteri; order Cypriniformes; family Leuciscidae; genus Abramis; species Abramis brama. Next base: position 10,128,533 of record NC_139983.1, on the reverse strand, counting down.
TTCTTTGGGATTGGACTTTCTCCTGTTTTTCACTGTTTCACACTGCTGTGTTACTTGCTGTGGGTCTCTTGCTGAATATCTGCTAAACGAGTGATAAATGGTTGTTTCTTTCTGTCTGATGTGCACAGAAAGAGGAACGCAAGGTGCTGAGGGAGGTGAAGATCTGGCTGGATCAGCTAGAGAGAGATATTCTGCGTGCACAGGGATCTGAAGAGAGTCTCACTGACAAATATCAGGTAAAGCTGACAGTTTTACTTCTATGATCTTTAGAATTAAACAGGCTGTTTTTGCTGATTTTAGAACCTCTACATGTAAATAAGATCTAATATGATTGGTTTAACTCTTTGCATTTGAAATGAGTTGTGAGTTTGCTGTCAGTTCAGATGTATTTAGTGCTGCCCCGTCCTTCTTGTTTTGACTGCAGGCCTTTAAGAGCTTCCGTGTGCAGTATGAGATGAGAAAGAAACAGATCGAGTCTCTCCTGCAGCCGGTACACAGGGACGGCAAACTGTCAGTGGATCAGGCCGTGGTCAAACAGTCCTGGGATCATGTGTCTGTTAGGGTATGTGCTTTGCCAAATGTAATTCAAGAGTTTGTTCACCCAAAAAGTAAAATTCTGTCATTATTTACTCATTTTTTAATGGAATGCAAATGGAGATGTTTAGCATTATGTTCATGCCACTTGTTATACAATGAAAATGAATTGGGAAAGACACTTTGGTGCACCAAAAATGACAAAAAAAGCACCATAAAAGTAGTCAGAAGTTGTACAATTGCTTTGTGTGACGAACAGACTGATTCACTTAAAATTCCCCCACCACCGCAGCTCTTATAATTTCAGGTTTTGTCTATGATACTGAAGGGCTTTGGTTGTTGCATGTGCCGTATAACTAATTTCATTATTCCAAGTTTGAATATGTGGATAGTGATACATAAAAAATGCAATTTTTAAAATCACAATAAATATTTAAAAATGAACCTATTTATACAATGGGTACATATGTTATTTTCTTACATAAACTCATTTACTGCATTAAAGAGCAAAAAGAGTGTTGTTAATATTTTTATAGAATGCTTTAATTTAAGCTGGAGATTGTAAATATTAACTCTTATTTTTTTGTACATAAATTCTCGATGATTTTGATTATGTCTGAAAATAGTTTTTACTTAAATTCTGAACTGTTGCTGATGTGAGAATAAATTAGTGTGCACTTGTCTAGTTGTCATTAGCTGTAATTAAGTGTGAATTGGAGCGTAGACCGTGGGTGCGGGGTTCATTACTGAGGAAAGAGGACAGACACACAGAGACTGTTTTGTTCAAAGGAACAGAAGTCCATAGAGTGGATACAGCAATCTGGCCAGACTCTTGACAGCTTGAAGGGTCCTCACAAACAGTGAGCGGCAGTAAAAACAGATCTCTCCTTTTGAATTTTGCTATGCATTTTTGTGGTTTGTGCAGCTCTTAGACTGGCACATCCATCTGGACAAGTCTATGCCCGGCCCTCTGGGAGTGATCGGAGCCTGGCTGCATCGGGCAGAACTTTCCCTGAGAGAGGACGTACCGATTCAACAGGCCCATGAAGAGACAGCCAACATCATCCACAGAAAACTAGAACAGCACAAGGTAGGTGCAAGAACTTATTTTTATTTCTTGAGGGACTTGCTCCGATCACTGTTCTCCTAAAATTAGAATTGGTGTGTTTTCTGTATAGGAGGTGTTGAAGAATTTGGAGGGACACAGACAGACATTTCAACAGATTCACAGAGACCGATCAGTAAACGGCGTCCCGGTTCCACCAGAGCAGCTTCAGGACATGGCGGAAAGGTCAACTCTGATGAACTTAGGTTTCACTGTTTATAGGCAACATGAAACAGTATTTGCATTGCATTTAATGTCCATTATGTGATGTAGAGAGCTTTAGAGCTCAGAACATCAAATAGACTTTGACTTTAGCCACCTAGCAACCACCCAGAACAACCTAGCAACTACCTAAAGCATCCCTAGCAACCAAATAGCAATGTGTTCACAACCATTTAGAACATGTGGAACAACTCTGCAGCCACACAGCAGCACCATAGCAACCACATAGTACCCTAAGTAACCACATAGCAATGTGCTCACAACTACTCAGAACATGTGGAACAACTCTGCAGCCACACAGCAACACCCCAGCAACCACATAGTACCCTAAGTAACCACATAGCAATGTGCTCACGACCACTCAGAACATGTGGAGCAACTCTGCAGCCACATAGCAACGCCATAGCAACCACATAGTACCCTAAGTAACCACATAGCAATGTGCTCACGACCACTCAGAACATGTGGAGCAACTCTGCAGCCACATAGCAATGCCATAGCAACCACATAGTACCCTAAGTAACCACATAGCAATGTGCTCACGACCACTTAGAACATGTGGAGCAACTCTGCAGCCACACAGCAACACCCTAGCAACCACATAGTACCCTAAGTAACCACATAGCAATGTGCTCACGACCACACAGAGTTGACCTTTCCCTTGGTCGTGAGCACATTGCTATGTGGTTACATAGCAATGTGCTCACGACCACTCAGAACATGTGGAACAACTCTGCAAGCACATAGCAACGCCCTGGCAACCACCCAGGGCACCCCTAGCAATAACATAGCAATTTACTCATGACCACTCAGAACACCACTCAGAACATCAGCCAGAGAATCCCTAGCAACCACCCAGAGTACTTCTAGTAACCACATAGCAATGCCCTAGCAACCACCCAAAGTCCATCTAGTAACCACATAGCAATGCCCTAGCAACCACCCAGAACACTCTAGCAGCATGCCAGCGAGTTTTATAAAACGACACATGTAACTTTTGTTACATTCAAGTACAAGTCTTTTGACTTGTGAAAAATGTCATAACATTTTGAGGACAACAAACTAATAATGAATAATGCACAATAAGACCAGCAACATTTATTAATAAATTATAATTTTTTTGTTTCATGTTGACTTTAAATATTAAGGTCTAAGGTCTTAAATCCCATCGATTATTGCTATATTTACTGCTGTTTCATGTTTTCACAGATTTAATTTTGTTTCCACATCATCTCACGTCCATCTAATTAAATTTGAATTCTGGGAGATGAAGTATCGTCTCATGGCTTTTCTTATGCTGGCGGAGTCAAAGCTCAAATCCTGGATCATTAAATACGGCCGACGGGACTCAGTGGAGCTTCTTCTGCAAAATTATATTGTACGCCCTCAAGCTTACTTAATAAACTTTTAAATCTGCTTTATGAAAAAGATTCAGCTAACATATCACATTCCCTCATTTACTCACAGGTGTTCATTGAAGGCCATAAGTTCTTTGAGCAATATGAAACCACGTTTCGGACTCTGAAACAAGCTGCAGACACCTACTTGAAATCTGGGGCTTCAGGTAAGATGCATCTCACTTTCATCCATTTTCCCCTGAGGCTGCAGATTCATGCAGCTTTTTATAATCATTCCCTGGCTGCAATTCTGAACTCTAGCAGCCAAAACGAGCCTCTTGCTTTGTGATCTGGCAGCCTCATTCTGTCAGGCATCCTTTAAACCATCATTTCAGTGGCGAAACAAGTGCTCTGGACTAATAATTATTTCTCACTCAAAATTACACTTGACTCTCATTTGTCACAAATGAATGTTCAGGTCATATTTCACCCCAAAATCAAGAGTGAAAAAAAGTTATATTTTGTATAATGAAAACGAAGCCTATTTTTTAGACCTATTTTGCTTTGTCACATTATTTTAAGCATAAGAGACTTCTTTCAGAAACATAAAAAAAAATCTTATTGACCAATTTTATAACTTTATATGGTATGTGTGTGTATATAGTAGTGGCCAAAAGAGGATATTTGTTTTTAAGGATCCTACAAATTTGATTAAACCATCAAAATATGAGGGAACTATCTTAATTTAAATATTTTAAATAAGGGAAGAACAAAACACTAAACTTGGTTAAGGTATTTATCTGACAAAATTATTTGACAAAAAAGGCAAAAATATAGCTACAGGTTTTTTTTTATTTTTTACTACTGTGTATATATATCTCCATTTCTTTCAAATGTAACATTGTCATAATATAATAGTAATATTAGCAAAAATAATATTAATATTATCATTACTATAATGCTATATATATATATATATATATATATACACACACAAATGTTTATGTTAGATGCGATTAATAGGGATTCATTGATTGGACAACACTAATATATATTTAAAAAACGTTTATGTTAGATGCGATTAATCGCAATTATATGTATATATCAATATCAACATTTATATATCAAAAAAAAATTTCTTCATTTTATTCTTTTGAAAATGGCAAGAAACATGCCCTGGATATGTTTGTGACGGTTTCAAAAACAGATTCACTTTGAATACAAAGGTACCATTTTAGGTGTAGTAATGTGGCAAAACAATTTTCATATTCTAGGGTATAAAATCATCATGAGAGGTGTCTTTAGAGGAACCAGAGTATTCTGTAACATAGTGACTGCTTAGATAATGTGAGTGATCTAGACTGACTGTGCACAAGTGTTTAACCTCACATTACAGTGATTTCACTTCTAGTAACAGCTACTGGCAGTTCACTTGAATTATCTGATGCTCTAATCCGCAACAGTGCATATCTGCTTGACTCTGGGGATTGATATGCACTTTTTGTGTACCTCAAAAATCAGATTCAGAAATGCATTTGTGTTATACATGCAAGACTTAAGTTTTTTTATTCATAATGTGATTTTCATTCAGCTGAAGAGGTAGAAGGGGTGAATAAGTTTCTGAGCGATGCAACAGCGCAGTGGAAGAACCTGTCAGTGGAGGTGCGCAGCGTCCGAAGCATGCTGGAGGAAGTGATCTGCAACTGGGAGAAATACAGCAGCACAGTGGCCAGCCTGCAGGCCTGGCTGGAGGACGCAGAGAAGATGCTCAACCAGTCCGAGAGCGACAAACGGGTGTGTTGTCAAAGTCTGTGACTTTCAGATGAAATGCGTCGGGATAAACGTCAAACAGCTCTTGCGTATTTAAACAGTTTGAATTCTTCTGTAGGAGTTTTTCCGCAGTCTTCCACTCTGGATTCAGCAGCACATGGACATGAACGATGCTGGAAACTTCCTGATCGAGACATGCGATGAGACTGTGTCCCGAGAACTCAAACAGCAGCTGCTCCTTCTCAACGGCAGATGGAGAGAGCTGTTTGTCAAAGTCAAACATGTAAGACAAGTGGCATCACGTTTAAGATCGTAAGCGTCTATTTATATGCTTCAAGTAATGGTTTCATGACAGTTTTTCATGACAGTTTTCCTAACAGTCCTCACTTTTAAGAAATAATGTAGATGTTCATGTTGGTGTAATTCGGTCAACATATATATTTTTCTTAGTATGCAAGAGCAGATGAAGTGGACAAACTGAGGAAGGATTATGATGATGGGATTGATGCTTTAAAAGCGTTTATTGACACGGCCAATGAGAGGATGAACACACCAGTTCAAGTTTCGTTTCTGAACATAAGGACACATCTTCAAGACGTTGAGGTAATCAGAGTTCACAAAGCTTACTACCTGGCTCTCTGAAATACTTGATTCTGATTGGTCAATTACACAATTTTTTGGTGACATTTGACCAGCTGACTGTACATTGACTTGTGTACAATACTGTTCAAAAGTTTGGGGTTGGTAAGATTTTTCAATGTTTTTTTAAAGAAATCTCTTCTTCTCACCAAGGCTGCATTTATTTAATCAATAATGCAGTAAAACAGGAATATTGTGAAAGATGATTACAGCTTAAAATAATTGTTTTCTAGTTAAAAATATTTTGAAATGAAATCTGTGATGCAAAGCTGAATTTTCAGCGTCATTACTCCAGTCTTCAGTGTCACATGATCCTTCAGAAATCATTCTAATATGATGATTTGCTGCTCAAGAAATATTATTATTATCAGTGTTAAAAACAGTTGTGCTGTTTAATATCTTAATGGAAATCTCTGATATATAGAAAGTTCAAAAGAACAGCATTTATTTGGAATATATTTTTTGTAACAGTCTAAAATTGAAAAATGTCACTTAATGCATCCTTGCTGAAATAGTTTTTTTTTAAATGTTACTGGCCCAAACTTTTGAATGTTAGTGCACATAATACATGAATAATGTTAGTGCACATAATACATGAATAATGTTAGTGCACATAATACATTCATTTTATGCCGTTTATATCACAAAGATTAATGCTGTTTGTTGCAGTATCATTGGAGCTAGAGATTATATAAATATCAACTCATTTCTCGTAGGACATCAAGCACAAAGTGCCGTCCATGGAGGCGGCGTACAAGTCGGCGACGCGTAACGCGCAGCAGCTGACCAAAGACATCACAGAGGAGGAGATCGCTCAGATGCTGGCTAACATGGCAAACATCAAGGATGAGCTCAGCAAGGTGCCTGCCCTGTATTTCCCCATGAACTGCCACATTAAAGCATAATCACACCGTCTCACATTATACCTCAATGTCTGGTTCAGATAAGAGAGAGAATTCTGCCCCTGCTGAGGGACTCCCAGGCCATGCTGCCTCCATTAGAGGAGATGGAGAAACATATCACTGGGTTCTACCAGTCGCTGGAGAAGGCGAGCCGCATCACTTCCTCCCGGGACTCCGAGGCTCCAGGAGACTTCAAACAGAAGTGTCAGGTGACTAAAGACCTACAGTATGGGTTGCACGGGTCATTATACTGCTTGCACTACCTTAAAGGCCTGTTTACATTTTAAAAATGAATTTCAAGATTTTAAACAAAAGTATAAGTAATATATCATTCAATACTGAAAAGTAGCAGTTATTATAGTTAACTGAAACTAAAACCATAAAAAAAACCATTTTTGTTACTTGAAATAAGATAAACGTTAGCCCGAAATAAAATAAAATCTAAAAAAAACTTTAGTTTAGCTTGATGTATGAAATAAAAATGATTAAAAAACGACATAAACATAAAAAAACAAAAACTAAATAAAATGACAAAAACACAACTAAATTACTTTATAAGTAAAATTTTAAATTTAAAAAAAATAATTCAATATATTAATACAAACTAATAAAAACAACTCTGGTAAAAACTGTCTGTGTAATAAAAATTAAAATATTTTTTAGAAAATGAAGAAAATTGTCCATTAAATAGTTTTGTTTAAAACATTTTGGATATTTTGTGCCTTCGTGTCCTTTATTTGCATCCAAATCGGTGTGGACAGGCATTAAGATTTTTAAAGCACTTAATATATTAAAATGTATTTGCCAGTAATTCTCTCTCTTTGTATTTTCTCTGTTTATACAATTATCAGGAGCTGGTGACCTATCAGCAGAGCTGTAAAAAGTGTCTGTCAGTGATTGATAAAAACCATCAGGTCATTCTGAAATCATTGGACACCAGTAAGAACCTAAAACACTTGGACACGTCATTGCTGGAGAGGAGAATCACCGAGCTTCAGGCCTCTTCACAGGTGGGAACTGCACCGATGGAAGAAGAACATCATGGGCCCTATTTTAACGATCTAAGCGCATGGTCTAAAGCGCAGGGTGCAAGTTCACTTAGGGTGTGTCCGAATCCACTTTTGCTAGTTTAATGACGGGAAAAATGGTTGTCGCGCCAGGCGCATGGTCTAAAAGGGTTGTCCCTATTCTCTTAATGGTAATGGGTGTATTTTGGGATTTACGTGCGTTAAACCAATCAGAGTCTCATCTCCCATTCCCTTTAAAAGCCAGTTGCGCTCGTGCCATGGCAGATTCGCTATTTACATTTACGGAATTTGATAGTGTCCGAACGCGTCTCCAGAGCGCAAACGGAACTGCTCGTGTGCGAGGTTAAAGTGCGCAAGCAGACCATCTACGGGACAAGCCGGATTCCACCATATCTTTATGTACACAATAATAATCTTTTACATTGTAATCCTTTTATTTTTAATATTTGGCATGTTTGTCTGCTGCTGCGCGTCCCTGTGTGTTTAATAAGTAGTGTACGCACGTTGTGGACCCGCCTATAGGCGCACATTACTAACGTGCTCTTTAAATAACAAAAAAATAATATTGCACCATTGACTTTAGACCAGGTTTCAGTTGGTCAATGGTGCAGTCTATTTCTGTTGCCCTAAAATAGCAACGTGCCAACGATGCGCCTGAACACACCTCGTTTTCAGACCAGAACACCCATGGGCGCATAAATGGGCGCAAATGCATTTGCTTTTTAAACAACATGACGCAGGATGTGAAAATGATAACTGCGTCGGGCTGAAACTAGCAAAACACACTTGCATCGCGCTTGCCGCTACATTGCGCCGGGTGTAAGATAGGGCCCCATGTCTTATGCACAAGAATGACTATTGATTGCAAACTTTGGTAGCTTGGTAAATCTGAGCATAGTTTGAGATCTCTTTTATTCTGAACGAGAATCTGAGGATCAGGTGAATTATGCAGAAGTCATCCATTTGAGAGAAACAATTGATGTTTCAATTGTGCCTACTTGTGTGTTTTTGTACGCTTTGTCTCAAAAAGGGCATGGTAAAAGAAACCACAGAATGGAAGCGACACGTGGAGGCGAACAGCAGCCTGATGAAGAGATTTGAGGAGTCTCGTGTGGAGCTGGAGAAGGTTCTGAAAATAGCTCGCAGCTCCATGACTGAGAGAGGAAACCCAGAGGACCTTCTGAAAAAGCACACTGTGAGAAATTAATCCCAACAGTCTGTTCTAGTGCTCGGCAAATAGGCCGAAAGCAGAGTTTGAACATAATTTGATCTCTAGAAGGAAATGAGCAGAGAAATTTTAAAGCTGACATGATTTCATAATGCTTCTATTGAATGCCCTGCAGGAGTTCTTTGGGCAGCTGGATCAGAGAATCCTCAATGCGTTTCTTAAAGCCTGTGATGAACTCACAGATATTCTACCAGAGCAAGAACAACAGAATCTACAGGAAACAGTCAGGAAACTGCACAAACAGTGGAAGGTTAGAGAGCTATCTCTAGATCTGTCTGTCTGTCTGTCTGTCTGTCTGTCTAATATGGTTGCTATTATGGGCTTTTCACACCTGAAGGGGTTAACCAATGGTCATATTTAACCCAGAATCAATGTAAAACATGCTTATCTTTTTTAAAAATGATGCTAACTCTCTTTCAAATGGTCAAACATTCAAAACGGCTTCAATTAGGATCAATAAGGGTTTTTAAGTGGTCTGATGTGGCTTTAAACTATAGCTTGAAAGCATGAGGAAAAAAACTAGTTGAATTGAATTGGACCCATAATATGAAAATGCATGTTTTCTGCAGGATGTCCAAACAGAGATTCCCTATCACCTGCTGCACCTGAAGGTGGAACTGGAGAAGAGTCGTCTGATGACATCACTGCAGGAGTGTCAGGCTGAACTGGCCCGTGAGAACCGCAGTTTGCCCAGCATGGGCAGCGAGAGGTTAATCAAAGAGCACAGGGTGAGAGCCACCTGCATTAAACCCTCTATAAATACTGGTTTTGTCCATCGAAATAGGGAACGCTTATGTTGGATATTTTTATGTAGATGTTTTTTAAGGAAAAGGGTCCTCAGGCTCTTTGTGAGAAGCGGTTACAGCATATGGAGGAACTTATCATGAAGCTTCCAGAGAGCGAACAAGCCCAGCAAACTTTGGAGAACTCTAGGACGGCGTTTGCGGAGGTCAAAGAGGACATTGACGGCACACTTCAGAAACTAATGCAGCACCCTGATAAGTGGAAGGAGTTTAATACCAGGTGAACCTTTGGTCTTCTCTAATGAATACTATTTATTTGGTTTAAAAGACAATTCATGTTCAGTAATGTTCGGATGAGAAACAAAATTTGAACTGAATTGAGCTGGATAATGACACTACTGTCTTGCTGTTATTGAACCGAATTGAATGAACTTGAGCTGACTAATGAAACCATTGCCTTCTGTAGAGATGCTTATAGCTCGCTCAATCAGTCAATCAATCAATCGATTGAAGTTTATTTAAAAAGCACTTTTTCAAAAAAATCAATGCAGTTCAAAGTGCTTTACATGCAAGAACAAACAATTGACACTAGAATTGAAAATAACAAATAAAAATAGACCCCCAAATAGATTCTAACAATAGCATAAAAAATATATATATTAGAAAATAAATAATTCTGTATGTGAAAATTGTATGTGAAGGAAAATTTAAATAAGCAAATACTAAAAGCATGAGATTTGAGTTTTCTGTGTTAAAGTATATTGAACTCTGCAACATTGATACAATTATTGAACTGAATCGAAAAAAACATTGAACTAAAATGAGCGAATAACGACAATAATATCTTCTGTAGAGCTGCTTTACAGTTTCATATTTGATTAATTTTACAACATTAAGACTTTAAGGCTTTGCAACAATCTGTATTGTATTGTATAAAGTGCTATTTAAATAAATGTAATGTACGTGTTTAAATAAAACATGACTTTACTATTGTACTGTCTGTTTTTTATCAAATCACTGCTGAACAATATACATTAATTTGAATTGATACTATATTAATGCTAAAATTAATTTGTATCGTTAATTATTAATAATTACCTTTTTTGTGTTTGCAGGTTCTCTGAACTCTCTGCTTGGGTAACGTCGAAGGAAAGTCAACTCAGACTTCTGCGAAACAGGGCTGGAGACCCCAGCAAGTTTGGACAGGTCAAATCCACAATTGAGGTGAGAAATGAAGACGGAAAAGAAATGGAAGTGGAAAGAAAAGTGTGACAGCTGTGTGAAATGTTGACCAATTGTCCCTTCATGAATGGCAGAGTCTGCGAAACGATGCTGAACTGCAGGAGGGGAACGTGAGCTGGTTGAGGACGCGATTGGCCGCTCTGATAGAGGTTTGCACAGAGACTGACGCCCAGAGGCAGGCAGCCGCCCTCGGCAAACTCTCCACTGACTTTAAGGGTCTCCTCACCTCCCTTTCTGAGGTAAAACATACTCATTTTAAGAACCATAGATCAAAAATAATCTGCCATAGTAGAAAATATTAGCGTAAATCAGCTGTTAGCTGCTAGTAAATTCAGTGTTTTCTAAAGTGTTTTGCAGCACTTGTGCCTAGTTAGGCTTTTACCAAAAACCTAAGAAATACAACAACTAACAAACGATCTAAAATTTGAATCACAGAGAGCAATAAAAAAAAAAATATAAAAACAAGTTAATACACAAAATATTTCGCCCTCTTAGAGTCAAACTGGATTTTGTGCTACTGTACCTTTAAGATGTCTAATTGAAAAAGAAAAGTCCTGTTTTCCAAGTTATGATGCATTTATTGATGCAAATATTTAAGTAAAATAGATGATTGTATGTGTGTGCTGTAATAGTCAGAGAAGGTCGTGCTGGCGGTGAGCGACTGTGTGCAGTTCAGAGAGGAGGTGAAAACTACACTAGAGGAGTTGACACAGGGTCAGCAGGATCTGCAGTCAGAGATCGGCAAGATTTTGAACTCTGAGTCTGTCAGAGAAGCTCAACAACTGCTGATGCTTTATCAGGTACCACTCTCACTGAATCAATCACAACCCTGATATAATGAAGCAGAAAATCATATTTATAACTAACATTCATTTACTTTCCTGATGTGCAGCAACAACTGAAGCGTCTCCGACTGAAGAGGAAGGAAATGCAAGAGCAGATAAACCGTGGAAAACTGCTCCAGATGGAGGAGAGCCTGGAGGAGAGCTTACAGGAAGATCTGCAGAAACTAGAGACCACCTTGAGCAAAATGAATCAAAGCACAGAGTCACAGGAAAAGAACCTGGAGGTGAGGATGTTCAAGTCAAATAAAAAGAAATATATATAAAACCTATATATTTTATATTATAATATTGCTAGCACTTTATTTTACAGTCCGGTTCCCCATATACATACTAAGTCCTTATTATAGTAATTGTAATAACTGGGTAATAACTTGGTACTAACCCCTTAACCTAACCTTAACCCATGTAGTTACCTTATATTACCAGTACTTTCTTAGGTAAGTACATTTAAGTGCACATACTGTAAAATAAAGTGCAACTATAATATTGTAATTATATATAGAACATATAAAATATATAAACAGTGTTGGGGTAACGCATTACAAGTAAAGTGAGTTATGTAATAAGATTACTTGTTTCAAGTGACGAGTAAAGTAATGCAACAAAACATCTTTCACTTTTTCAAATAAGTAATGCAAGTTACCTTTTTATGTTCTGTATATTTTATAGAATGTTGAATGAGGATGTTAAAGACAAATGAAATCAAATTTATTCATTTTACATGAACTATTTCCCAATGATTATTCAGTTTCATTTGAAAATCATTCATTGTGCGTTCACACCGACGCCGACGAGAGCGTCAAAGTGGCCGAAAGTCATTCATTTTCAATGTGTGCTGGCGGCCAGCTCTGGCGAGGGCGGCGCGGCGCGACGTGTCTTGGACGACGAGAAGAGTTGAAGTCAGGTCAACTTTATGGTAATGAGCTATGACGCGGTTCGGCGGCAACCAATCGGAATGTAGAAGTCCTCCACTTGAGAGGATTCCAGAGAACACAGTCAAATTAACTTTGGTTCCGACCACATTAGTCCCCAAGCAAAATAGAGGAGAGGTTGATCATGTGAATTTGATAAGAAGGCACGCAACACTGTTTATAGGGAACATTTTCGTGCTAGAACGCTTGTTTTTCAGCGGAAATGCAAATTAGATTAGCTCTTAACCATGAACACAAAAGACACAATGTTTGAAACAATGTTGTTGAATGTCGCTCTTTGTTTTCAGGTGACCTTAGCTGCTTGGCAAGAGTTTGACAGTCAGCAGGCAGCAGTGAGGGAGTTTGTGGGTAAGGTGCGATCAGTCACAGAGAGAGAGATGAACTTCAGCAGTCCAGACAGTCTCAGCACAGAGCTGGAGCAGACCAAGGTGAGAACAACACCTGATCTCCATGGGCTCAGTGTAATGAATCACCTTTAATTAAACATGAGCATCTTTAGTTTCAACACAGAAGATCTGCTAGAGTTTTACACCAAAATCCTCATTAGAAAATGCTCTGTCAATAAATTTCTGAAAAAGTCTCACTACAAGACATTGTAACATAGCCAGTGTGCACTCAACTGTAACCCAATTGTTAATTGTGATTATTTAGTGTATTCTATCTCCCAAACACAGTGTCACATAAATATTCACTTCATCTGTTGCTGTTATTCCTGTAGGATCTCTTGAAACAGTGTGAAACGGAGGCCAGACAGGTGAACACTCTTCTCAAGAGGGCCGCAGAGATCCAACTAGGCCCCAAAAATCAGTCTCTCCTCCAGGATCAAGCACGGGCTCTGAGTGAACAAGTGGACAAAGTTGAGACTGGACTCAAGCGAGAGTAATACCCTACTTTATTTTAGATTTATTTCATTTCATAGACAGATGCATTAAGAATTATCTATCAATGCATAATGAAACTATAATATCATGATTACTGTCTGATTTTTCAGTGTGAAGACTTTGGAGGGAATGAAAGATCAGTGGGATTCTTTCGGGAGTGAGTTTGAAGCTTTTTCCACTTGGATAACAGAGAGAGAAAGAGAAATGGATGCCTTGAAAAGCTCCAGCGCACCTTTGGACCAGCAGATCTGTACCATAAAGGTGCAATAATCAATATATCATTAAATAAATTAACAAAGGGTCTTTTAAAATGCTTAAAATGACTGAATGCCTTCTGTGAACTTAATTTTATAAATAATAATTTGAATTCATTATATTCTATATATTTTATTGCATATTTACGGTGGGCAGACGATCAGAGAGGGTCTGCAGGAGAGGTCAGAGGTCCTGTCTAATCTGGAGGAGAAGTCTCAAACGCTGGTCCAGTTTATGTCCTCTGGCGAGTCTGCACGAATCAAAGCCCGTCTGACACAGATTGGCAGATACTGGGAGGAGCTTAAGGAGAGTGTGGAACACCTGGATGGACAGTTGGAAGAGAGCTCCTCCCACCAGACGAAGTTTAATGCCAATCTTCAGCAGGTATGTTTGAACATGCTATTTAGTGCAGTCGTACTAAAGTTCTTATGTTGTCTAATGACATTGCATCCTTTTAAAAGGTACAATCAGAGGTTGAAGATATCCAGAAGAAACTTGACAGCCCTGTCACGTCTTGTGTGTCTTCATCTGAGACCTACAAAACTCTACAGAGTCACATGGTATGATACCTTCATGTCATTGTGAACATTTCTGATTAAGGTTGTGTTCACACTTGTAGTTTGGTTCTCTTGGTTTTTTTGGTCTGGACCAAAAAAAGAAAATCATACATATAGTTCAGTTCACACTGTCACTTTTAACACCGAAACTACAGATACAAAACAGTATTGTAGTATGTGTACGCACATTGTTGTATGTGCGTACATATGCTGTTTTTTTACCAGCTGCGAACTCACAAATAGCTTATTAAATGTGTAAAGGAGTTTACTAAAAAAGCACCTGGAATTATTCCGTTGTCCACAAACGAAGCTCTTCTGCAAGAAGACGGCGGTTTTGATGCCTGTACCGATCTGTGATGGGCCATGTAGCTCCTATGATGAGAAAAAACAGGTATGCTTTAGCATTCAGTCCTTTTTAGGATTGCATCTTGTGACATAACGTCCTGTTTTTGGTTCGTTTAGATGTCTTTGGTCCATGTTGCGTTCATATTTCAGTGGAACCGCACCAGAGTTTATTTGAAAAGGTGGGTCTCGGTCCACTTGTTTGGTGCACACCAGGGTTCGGATGGCACTTATTCAAATGAACCGCAATAACAGAGCAATCGCAGAGATCGTTTTACTCAAACCAACCCTGTCAAGTGTGAACACACCCTTATTTGCACCAATTTAGTCTGAATAAGTGATTTGTTTGGTTTTCAGGATATGTTCCAGTCTCTGGAAAAGCTGAAGGCCACCCTGCTGTCTCTGTGTGCTGGCGCCCGCAGGCTCAGCGAGAGGGAGAAGACAGAGAAAGCTGTGGCAGCCCTACAGCAAAGTTATGAGCAGTGTTTAAAACAGGCCAAGGAGAAACAGAACCAAATGGAGAGCCTTCTGTCACATTGGCAAAAGTATGATTATTTTCACTGTTGGTATCTAATGTATTTACATCTTAAATCCTAAAAAATCCCTTTGTATGAGGAGATATTCCTTTAATAAGAGTTATTTATTGAAATCGTTTTGCTCATTTTGATTATTTCAGATATGAAAAGGATTGGTCTGCCCTGCAGTCATGCCTGGAGAGATGTGAATCCGTATCCAGCTCTGACACTCAGTTCCTCACGGTTGACAAACAAAAGCTCAATGGAGAACTGCTGGAATTGAAAGTAATAAACTAGAGCTACAACATGAAACAGCATTCGCAATGCATTTTACTTCAATTGTGTGACATATTTCTATGTGCAACAGAATATTTAGCAAGAAATAATAAAAGGCGGGGCTTAATTTTATCCATAGGGATTTAATTGAATTGTGAAATGTAGGCTTATTGATGGTTAATGTTATTTTTTTGTTTCTGCCTTATCGAAAACAAGCGTTTTTTTTAAAGAAAATGTCATATACTGATAAAGACTAGGGACATTGAAGAGTTGATGTTCAACTTTCTTTGGTGTGTAATGTTGCTGTTTGAGCATGAAAAAGTTACAAAGGACAAAGTTACTCCAAAGGGAGTTAATCTCTATATCAGTGCGCACTGTTTCTGAACTTCCTGAAATGTATTGATTGTAGTCTTGAGTTTTCTTCCGGGAACAAACACGCCTCAATATTCCTAATTTAAATAATTCCCGCCCAAGGCATACGCAAAATAACATGGCGAGGCCTGGTTGAGTTGCGTTAGTAGTGTGTTGAAACTCATGGTTATGGTAAGGCGCGTGACATTTCCCAAACACGCTCGAAACGGCTGACCAATCGCAACACACTTGTCCAGCCAACCAATTGTGCCATTGCGCTTTTCGTAAGTAGGGGCTTCATAGAGATGGGAACTAAACAGAGCGTTACTGACAGACTGAGAAGAGAGGCTGCAATAATGTAAAATATGGGGCAAATAATGTGTTTTTGTAACATTTAAGCATGAAGACCTATTCTAGTAAACCCCAAAAACAAAATCTAAACTTTGTAAAAGGGCATAATATGGCTTTTTATTTAGTTTCTTAAATTTCTTAAATATTGTTCTTTTAAAGCACCTACAGAGTGAACTTCAGTCTCTGGAGTCAGTTTACAACAGGCTGGAGGCCCAAACACCAACCCTTTACACCACTGCATCAGATGAACGTGTGAAAACACTCAAAGAAGACCATGAACAGCTCGAGAAAAGATGGACGTGTCAGACCACAGCTATACCTAACAGGTCAGTCATAAGTACTGTAAAAGTATTTGCAGGCTAAATTCTACACTTTGATTGTGTTTTACAGCATATTTTCCATGTTCTTTTATAATGGTTTCTTGAAATTATGAATGTTAGAGTATGCCTAACATAGTACATCAAACTGTTACAGAATCCAAGTTCTTCAGGAGCACCGTTCTCAGGTGGAACAGTTTGATCAGGCCCTGCAGAAGTTCTTCAAATGGGGAGAGTCTTTCCTCTCATCTTTAAATTCTTCCTCTCACATTGATGTCACAGATCTTCAACCTTCCACCAGTGATATCAAGGTACGTTCCATTATGAGAGCCTCCATTCAATCAAGAACAATATCAGACATCTTTTATCTTAATTATGGAGATTCTCAAACTCAAATTATTTATTGAAAACTGTTTTGTACACTACATTGTTACTTTTACAGTTACAAAATATATATTTTAATTTATTTTAAATAAATCTTGTTATTTTAAACTTTCTATACATCAAAAAATCCTGAACATTAAGCATCACAACTGTTTTCAACATTGATATGAATAAGAATAGTTTCCAGATCAGCATATTAGTATGATTTTTTTAAGGATTATGTGACACTGAAGCCTGGAGTAATGATGTTGGAAATTTGAATCAAAAGAAAAATTACATTTTAAAATATATAAAATTAAATAATAGTTATTTTAAATTCTAATAATATTTCACAATATTAATCTCTTTAAATGTAGCCTTTGTGAGCATAAGAGACCTTTTCATTAAAATCTTACTGACTACAAACTTTTGAACAGTTGTATGTAAATCTTATGTAAATATTGCGGATGTCAATCGAATAACATTTTTAATCCAATTAATTACACAATTTAAAAATGAATTGCAAATATGAATATTTGATGAGAAAATTCACAGACATTATTGTGACAGATAAAGGTGTTGATTATAGGCAATAACAAAAAAGTTTATTGTTTTTAAAAACAATTATTAATGTGTTAAATTGAGAACCCTAGTAAATATAAATGAGGACAAAGAATATGTTATTTATCAGCAGTAAGAGAGATTGCAGATTTTTAAAGTAATGTTTCATCATTTTTCCCACCAGGAGAGGAGAGATGACCTGCAGAAGCAAAGCAGTATAAGACAGAGTCTTCAACAGCAAACAAAGGTCTTGTGTGATGTTTGTGAGCCTGCTGAGGTTCAGCAGCTTCAGGGAAAGTGGGAAAGCTCCTTGCAGCCGTACCTGGAGGCCCATCAGCTGGTTGATCTACGAGGTGAGAGTCTGGAGAAGCTCGAGGCCTTCCTACACACCCACAGTGTGGCGGCCAGCGTCCTTCAGGGCCTCAGACAGACTGTGGAGAGCGCTGGGAGTTGGGATAAAAGCCGTGTGGACGAGCTGCAGAGAGACCTGGAAGCCATCGTTCCCGATATCGGCCGTCTTGAGACGCTTGCCGTGAACCTGGACGGCAGCCTCTGTAAGGCTCATCTCCACCTGATCAATGGGAAGGAGACGCGCTCCTCGTGCCGCTCATTGGCCGACTCCTTGAGTGTTGAGCTTGATGCCGTGAGGAACCTACTGGGCTCGAAGCAAAGCGAAGCTGAGGCTCTCGGTGCTCTTTGGAGCTCGTTCAGACAGCGTAAAGAGCAACTGCTCAAAACGGTGGAGGACATCGAAGAGAAGGCAGATCAACAGGGCCTGAAAGAGCCCAATGTACATACTCTACAGCAGAGGTATGGATTGCTCTTTTCAAAAGGGTTGTTTGTACTTGTCTGTGGCTGTGTTTATTGAACTGCATCTTCTTTGTGATGTGTGTAGGCTTCGGTTCTTCAATCAGCTGGAGGATGAGCTCCAGTCCCACCAGCAAGAGGAGCAGTGGCTCAGGGATAAAGGTCAACAGCTGGCTCAGAGAGATGCAGAGTTGGGTGGTGAAGTACTGAGGGAGATCAGCCTGCTTCAGACCACCTGGGAAGACACCAAGAAACTCATCACTGAAAGGTGGGCCACCAGGAACGACCTATTGTACTTGTACTTGTTATATTTTATTGGTATTTGCCACTCAATCAATCAGTCAATCATGCCCTAACAATATTATGGACCTGGACAGAAAACAAACAGTTGCATTTAATGTTTAAAGAATTAAACACTAGTCTTTAATGGGCACATGGTGACTGATTTCTTAGTTTTGCAAAGGTGCAAATTTTCACTATCTAGCTGACGTTGCTACGTGATTTTGTTCCAGACAAGAGCAGAGCAGCGCTTTGGTAGACCTCATGAAAGACTACCAGAGTCTGAAGTCTTCAATAAACACGATATTGGAGAGCGCTGATGCCATAGCCGACATTAAAGCCGTCCTAAAAGACCAAGAGGACACACGGAGATCCTTGTTAAAGGTAAAACCTGCCAGTCTGCAGGCAGAATGCAAAATAGCAGCTAAAAAGAGTTACTAGCTTTTACTATCCAAGATAAACTTTAATGTTGGGCTTTGATTATCTTCCTCTCTGTAGCATGAAGCTGTAAAAGCAGAGATGGCCAGTAACCAGGATGTGCTAGAGCGATTCTCCAGTAAAGGAAAGAAGCTTTTAAGTGAATTAAACAAGATCCCAGAATGCGACGCCCAGATTGTGAAGACAGAAATAGATGCCACAGTGGATCAGTGGCTAGATGTGAGTTTGTCCAATGGCCAATTATTAAATCTTCATTCAAAAAAAATCTCATATAACAGAATCTAAGAGCCATTATTCTTCACATCAACACACAGGTTTCAGAGAAAATCGAGGACAATCTCGAAAGTCTCAAGAGGAGCTCTGCTTTGTGGGTGGAAATCTATGATATCAGTGGAGAAATTGAAAGCTGGTCCAACAGCTCGGTTATGGATCTTACAGATGGACTCAATAACTTCAACGATAGCCAGAAAACCGCAAACAAACTCTCGGAAGTCAAGGCATGTCCTAAACGGTGTCATTAAGCACTGTTATAAAACCAGAGCACCAGTTGTGTAATATGTTATTCATTTTTCTGTGTAGGTGGATGCTGGCCTAAAAGAAAAGAAGATTGATGCTTTACAAGAAAAAGTTTCAGAGCTGAAACAGCTTTGTGGTGGCCACGACGTTCCTGCTAAACTGCAGGTAAGGGCAAGCTGTATTTCTCACACTACACAACAAGGTTTCTTGCCATTTGTCGTCTTGTCATAGCAGCACTCATATACACAACGCTAACAAGGTGCACAAACTACAAGACATTTGCGGTCTCAACCAACAGTGAAAAAAAAAGTGTTCTCACATAAATTAATTACGAGATTTTTATGTTTATACCATCTGCACTGTGTTTGGCTGGATTAGTTCCACCTTATCGTTGCATTGCACACACTACAAGATCACGTGACAATAATATCAATCGCGATCCGGTGGTTTTGTTGCACACCCTGGAAATCTGTATGTGACAGCAAAATCCAGCCAAAAGTCATGTAGTGTGAGCTTGCCTTAAGTTTGATCTCCATCTGATCTCTGTTTGTTCTCCATTGGATTCATTACCTGTACGCCATCTTCAAACCTTTGATATCTTCCAGGTCATGGAGACGGACCTCAGAAGGAAAATTAGCAGCATCGAAGAGTTATGTGATCAAGCCAAGAGCAACCTCCAAGATTTCTGCTCTCAGAAGAAGCAGCTGGAAGATTTCCTCACCCAGATGTCTGAGTGGTTGACGAACCTTGAGAGATCTTTGGTGGATTCACCCTGTGGAACAGCTCCTGAAGAGATCTGCAGAGTAAAGGTACAAAAAGTGTGATTTCTTTTATTTTAAATGATACATATCACGATTAGCATCAATCTTCAATCATTTCATATAGAAGTTTTAATAGCTCTAGGCAGGGCTCGAAAATAAGGACTGGCCAATGACCCAAGGCAAGCGTGAAAGACGCTCGGGATAGAATTGTCTGCAAAAACACAAACTTTTTTTTTGTGATTATCCTTGAAAGCACAGTCTTCAATGAGTTACAGAGTATAAAATGAACGTAAACAGTTGAATAGATTTGTGCGTCAGGTCTTAAAGTGACAGCAGCCTAATAAACCTGCTGCTGTCTGTCAATAATGTTAATCAAACAACAAAAGGAAAATCACTCACTGCTCTTGACTAAAAAACTTCTGTTGCTTCATTTCATTCATTTATATTTAATTTATACAGTGAAGAAGCAGTGTTATTTTACATTTGATAAATTGTTTTCAATTTCTGTAGTAATTCTTACATGAATATACTGTTAATCTTAAAGCACTGTTTATTTAATTTGAAACTTTTCAATTGTATATTTGTTCTATTACTTGTCATTTAAATTTACTTGTATTCTCTTATTGATTGTTTACTTGTTTTAAAAAATGTTTGATGTTTACATGAGTTAGGCTAGTACTTTTTAATCTTGTGGTATAAAAATTGTGAAATCGAGAATTGTGAATTTTCACTGGTATTTAAAATTTTGGTGTCATGACCACCTGATTTATTAAAATACAAGGTTACATAAAAAACAACTAAAACAATATATTATAAAAATAATATCATATTTTTTGTGATGTTGGTGGGGCCAGTGAAAATTTTGGGAGGGCTAGTGAAAATCTGAAACACACCTTAAAAATCCTTACCGTTGAGCTCTGCCTAGGGATCAGAGAGAGAATGGAAAATGGTCAGATAATACTAAATTATGACTGTTTTGCTACAAGAAATCTTGACTAGCATTATAAATGCACTTCAAGAGAAAAAAATAAAAGGTTTTCTATGCATACAATTCATAGGAAATCCAGAAGGAGCTTCAAAACCAGCAGACTAGCATTGACTCGGCCCGAGAAAGTTTGAACACACTTTGCAGAAAATACCCCTCAGAGGAACTAGCTGGTTTAGGTTCCTCTCTGACTGACCTCATAAAGAAATATGATACGGTCAATCAGCTCTGTGTTAAGAAGCTTGGGTCTATGCAGCACGGCCTCCAGCAGAACTTCAATGGTGAGAATCAGTCTTCCTGAATTAAAATGATCTTTCCTTTGATTCAAGGACAGACATTGCAGTAAGATTACTTACTGTCCTCTTTGTCTTCTTCTTTTCTCAGATCTTGTGAAGGAGTTTCACACATGGCTCTCTGGACAGAAGGACATTGTGAGAGAATGTGCTGACCATTCTGGTGACATGAGCGTGGTGGAACGCAAACTGCAGAAATTGAAGGTACACCTCATCCTACATGTAACTGAGCAGTTTGAAAAATGTCAAGTAAACTTTCTGACCTCATTGAGAAGAAAAATGCTATGTAAAATGGCAAAATCGCAGACAATAAAATAGCCATATTTGGTGATAAATATACAGCTATTTTGAGTGGGATTTGGACCAGTGTGGGTGGCCTTAAAAATAGATACCAAGCAACTGTTAAAATGTCTTAAAACAACACTATTGATGATTGTGACTGGGAGAGTTAACTGGAAAATATGTAATTTGTTATGTGAGCTGTAGTGATCTATTATGAAGTACTATTTTTAAATGATCTTTCTAATGATTCTTAGAAGGATTTTTATGAATAGTTGTGCTTTTCCTGTGCAAAACTTGCCCTCATGATTCTATAAAGTGTTGTAGCTGGTTGTTGGGCATTGCTATGCAGTTGATAGTTGTTAGGATGTTCTCTGCGGTTTCTAGGTGGTTTTTAATGAAAGAATCCTCTAATGTTTATCAAGACTGTTTATTTGATCAAAAATACACAAAATGTGAAATATTATTACAATTTGAAATTCCATTTTATGAAATATATTCACATAGAAAACAGTTATCTATTTCTGTGATGGCAAAGCTGAATTATTACTCCAGTCTTTAGTGTCTCATGATCTTTCAGAAATCATTCAATTATGTTGAAAAATCAGGATTCTTTAAAGGGATAGTTCACCCAAAAATAAAATTGACCCCATGAATTACTCACCCTCAAGCCATCCTAGGTGTAAATTACTTTCTTCTTTCAAATGAATACAATCGGAGAATTCTATCCGGAAAATATCCTTGCTCTTACAAGCTTTATAATGGTAGTGAATGGTAAATGACATTTTGAAGCCCAAAAACGTGCATCCATCCATGATAAAAGTAATCCACACGGCTCCAGGGGGTTAATAAAGGCCTCCTGAAGTGAAGAGATGCATTTGTGTAAGAAAAATATATAATTTAAAACTTTATCAACCAAAATAACTAGCTTCCGACAGTCGGCCTGTGCAAGTCGACTTGCGCCAAAAGAGTAACCCTTGATGTGATGAATGTAGGAGTAGCGTAAGCTAAGACGCCTCTCGCAGTTTAAACAAATAGGGCTGTGCAATAAACTCAAGCTTCTCTGAGATTTCTCTTTAAAAATTCTCGGTTTAAACTTCTAATTTGTGACCAGTGTTTTGTTTTGCTCTATCCTCTGCGCTTCCACAATACGTTATGCGTCAGGTCAAGGGTTACTCTTTCGCTGTAAATCGTTGCTTATGGCCGTCTGTCGGAAGCTAGTTATTTTAATTTTTTAAATATGGATATTTTTCTTACACAAACGCATTGCTTTGCTTCCGAAGGCCTTCATTAACCCCTTGGATCCATGTGGATTACTTTTATCATGGATGGATGTGCTTTTTTGGTCTTCAAAATCTCATTTACCATTCACTACCATTATAAAGCTATGTAAGTTTTTTAAATAACTCTGATTGTGTTCCTTCTTCAATATAAGTCTGTGGGATTTTGCATGTTTTATCCGTGGAACAAACAAAGTAGGATGGCTTGTGTATGTTTAACACTTAGCACTCATTGTGGAGTCTCTTCTCTGTCTCACAGGGAGCTCTGGAGCGGGTGGAGGATGGAGACGGCCGTCTAACACTGGTGTGTACAGAGGGCGAGAAGCTTCTTCTACACCTCCCCA
Source organism: Abramis brama (assembly GCF_963993115.1). Lineage (NCBI taxonomy): Eukaryota > Metazoa > Chordata > Actinopteri > Cypriniformes > Leuciscidae > Abramis > Abramis brama. Next base: position 10,105,255 of record NC_139983.1, on the reverse strand, counting down.
AAGCCAGCGCTGGCCAGGTCCAGCAGAACCTCTCCTCTATCCAGCAGGACTGGGACAGCTATGTGGAGCAGTGTAAACAGAACCAGCAGAACCTGGAAGACAGCGCCAGTCTGCTCAGCGGGTGAGAACTGAACAGCGGCTTCACAGTTCACACTGCTGCATGCTGGGTTCAATATTACAGCGGCAGAATGTTTGAAATAATTCCTGCGGATAAACGGCTTTGCTGTGGAAGCGAGGACATACTCTCGGCTCTCAAGTTGGCCGGGGGTTATTTGGCCGCTCTGAACTGAAATCTGTGCTGTGTCTTTCTAGCTTTGAGAGCTGTCTGCAGAGGTTGACACGCTGGCTGGAGCGTATGGATGTGAGGATGAGCACAGAGCTGCCCGAGGGGAGACACAGCGATCAGGAGAAAGTGACGCTGGAGCGCGTGGAAGAATTCCAACATGAAGTGCTTAAAGAGAGGTTAGAATATGTTAAACTGACAAATATCAAACTGAATTGGTAAATAAACAGCCCTTTTTTTTGCACCAGCAATATGAGGTAACACTTTACAATAAGGTTCATTAGTTAACATTAGTTAATGTATTAACTAACATGAACTAGCAATTAGCAATACATTTGTTACAGTATTTATTAATCTTTGTTAATGTAAGTTATTAAAAATCCAGCTGTTCATTGTTTGTTCATGTTAGTTCACGGTGCATTAACTAATGTTAACAAATACAACCTTTGATTTTGATAATGTATTAGTAAATGTTGAAATTAATATTATTTAAGATTAATAAATGCTGTAGAAGTATTGTTCATTCTTAGTTCATCTTAACTAAGGTAGTTAACTAATGTTAACTAATGAACCTTATTGTAAAGTGTTACCAAATATAAAAATTTTTAAGCATGTATACCAATTTGTGGAAGATCCTATCCGAAACATTTCATATATGCAAAATACACACATTTAAATGAATGAATGAATGAATGAATGAATGAATGAATGAATGAATGAATAAACAAATAAATAAATATTAATAATTAAATAACTTTATTTATTTATTCAGATGTTGAATTTTTTTTATTGAATATTTTATTTTGCAGGGAAATATGACCTAAACTGATATGTTATTTAGCCGGTCTTATGTTTTTTTTTTGCATTGTGAAATTATTTTCATGACAATTAAACATATTTCTTATTTGTAGGAAATGTGATCTGGGCATGTTTTTGTGAAATTTACTCATATTTACATTTTATAATATATAAGTACTTATAATGTACTGATTGTTTTTTTAAATGCAAATAATTTTCCAACCTGTTCTCCTGCAGGGACTCGTTTGAGAGTCTGTGTCAGGAGGCTCAGGCTCTGAGTGAGGGGGGTCACGGCAGTGGGGCGGAGGTGCGGGCGTCTGCACAGCTCCAGCTGCAGCATCAGGCGCTTCTCAAGGCGGCGAGGGAGAGACTGCGTGTGTGTCAGCTCAGTCAGCAGGAGCAGCAGAACTTCGAGGAGACGCTGCAGAGCACCTGGGGATGGCTCAGCGGCGTACAGGAGCGCCTCAACACGCTCAACAGCACCAGCGGGAATAAAGAGACCCTGGAGAAGAGATTGGGCCTGGTTCAGGTCAGAAAACATGACACCCATATGAGGATTCCCAGATCATTTTCTATTTGTAATAGTGCGCACTAGGCAGCACTTTAAAAAAAAAAAATTATTTATACTATATATATATATAATTATTTTTTTTAAATGATTAAACAAACTCTTTGTCAGTCATTATTATATTATATTATATATTAATGATATTATGTATAATATATTATTATACTATTGATAAAAATGTAACAACCAAGCCTTTTGTTTTAATTTTTAATATAATTTAATTTAATTTCAATTCAGTTAAATTCAATTCATTTCTTTTCATTTCTTTTCTTTTCTTCGTTTCTTCATTTCTTCATTTCATACTAGTCTTTTTAGTTAATAATACACACATTTATCATTCTCAAAAATGCTATATAATCATTGATATTTTGATGATATTGTTTCAGGACATCTTGCTAATGAAGGGTGAAGGGGAAGTGAAGCTCAACATGACCGTAGGGAAGGGAGAACAGGTGCTGAAGAATTGCAGTAGGGATAAACAGGAAGTTATCCGCTCTCAGCTCAAGAGTCTGAAGGATTCCTGGGCCAATATCCTCATGACCGCCATGAGCTGTCACAGGTGAGAGTTCCTGTCTCCTCTTATGAAACTTAACTTTGCAGATTGATATAATAATCATGTGTGTGTGTGCGTGTGTGTGTGATGCAGTCGTCTGGAGTGGACCGTAGCTCAGTGGGGCTGTTTTCTGGAGAGTAAAGCTCAGCTGCAGCAGTGGATGGAGATGGTGGAGCAGGAGGCCGGAGTGGCTCTGCCCCAGCAGCCCGGGCTGAAAGAGAAGGCCTCGCTGCTGGAACGCCTACGGGCCATTCAGGCTGATGTGGAGGTCCACTCCTCAGCACTGACCCGCCTGAATGAGAAAGCCTCAGAGATGTATGAGAAAACAGGAGACCAGGCATTCGCTGAAGGACCAAAATCTGAGTTTAACACACAGTTTACCAACATCACAAGTGTCATTAAGGTACAAATATGTAATCTAAATACAAACAAACAATTCAAACCACCTCCTGTAAGTCACTCAGGATAATACAGTGCGTCCGAAATCGCATACTGTCTGAGTAGGAACCACATTTAAGTTTGAATTTACTTTGCGACGGGTAAAAAAGTATGTTCTATATAGTTTGAATATGGGTAGTATGAATGAAATTCAGACGGACTACATCCGCCATGTTGTTGCTGTCACATGACCTACCAGCGTCAGTTGTGTCGCTTCACTGTTATTCATAAATCCCCTCCCATGTCCTCATGGGATAGTTAAGTGTCCATCGAATGCACACTTAGTAGTAGGTCATCTAGGTACTTTTTGCGTATTCGGACATTCTACTCTTTTGGCATACTGTTTTTTGCCTACTATATATTTGGGAAATATTCGATTTAAAAAGAACACGAAACACATTTATGAGAAAAACTGTAGGATGAGAGTTAATTTCATCCTCTGGGTTTTTATTTGGTCAAGCAATATTATTGCTTTAAAATATGAATTTTAGAAAAGTTGTCTTTGAGGCAGAGAAAATTATGTTATGATAAAAGACTATGAAAATAAAATATATTTATTATATAATAATCTGCATTCATGATTTATTCAAAAATGAAACAGTATCAGTTTTCTGTCTTCTGATGTGTTGTATATACTGTCTTGTGCTGTAGAGTAAAGTCCAACAGATGGAGGAGATGGTCAAAGAGCATGAGCAGTACGTGGAGTCGGTGCGTGACCTGAACGACTGGCTCACCTCGGCTAAAGAAGAGCTCCAGCGCTGGTCAGATATGTCTGGTGACGCAGCTTCTGTTCAGAGGAAACTCTCTAAAGTCAGGGTACGTTTATCTGTGTTTACTATACCGACACACACTACCGTTACAAAAGTTTTTGAAAGAAATGAATACATTTATTCAGCAAGGATGCGATCAAAAGTGACGGTAAAGAATTGTACATAGTTAAAAAAGATTTCTGTTTCAAATAAATGCTTTCTATTCATCACAGAATCCTGAAAAAAACAGTATATACATGCACAAAAGCATTAAGCAGCACAACTGTATTCAACATTGATAATAATAAGAGATGTTTCTTAAACAGCAAATCAGCAAATTGATTTCTGATTTCTGATGTGACACTGAAGACTGGAGTAATGATGCTGAAAATACAGCTTTGCATCACAGTAATAAATTACATTTTAGAATATATTCAACTCAGTAAAAGTTATTTTAAATTGTAATTATATTTTACAATATAACTGTTCTGTAACTGTACCTGTTACTGATCTAATAAATGGAACCTTGGTGAGCAGAAGAGACTTCCTTCAAATATATATATGTAAAAAAATGACTGACCCCATACTTTTGAACAGTTGTATAAAATAAGTTTTTGTAATGATAGATATTTTCAGCTGAGCTCTCCTATAAAAAAGCTTGACATTATTGAATTCCATACTGTAACCATGTTTCCATGTCCAAAAAAACATGGTAATCCAGTGATACTTTTTTAAAAGTGGTATTTATAGCATATTTCCTTAAAATTGGACATTATATGTTAATTTTTGTTCATTGTAAATGTAAAAAAAATTTTTACCCTGAAACGTGTTATACACCACACCAAAAACAATTTGGTGAATGATTTACATGAATTTATGAATTTTAACTCCGAATCTGCTAGTATATTTCATAAATGATTACAAAGAAAGCAAGTAACATATTGAATTAAATGTGAAATGTTACAAGTAGTATTTTCTTGTATAAAACATTTTTTTGGGGCATATGCTCTGATATCTTATCATGCACAACAACAGCCAGAAACTTTTATTAAAGGGATAGTTCACCCAAAAATGAAAATTAGTCCATGATTTACTCACCCTAAAGCCATCCTGGGTGTATATGACTAATAAATATGGGTATTTTTCTTACAAAAACCCATGGCTTCGATTCAGAAGGCCTTTAAAGCATTGTAATTTCATTTTAGGGGCTGTTAGACTCCAAGAATCAAGGACGTGAGCGCCTGACCCGTGTGCAGAGCTGTGGAGCCGCCACACGGGACCACACTTCCACGGTGGGCTGTGAGGTTCTGGAGAGGGAGGAGTCCGGCATGCTCTCGGCCTGGGAACAGTGGGAGCGCGGAGCTAAACAAGTGTGCTCTGGTCTGGAGGGCGTTCTATCTCAGATGGCCAACTCAGAGCAGGAGTTCAACAGCTTAGCTGCACAGCTGGAGCAGGACCTGCAGGAGTTCAGCAGCAAGCTGCAAGAGTGGCGCATCAAACTGCAGCAGGTGGAGGAAATGACCTCGGGGGAAGAGGCTGTGCAGGGCTGGCAGATAGCGAAGGTAAAGCCTACAGAGCAAAATAATAAAAGCTAGCTGTCTGTCTGTCTGTCTGTCTGTCTATATGTATATATATATGTATATGTATGTATATGTTCTTTTAATGTTGCTGTGCTTAATGTTTTTATGTCTCAGGACACCCTGGAAGCACTGTTAAATGTGGAGCCCATGTCTGACAATTTGAAGTGTCAGCTCAATGACTTGTGCCGGTTCTCCAGAGATCTGGGCGCTCAATCTGAAAGAGTGTCCGCCCTCATTAAAGAATACAACAGGTACGAGAGCTTATGATCAACATTTCAAGGTTTTACACAGAGACAGACCATTTTTGTTATTGTTAACTAAAAATAAATTGATTAACAATCATTTTTGTTAATTTAAAATAATGCTGAAGTAAAGTAAAATATAAACTATAGATAAAATAGGTTTTTAGCTGAAGTACTAAAATTACTGAAACTTAAATAAAAAGAAATAAAAGAACTTAAAAAAAAAAAAAATTATATATATATATAAATAAAATGACAAACCCAAAAATCAAATAACAAAATTTCACGGGTCAAGCATAAACCAAAAAGAAAACTGAAAAAAATAATTATATATATATATATATATATATATATATATATATATATATATATATATATATATATATATATATATACACAGGTCCTTCTCAATAAATTAGCATATTGTGATAAAGTTCATTATTTTCCATAATGTAATGATAAAAATTAAACTTTCATATATTTTAGATTCATTGCACACCAACTGAAATATTTCAGGTCTTTTATTGTTTTAATACTGATGATTTTGGCATACAGCTCATGAAAACCCAAAATTCTATCTCAATAAATTAGCATATCATGAAAAGGTTCTCTAAACGAGCTATTAACCTAATCATCTGAATCAACTAATTAACTCTAAACACCTGCAAAAGATTCCTGAGGCTTTTAAAAACTCCCAGCCTGGTTCATATCTCAAAACCGCAATCATGGGTAAGACTGCTGACCAGAAGGCCATCATTGACACCCTCAAGCAAGAGGGTAAGACACAGAAAGAAATTTCTGAACGAATAGGCTGTTCCCAGAGTGCTGTATCAAGGCACCTCAGTGGGAAGTCTGTGGGAAGGAAAAAGTGTGGCAAAAAACGCTGCACAAAGAGAAGAGGTGACCGGACCCTGAGGAAGATTGTGGAGAAGGACCGATTCCAGACCTTGGGGGACCTGCGGAAGCAGTGGACTGAGTCTGGAGTAGAAACATCCAGAGCCACCGTGCACAGGCGTGTGCAGGAAATGGGCTACAGGTGCCAAATTCCCCAGGTCAAGCCACTTTTGAACCAGAAACAGCGGCAGAAGCGCCTGACCTGGGCTACAGAGAAGCAGCACTGGACTTTTGGACAAATTTTGCATGTCATTCGGAAATCAAGGTGCCAGAGTCTGGAGGAAGACTGGGGAGAAGGAAATGCCAAAATGCCTGAAGTCCAGTGTCAAGTACCCACAGTCAGTGATGGTCTGGGGTGCCATGTCAGCTACTGGTGTTGGTCCACTGTGTTTTATCAAGGGCAGGGTCAATGCAGCTAGCTATCAGGAGATTTTGGAGCACTTCATGCTTCCATCTGCTGAAAAGCTTTATGGAGATGAAGATTTCATTTTTCAGCACGACCTGGCACCTGCTCACAGTGCCAAAACCACTGGTAAATGGTTTACTGACCATGGTATTACTGTGCTCAATTGGCCTGCCAACTCTCCCGACCTGAACCCCATAGAGAATCTGTGGGATATTGTGAAGAGAAAGTTGAGAGACGCAAGACCCAACACTCTGGATGAGCTTAAGGCCGCTATCGAAGCATCCTGGGCCTCCATAACACCTCAGCAGTGCCACAGGCTGATTGCCTCCATGCCACGCCGCATTGAAGCAGTCATTTCTGCAAAAGGATTCCCGACCAAGTATTGAGTGCATAACTGAACATAATTATTTGAAGGTTGACTTTTTTTTGTATTAAAAACACTTTTCTTTTATTGGTCGGATGAAATATGCTAATTTATTGAGATAGGAATTTTGGGTTTTCATGAGCTATATGCCAAAATCATCAGTATTAAAACAATAAAAGACCTGAAATATTTCAGTTGGTGTGCAATGAATCTAAAATATATGAAAGTTTAATTTTTATCATTACATTATGGAAAATAATGAACTTTATCACAATATGCTAATTTATTGAGAAGGACCTGTATATATATATAGACTGAGAATCACCCAATTAGATGGAAGGAGAGACTCTGATTGACATTTAAAACCACTAATAAGCAATAGTTTGTTTTTTCCCACATAACATTTCAGGGGTTGACAAATCAGAAATTATCGAAAATCGATCATAATAATAGACCAGCATGCAAGACAGTATTAGTAAGTCGTGGGAATGATTTGGTAATTCGTGGCCACGATATACATATTTTACCCCCATGTCATGTGCGGGGCTCCTTAGAAATCCGTACGAAACGTTCGTATTCAGAAGCCCTCATTTTTGCACCCCTGATTTACAGAAATTGGTCTGGTGCTGGGAAGTGAGGACTCAAATGCAGAGATGCACTTCAGTGTTCTTTGTTTAGATAATAAAAGTAAGCAAAATACCAACTAAAACTTTTTACCAGTACGGGAAAAACATCAAGATGTCCAGCACAGCAGGCAGAGCAGGGATTGAGCAAACGACAAGGCTGGGAGCAGGATACGGGAGAACAGCACACATGGAATGCACAACAACGAACTGGCACAGGGCAGAGAACAAATAGAGAATAAATAGGAGAGCAAACAATGAGGGTAATGAGGGAGGACAGGTGGGATAAATAAACCAATAATCAGGAGATTACGACAACAGCACATGGCATATAGAAACAAACAAAACAAAGCCATGTGCTCACACAAAACATGACACAAACAAGCAGCAAATAAGAGCTCTCACCGACTGTGTCCACACAAAAAATGACACAGAACAAGACAACCCGGAAGCACATGGCTACACAAACGCCCGGCCAGTGAAAACGCAAACCAGATGCTCGGCAAAAACACACAAGGCAAGAGCGCACAGTGAGTGAATAAACTCACAACAAAAGAAAAAACATAGAGAATGACTGTCTGAACACCGACACCAAACTAGACCGATTTCCCTGAATCCGAACACCACACATGCAACATATCACGCGAAAGAGCACACGGGCCGAGTGTACTCAAAACCACACACTCACACAAAGACAAGACGATAGGAGTGTTAGAGCTCTGTCAACCAAGAATAAACCAGACTGAAGTGACAGAACCCTGACAGCATCAGAGAGTCTGCAAATGTTAAAAAGACTGAGACTGCATGTTATCAGTGAAATCTTTTTCTTCAGCGCTGTCGTGTGCATCTTTCTTTTTCACCGTAGCCTCAGTCTCCAGGCGTCCCGGGAGTGTCAGGGAAAGGAGAAGCTCCTGGAGCAGCGCTTCCGTGCTGCTTTTCGAGACTTCCAGCAGTGGCTGGTCAATGCGAAAATCAATACAGCCAAATGTTTTGATGTGCCTCAGAACCTGGCGGAGGCATCGTCCAGTCTGCAGAAGATCCAGGTAAAATTGTATTGATTTATTACGAGTTTTCTAATGAATTCCGTTCCAGTTTGGCACACGAAATATAATTCATTGCATTAATGAGAGTACATTTTTCTTATTGCAGGAGTTTCTAAGTGACCGTGAGCAAGGCCACGGCAAGCTAAACACGGTGGCCGCCAGCGGAGAGCTGCTGATGAGTATCATTGCCAAAGACAGAGTGGAGTCAGTCAGAGCCAAAATAAACACAACCAGAGAAGACTGGAAAACACTCATGACAAATCTGCACCAGAGAGAGACCGCCTTACAGGTGTCCGACGCTATGAGAGAAATAAATTCACACACATCTGTTAATCTAGTGACATCTGTTGAGTCTGAGACTCTTCATTCGGGCCAGTAAACTACCACTCAAAACCATGGAAGCTTGTTTCTGCCAGGGAATAAAAAATCGAAAAGGTAATTACGACTTTTTATCTCACAATTTTGACTCATAATAGCGAGTCAGAATTATGAGAAAAAAAGTGCAAATAACCTTTATTTATTTTTTCATTCCGTGGCGGAAAAAATAAGATTCCATACAAAACAGCCATTGCATAACACAATAGCAACTATCTGCAACATCTGAAAATCTAGTTACATTTATTATTCATGTTATTCAATATTTCTTGCAATCTCAAGGCGTATTTAAGTAAATAATTTAGATCATAGGACCTCAGCCGACAAAAAACATTGTAAATTCCTGATCTAGCTAATCAATCGTTCTCTCTTTAAATGTAGCATCATTGACTATTTTGTTCCAGAATCTTCAGTCTCAGATGCGGGACTTTGAAACGAGTGTGGAGCCGCTCCAGGATTGGCTGAATGAAACCGAAGAAGCCGTTCGGGAGAGCAGCAGTCGGCTTCATGACCTCACAGCCAAGAAACAGGAACTGCACAGGTTACAGGTGTAGTACAACGTAATCAATACCACCTTTATTCACATCCATTCACAAGCATCATTCTAGCTGGTCGGAGTAGTCACGCTTTATGGCATCGCTGCTGAACATGAAAAAGCATTCACAACTCATTTCATTTCCATAATGTGACGTATTTCTCTGTCAAATTGGAAATTCAATTAGAAAAATATGTACACTTTATAATATAGTTGTAAAAATATGTTGGGCAGAGATTGTATGCATCATAAGTTATTTGGCTTATGTAAAGAAGGCTAAGTTAAATAGCTATTTGGCTGTTGGTTAACATCTTGGTGACATCATTCGAAAAGCAAAGTCGTTTAAAGGCCAGCCAATTTACTTTATTTTGATACAAGATTATAAAGACAGTTATAAAGATTTGTGATAGTGTTATTTTAGTATTATTTATTTATTAATATTTTTTATATTTTTTAGTTTTTGTAATTTTGTGCTGTTTAAAAAAAAATATTAACTTAATATATATTAATTTTATTTTTATTTTATTTTTAGTAATTTAGGTACTTCAACATTTATTTTAAAATTTCCATTTAGTTTCCATTTAATGTTTATATTTATTTCAGGTTATTTAAATTAACAAAAACTTTTAGTAACACTGATGTGTGCGCAATAAAACCAGGGGTGTGTATTAACCCTCTGAGGTCTGAGCTGTTTTCTGGGCCCTGGAGGTGTTCTGACATGCTCTGACATTTCTGGTTATTTCTGTTACTTGTGACATTTTCATGGCTAAAGTCTAATTACACTGTATTCAGCACAAACTCTGCTACAATAATATATCAACATGTATGTAAAAGTTTGTAGTTTTGAGATAATGACATTTATGCGTGGTTTGTGAAAATACAAAAAAAAATTCTCACTGAAATAAGGCCATGAAACCCATACTGATTATTTCTTCACGAGACTTTTGAAAATTGTATCACGTAGCCTAGAATATTTGCTCTAAAACTATGTGAAAATCACCCTGATTGCTCGTTCAGATAAGACAATATATTGATTTAAAAATTTTACGACGTGTTTTGTGTGAAAAAGCCTTATGCGAGAGCTCATTAATATGTAAGCTTTTCTCACCTGAGAAAGACAAAGACCCTCCCCTAATGGCCCTATTAGGAGCTATCAGGCCCTGCCATTCTGGGCAACCTTGCACAATACTGTAAATGAGGAGATTTAAAAAAAGAATGGCTTTTAAATTGTTTGGATTTATTTACAACACAACATAGTCCAAAGATACACACAGCAAATGCCAAAAAAGCACTTATTGAAAACAATGATCCAAAGACAGAGACCTTTGTGCCATTCCTAAAAACATTGTACATACCTTTAATTTCCAAGGTGTTTGATTTTCACTTTACCATGTTCATGTTCACTGAAGTCCTCAGTGGCATCTGGGCCCTGAAAAAAAAAAGTGAACATACTGACATCAAGAGAAAGGCCTGCACGATTTTGGGAATAAATTTTAGATTTTTCTGGTTAAAATTGCTTTTTAAAATTCACAGAATACACACACACACACAAATGTTTCCAACAATATATAATATAATGAACAGTGAACACCAGGTTTGTTGTGCCTTGTAGGCATAAGCTATGCGCAGTGCTGGATAAAATATGATACATTCAAACGCGATTGCGCTGCAAAATATGATACATTCAAACGCGATCACGATCCAAAATATGATACATTCAAACGCGATCACGATCCAAAATATGATACATTCAAACGCGATCACGATCCAAAATATGATACATTCAAACGCGATCGCGCTCAAATATAAAACATTATGGTTACCATATACATATCTACGTTTGAGCAGATATCCACAAACACAGTAACAGTAAACACGGGTCTAAATATTATAATATTCACCATATATCTAGCAACAGTTCAACTGCAATGTGAAATTTATGCAACAATAGCAAACTAATATGCAAGTATATAATTTCTTACCTTATCTTTCTTGTCTTCAAATCGGGTTCTTCTTCTTCTGATGTAAATCCAATGTAAGCTCAGGCACGTCTTTCAAACTCGACGAAAAGTGAAGTGAAGTGTTTTGTTGTTGAGGTAATGAGCGCGATCGCGTTCCATGTGGAGATTTGCATGTGAATATCTTTTGCGCGAGTAGGCGTGGTAAATTAAAAAATAATTAGGAAGCGTTTGAGAAGCTGGACATCTTGTTGGTTTTATACAAATTACTTAAACAGAGAATATTTGTTTTCGTTTTGAATCCGATCATTTAAAAGTACACACTTAAATGTTTATAAAGGTGTATGGCTCATAAATGTGTGACAAGTATTCGCTGAGTTTTGTTTCAGTTTATAGACGTGCTCAAGAAAAAAAAGTTCACCGTGACGGAGAGGCAGAACGCACACCCTGTCTATTTTCTTTATTTTACAAAAGCACAATGTTTTGATTTGATTGTAAGTGGACACATACAAAAGTAGAAATATCACAGATTCTTTTTTTATATTTCTTTTTTCTGTATGACCATAAATGACGAAGAAATTTAAGTTTATAGTGCTACAATGTGGAGAAAATCCAGCAAAACGCGCCCGCGCGTTTGTCGACCTCAGAGGGTTAACAAAGTAAGCAGGGTCACTTGACTTTAATGTCAGAATGTATGTATAGAAAATGATCAGTGCATGTGATCAAGTGTAGAAAACAGCTGCTTTCATGTCATGCTTTAATCTGCTTCTCTGTCATGCACATTTTCACATCGCTTATCCCCAGTCTTAACGTCTGTGCTGTTCATGTGCTGCCATGTTGCTTTATTAATCATCTGACTAACACAGGACTGTGTGCGATGCTTCTGTGTGCTAACGTGCCTGTGCTTTCACAGTCTCTGCTAGAGGAATTAGCCTCTAAGGAGTCTCAGCTGCACAGGTTGAGGGAGAAGGCCCAGCAGCTGTGGGACGGACACACGGCCGGAAAGGGCTTTGTGCACCGTGTCTCGCAGCTCTCAGCTCAGTACCTAGCTTTAAGCAACCTGACCAAGGTAACGTCCCACCTGTCTGCCCGATGGCTACCCGTCCCCAGTGCTGAAGGGGTCGACAGACTGTGTGCGCACATAGGGCTGTGTCCCAAACCTTAAAAATGCGGTTTTATCTGGTATCAAATAAAGATTGGAAGATCTGTCTGTCTGTCTATCTATCTATCTATCTATCTATCTGTCTGTCTGTCTGTCTGTCTGTCTGTCTGTCTGTCTGTCTGTCTGTCTGTCTATCTATACATCCCATCCATCCACTTTAACTTTTTAAATTTCAAACATGATTAAAAAAAAATCTATCTAAAAAAACAATTTTTCTTAATATGTGCTTTTAAATGTTTACGTCAGTGACCTTCGGTTTTGGACACAGCCCACGTGTTTCTATTTAGGGTGGAGAACACATTTTATCTGAAAACGTTGTGTGGAGTAATTAAGCTCATGAACAGTTATTAATTTCCAAAAGTATTGTTTTTGATGTTATATTCACATTGTATTTAGGTTCTCAATTAAGTACTCAATTGTTGCACAATAATGATGTATTTCGGGCAGTGTAAGTATTGTTATGGCTTAAAAATACTTTTTTTTTAAAACAACAACAAAAAAACAAATCATATGGAATAATCATCCAGACCTATAAGTATTCAACATGACTAAAAAGTGCTGTTGCTTTCCTTTTAACACAATGACTATTTATAATAAGATGCTACCCCTACCAAATAATTGTTATTAACTGTATGTTATGATCATGTATGGATCACGCACATATTATCCTAAGCAAATCATTCACTTTATCTTTGAGAAGTGATTATTTATCCGATGTTATGTTGTGCCTGTCTGATAGGAAAAAGCATCTAGAATCGACCGCATTGTGTCCGAGCACCAGCTGTTCTCGCAGGGCCTGAAAGAGCTGCAGAACTGGGTGGCTGATACCAGTCACATGCTGCAAACCTACTGCACTCCCACCGCAGACAAAAACGTGCTGGACAGCAGGATGATCAAACTCGAGGTGAAGAACAGAGCTGAGAATATACAGTACAGGTCAAAAGTTTGGAAACATTGCGTTTTTTTATATTTTTGAAAGAAGTCTCTAATGCTTATCAAGGCTGCGTTTATTTGATCAAAAATACAGAAAAAAAACAGTAATATTGTGAAATATTATTACAACTTAAAATAATAGTTTTATATTTGAATATACTTTAAAAAATAATTTATTCCTGTGATGCAAAGCTGAATTTTCAGCGTCATTACTCCAGTCTTCAGTGTCACATGTGACATCCAGTCTATCACATGATCCTTTAGAAATCATTCTAATATTCTGATTTATTATGAGTTTTGGAAACAGTTCTGCTGCCTAATATATTTGATGAATAAAAGGTTAAAAAATCTTCTTTACTATCACTTTTTATCAGTTTAACACATCCTTGCTGAATAAAAGTATTGATTTACAGTGAGGAAAATAAGTATTTGAACACCCTGCTATTTTGCAAGTTCTCCCACTTGGAAATCATAGAGGGGTCTGAAATTGTCATCGTAGGTGCATGTCCACTGTGAGAGACATAATCTAAAATAAAAAAAAACCAGAAATCACAATGTATGATTTTTTAACTATTTATTTGTATGATACAGCTGTAAATAAGTATTTGAACACCTGTCTATCAGCTAGAATTCTGACCCTCAAAGACCTGTTAGTCTGCCTTTAAAATGTCCACCTCCACTCCATTTATTATCCTAAATTAGATGCACCTGTTTGAGGTCGTTAGCTGCATAAAGACACCTGTCCACCCCATACAATCAGTAAGAATCCAACTACTAACATGGCCAAGACCAAAGAGCTGTCCAAAGACACTAGAGACAAAATTGTACACCTCCACAAGGCTGGAAAGGGCTACGGGGAAATTGCCAAGCAGCTTGGTGAAAAAAGGTCCACTGTTGGAGCAATCATTAGAAAATGGAAGAAGCTAAACATGACTGTCAATCTCCCTCGGACTGGGGCTCCATGCAAGATCTCACCTCGTGGGGTCTCAATGATCCTAAGAAAGGTGAGAAATCAGCCCAGAACTACACGGGAGGAGCTGGTCAATGACCTGAAAAGAGCTGGGACCACCGTTTCCAAGGTTACTGTTGGTAATACACTAAGACGTCATGGTTTGAAATCATGCATGGCACGGAAGGTTCCCCTGCTTAAACCAGCACATGTCAAGGCCCGTCTTAAGTTTGCCAATGACCATTTGGATGATCCAGAGGAGTCATGGGAGAAAGTCATGTGGTCAGATGAGACCAAAATAGAACTTTTTGGTCATAATTCCACTAAACGTGTTTGGAGGAAGAAGAATGATGAGTACCATCCCAAGAACACCATCCCTACTGTGAAGCATGGGGGTGGTAGCATCATGCTTTGGGGGTGTTTTTCTGCACATGGGACAGGGCGACTGCACTGTATTAAGGAGAGGATGACCGGGGCCATGTATTGCAAGATTTTGGGGAACAACCTCCTTCCCTCAGTTAGAGCATTGAAGATGGGTCGAGGCTGGGTCTTCCAACATGACAATGACCCGAAGCACACAGCCAGGATAACCAAGGAGTGGCTCTGTAAGAAGCATATCAAGGTTCTGGCGTGGCCTAGCCAGTCTCCAGACCTAAACCCAATAGAGAATCTTTGGAGGGAGCTCAAACTCTGTGTTTCTCAGCGACAGCCCAGAAACCTGACTGATCTAGAGAAGATCTGTGTGGAGGAGTGGGCCAAAATCCCTCCTGCAGTGTGTGCAAACCTGGTGAAAAACTACAGGAAACATTTGACCTCTGTAATTGCAAACAAAGGCTACTGTACCAAATATTAACATTGATTTTCTCAGGTGTTCAAATACTTATTTGCAGCTGTATCATACAAATAAATAGTTAAAAAATCATACATTGTGATTTCTGGATTTTTTTTTTTAGATTATGTCTCTCACAGTGGACATGCACCTACGATGACAATTTCAAACCCCTCCATGATTTCTAAGTGGGAGAACTTGCAAAATAGCATGGTGTTCAAATACTTATTTTCCTCACTGTATTTCAAAAAAAGAAAGAAAAAAAATTACTGACCCCAAATTACTGACCAGTAGTGTATATTGTTGTTACAAAAGATTTCTATTTTTAAAAAATTTGCTTATTTTATTTTTATTTTTATTTTTTTTACTTTTTATTCATCAAAGTATCCTAAAAAAGTATCACAGGTTATGAAAAAATATTAAGCAGCAGAACTGTTTCCAACTTTGATAATGAATCATCATATTAGAATGATTTCTAAAGGATCATGTGATAGACTGGAGTAATGATCCTGAAAATTCAGCTTTGCATCACAGAAATAAATGATAATTTAAAGTATAATAAATTGAAAAACAATTATTTTAAATTGTAATAATATATCACAATATTACATTTTTTTCTCTGTATTTTTGAACAAATAAATGCAGGCTTGATGCGCAGAAGAAACTTCTTTCAAAAACATTAAAAATAGTAATGTTTCCAAACTTTTGACCTGTACTGTATGCCACCATAAAAAACATATTTACTTCCAAAATGATAACTGGATGCCAGTTATAAACATAAAATAGAGTGAGGTCATGCAACATTAATGTAGAATACTGAATTCTAGACTACTGTTGAATATTGCATATTATTTTGCATACTACTTTTGTAGTGGGCAATATATACCGTGCAGTATTCAGTAAGCACAGGAGTTTGGACCTCATTCAGAACATTTGATCTAAAGTATGTGACTTTGATTGTTTATGGACATTTGCATGATTTGTATGGGCATTTGATTTCATGGCCCTTATCATGTAGTTTACATGTAATAAGAGGTTTTTGCATACATGTTACCCAGGCTTTACTGACGGCACGTCAAGAGAAGGAAATACAGCTGAAAATGCTGCTAACAAGAGGAGAGTCTGTTCAGAGGAACACCTCCGCTGAGGGTGTACATCTGGTCCGGCAACAAATCGAGGACCTCAAGGACTCCTGGGATGGACTGCTGTCAGCGTCTATTCAGTGCAAAAGGTTAATGTGGTCTTATTAAAATCAGTGCAAAAGCCTAACATAAAAATACACTTGTTTCGTTGATAATTAAATTTGTATTTGATGGATGTCATAAAAAAAAGTATATACACTAATATGTCATGGTAAAGTAATTTTATGTGGTAGCAGAGAATGGTTTATTTTTTTATTTTATATATATATAGTCTGTACACACACACACACACACACACACACACATATGTGTGTGTATATATATATATATATATATATATATATATATATATATATATATATATATATATATATATATATATACAGTATATATACATATTTGTTATATGTATTTTATAATAGTTCCTTTCATTTGTAAACTTTAATTGCCATAACGTTTTCAAAATGATGAAACATTTTTAGAACATTTAAAAAAGCTAGACTTTTTAAATGTTCAGAGAACATTCAGAAATAACGTTTTCATGTTTTAAAGGGATAGTTCACCCAAAAGTTAAAATTCTATCATCCTTTACTCACCCTCATGTTGTTCCAAACCTGTACGAGGTTCGTTCTTCTGCTGAACACAAAAGAATATATTTTGAATGTCGGAAACAAGTTGATGCGCCTTTTATTTTCCATACTATGGAAGGCAGTGGGAAAATGGTTAACCATATTCTTTAAAATATCTTCTTTTGTGTTCAGCAGAAGAAGAAATTCATACAGGTTTGGAACAAATTGCTACAACTATCCCTTTAAAGGGAATGTTAGCAAACACTTATTTTTGTTAGCTTGGCAAGAGGTCTGATTCCTTTTCCTAACAAATGAATAATAAATCTGAAATCATTGCAAATCAGCTTCTCATTGAGATTAAAACAGAAGACTCAAAACTCTAGAACCTTGTACAGACAAAAAATGTTTGTTAATAAAAAGAGTGTTCTTTGCTGAAGTTGAGTTATGTTTGGGTTGGAACAGTCAACTGGAGGGCGCTCTGTCACAGTGGACCAGCTACCAGGAGGACGTGCGTCAGTTTGTGAGCTGGATGGAGACTGTGGAAGAGACTTTAAACTCTGCAGACAAACAGTGTTCTGAGATGAGAGACAAAACCACCAACCTGGGCAAAGCCAAAGTACGGTGTTATTGTCAATGCTTTGAGTCTCTGAATAATTCGTAAATGTATTCAGTCCTGCCTTACAAACATTCTCCTCATTTCAGTTGCTCTCAGAAGATGTTTTAAGTCACAGCAGTGTTCTGGACGTCATATCCATGAAGGGATCCAACATGGCCGAGCACTATGTCACCCAGCTAGAGATTCAAGACTTGCAAGAGCGCTATAACATTGTCAAAAATGAAGCCCAGGTATAATGCATCCCTCATTGGTCACCGTATTGAATGTTCAGCACGTGTTGATGCACTAACATGTTGATGTTTCTGCCACAGTGTGCGGTTGCCAAAGCGGAGGAGCTGGTGTCGGCCCATCAGGTGTACCAGTGCAGTCTGCATGAGTTTAAAGACTGGCTGGAGCAACAGCAGGAGAGACTGAGCTGCTACACACAGCTGGAGGGAGACGTCGAGACTCTAGAGGACACGCTACGCAAACTACAGGTCAGAAGACGTCTTGAAGTGGTTATTGTGAGGGACATTAGATGCTGAGAACGTTTGACACCTTATTTGTTCATTTTATCTTTCTTTGCTTAGAAACATCTTGCAGGACTTCTAATATTTTTTCCTCTTTTAATGACTAATGCTTTATTTATTTAGTTGTTATATTTAGAAAAAAGTATTTGGCAAATAATTGAATATGTCATTTACAAACATTGTAATGCTTAAGATAAGATTAGTAGTACATTTATATTCAAATATAATTATTTATGACAATATATTAATTCAGATTTACCAGTAAATATGAATAATTAGGAATGCTCCTATATAGACATGTTGGTTAATTCGGATAATCGATTGTTTTTATTGTAAGGTCTGATATTATAATCTCTTAATGTTTTTTTTTTTTCTGTTGCTTAAAATCATGGTCATAATAAATCTGAAATGTTATACATTTAAAATATGTAAATATCAGTCATCAAAAAATTATAATATATGGTAGAAAGATGTATAATTGCTTCTACTGACATAGACAATACTGTCTGAAGTACAAAATATTATTTTATATGATAAATGTAAATTTTATATATTTATATTCTGTTATATTGAGAAACTGGTGTTCATAATTTAAATTAATTCTAAACTAAAAATTATTTCATGATTCCAGAAGTTTCAAGAGCCGTATGTTCTTCAACAAAAACAATAGTTATTAAAGGAAAAAAAAATCTTAGCATCATGATTATATATTTTTTTTTAGCTTTTTAATTCAGTTAGAATTTTTGAATATATTAATATTAATAACTAATTATTTTACTTATAAGACACTTTATATTTAAATTTTTATTATATAAATATTTAAATACAACTTAAGTTAGATTGTTTGAAGATATTGATATTAATAATTAATTATATATTACTTTAAAATATGCTTATTTTTATGTTTTATATTTTTAATAAAAAAAATTCATATATTTTTATTTTCATTATAAAAATTTTATTATATAAAAATTATTTTAAGCCATCTTGCAGCCCCCCTTGGAGGGGACCTGCCATTTGGTTTAGAATGACTGATTTAAAGAAATGCCATTATTAGCCAATACCGATGTGATCTACAATAGATTTTTTTGGGGGAATTATCTGCTGAATATTTTGATTTCTTGGGATTTCAATATAAATATGCATTAGAGAAATACCTTGTATCCGTCTCCAGGAGCTGCAGGTGCACTGCACAGAAGGTCACGCTCTGCTCAACACGCTTCTGGTGACCCGAGAGCAGGTGATTCCCTGGGGCGTCCCGCAGTTAGAGGACCGATGCTTGGAGACGGTCCAGCAGGAGTGGGGCTCGTATCAGGCCCGGCTGGGTGAGACCAGATCTCACCTCAACAGTGCCCTGGCCAAACTCCGGCAGATTGAGCAGAAGTTCCAGCGGCTGGATAACTGGCTCAAGGGGATGGAAACTAAAGGACAGTTACGTTCCGGCCGTCGCTCTGACAGAGGAACAAAAGAGGCACAGCTGCATCTCCTGAAGGTTGGAACAGGAAACATTGACTGAAAATGGTGTAGGATTTACTTCAAAATTGCTAGTAATTGCAATTTGAATAAAATGTGAAATTTTGAAGTAGAAAGACTTTAAGTTGTATTTTCTTGTAAAATGCTCACCAGTAATCTGTTTAATTTACAACTTCAAAAAAATAACTTTTTACATAAGATTTACCATAAATCTGAATTGGTACGCTAAAGGTTATAGGTTTAAACCCAAGATGAGGTTATTCATGAAACTGTTGCTCCAAAAGAACTGTTCCAGTATGTATGGAGTCAGTGATATATTGTTGTGATTGTTTCTTCAGGGTTGGCATGAGGAGGTGCTGGCCTATCAGGAGGAGATCGAGGGTCTCAGTGTCCTGGCCCAACAGGTTTTAGAAGAGATGCCCATAAGCAGCAGAGTCAGTGCTAGAGCCACACAACTGACGTCCCGCTATCATGCCCTGCTGCTACACCTGCAGGTACACTTTAAACACAAATTGACCTAGCCTATTAAATGAAGACATACCATAAACCTTCTATAAAGTGTTTATAAATCTAATTATAATCACCTCAGACTAATCCTGAAGCCGCCTTTCCACTGCGCACGACATTCGCATTCGATTGTCGCATTTCACCCCCTGGTGTCAGTCGCAAGGAACTTTGAAATTGGTCGTGAAGCAACCGTTACCCTCGGCTATTCACAATTGTAAAATTAATGATTTTAATGAATATAATGCATGCATGAATATATCCACACAAAACGAATGACCCTCAATACATCTAATATAAAAAACAGTCGATTTTATAGAGCTAATCAATATAAATATTGATTTAATAATGATACAAATATTTTTTCAGCCATAATTATTAATAACCATCATTTTGCAGGAATAGCGTTTACATTAAAGTATTGAAATATTGGTAATTCTAGCTTCGCGCTCATAGTTTTGATTAGAATACATCACATCCGGTCGACCGGTCGCATACGGTCTAGCCGCAGAAGTTCAGATATTTCAACGCATCCGAAGCTCAAATCGGATCCGAAATTTCCGCATAGGCATATATGATCGGAACTCCCCGCAGCTCCCGTACGACTCTCCATTGGAAATGAATGACTTCCGGTCTGACGGCTGTCGTTTGTCGTTTGCAGTGAAAAGGCGGCTTAACCCTAAAAACAGTATTTACTCTATTTATGAATAATCTTTCCAAAATGGATTGTGTGAGATTTAGCTACACGTAACTTCTTGAGGCAGTTTGGTACCCAAAGTATAGAAAAGTAAACCCACAAAAGATGGCTATCTATATCGGTGGCTTATCATAATTATTTTGTTTTTAAATAAACCAATTTGTGAAAGACCAACCATAACTCAAACCTTACCCCTAAAAGACAACCTAAAAAACATAATTTACTTACATTATTTAGCACTCTTTCCTTCAAGGATATATTATCACAATGAAGTCAGATTAAGATCATTTTTTGGGATATTTTGCCTTTAAAGTAATGATTTGAAACACACACACTTTAAATACAACAATGCTGAATTGAACTATTAATTTTATATGTATTTGCAGGACACTATCAAGCAGCTGAAGGAGGAAATGTCCATTATTGAAGAGTCCCAGAGTGTCTTTAGCACCTTCTCTGATTGGTTGAGCACAGCACAAAAGAACTTCAGTAGTGTGACCAGCACTACCATTGATGTGGTTGATCGTGTTTCCATGGAGAAGAAGATGAAAAAATTAGAGGTATGATAAATATGATCTTTGGTTATTAAGAAAAAGCAGCTTTATACTTTAACGTGTGCAAGTTTACACTTTCGTTCAAAACTGTGCAGTAATGCAGTCAAAAAAAAATTTTTGTGTACAAAATTAAGAATTTTATTCAGTAAGGTTGCATTAAATTAATCAAAAGGGACAGTAAAGACAAAAATAAATGCTGTTATTTTCTATTCGTCAAAGAATCCTGAAAAAATGTATCATAGTTTCCACAAAAATATCAAGCAGCACAACTGTTTTCAACATTAATGATAATAATACAAACTGTTTCTTAAGCATCAAATCAGCATATTAGACTGATTTCTGAAGGATCATGTGACACTGAAGACTGGAGTAATGATGCTGAAAATTCAGCTTTGCAACACAGGAATAAATTACATTTTTAAATACAGTTCTTTTAAATATTACTGTCCTTACTGTATTTTTTTTTTTCAGTAAGGACAAGAGGCGTTTTTCAAAATATATAAAAAAATCTCCACAGACCCCAAACGTTAGTGCATATCCTCATATGAAGTTCTTTTTTTTGTCTCAGGCTCTGCAGGGTGATATGGAGCTGGGTCACACCTTCCTGAAGACCATGCGTGAAAAGACTGATCGTGCCATGACGTTCCTGGAGGAACCTGAGGCAGAGCAGCTCAAGGAGGAAGTCGACACCCGACTCTCCCAGCTGGAGGCGTTGATCAGAGCTCTGCGGTCAGAGCTTAGTGCCACAGAGAAATCCATACAGCTCTCTAAAGACTTCCTGGACAAATACAAGACTCAATCACAATGGCTCACAGACACAAAATCACTGCTGGCGTCTCCTGTGGAGCCAAAGGCTGAACTTTACCAAAAAAAGGCTCAGCTAGCCAAATATAAGGTGAGCAAAAAAATTTTGTGAGAAACGAAGACATGATAAATCACATTTGTGTGAGCATGAACAATTATGCATAGTTTCTAATCAGTGGCGTTTTCTTTAAGACTGCAAGGGAAGCTCGGCTTCCCCTATAATGTCAAAAAATTAATGGTCAAATATGTACTATTGTATTAACATTTTATTGACTAAAATGCGTTAGAAAACGTTCGTCTCAAAGACGAGTTCGTTCAGAATCAGTTACATACAGCAGGTCGGCTGACTCGATTTCCTTCTCATACATTCCCGTAGCGTCACAGTGCATTTCCCTGTTGAAGCCCAGCTTCCATTGACTTCAATGGGGCTGCTTCGAACTGTTTTTTTCAGCGCTTCGAAACTAGACGGTCATTGGATAAATGCTGCGATTATGTCCCGCCCATGGAAGCTCAGCTTCTCTGGGGGTGAACGGGGAGTGGGCAGGCCTGGACTCCGGCTTCCGCGTGATGATTGGAGGGTCTGTCGAAAGGCTGTGTCTCCTTTTGATTGACAGCGATTTCATTCAATAAAAAGTCGCTGATGTTGAAGCTGTTCGAGCGCAGTCCCATCGCGGATTTTTCAAAGACAAACTGCTGCAACCTATTTCTTGGTATTTGCTTGTCGAAATTGCTAGCCAATTTTTATAATACATTTCACACAATTATACATTTATACCTTTATTATATTATTACTTATTATATTTTTTATATTATTATTATTATTAGTAATAATTCAAAAATAATTAAAAAAATATCTTATTATTAGTAGCATTATTATTATACTTTATTATATTATTATTTATACCTTTATTATATTATTACTTATTATATTTTTTATATTATTATTATTATTATTATTAGTAATAATTCAAAAATAATTAAAAAAATATCTTATTATTAGTAGCATTATTATTATACTTTATTATATTATTATTTATACCTTTATTATATTATTACATTCATTTTTCACAGAGCATTTTCTTGAAAAGGAACGTAGAATTTAAGTATAAATAAATGAATATTTTTTAATGATGTAGGCCGAAAATGAGCTTCCCCTCTTTGAAAGACCAGCAGCCGCCACTGCTTCTAATACAGCCGTCTTCAGAGAGTCATGTAAACCCTTTACTATGTCAAATGCTTCCTTTGTCCCCCTCTAGACAATCCAGCAGAACATCCAGTCCCATGAGTCAGCTGTCAAATCGGTTATAGAGAAGGGAGATGCACTTCTTGAAACGATCCGGGACCCGTCTGTCAGCGAGAACATTGGCAAGCTGAAATCCGACTATCAAGACTTATGCAGTAATGCCAAGGTACTGTCATGCATAATACAAGACCCTTTGAAAACGTGTCTCTGCTACCTGTGTTCCATGCATTTTGCTGGTATGTTGTAGGTTCATGTTCAGAGTTTGACGGAGAGCGTGAGAGAGCATGAGGACTATAACAGTGAACTACAAGAAGTAGAGAAATGGCTGTTACAGATGTCTAGCAGGCTGGTCACTTCTGATTCCACGCAAAGTGGCAATTTAGAGACGGCCACACAACAGCTAGCCAGACACAAGGTGTGTGCACTGTTATTATAGCTATTATTTATATCTTCCAGATATCCCATGAACAACAGCTTTGCATCAACTTGCAAGCCATGAAACTACCATAAAAATAAATAACAATCCATGCAGAAGTCAAATAAACAATTTCATAGTCTGTTTCCTCTCACTGTATTTTTACATATTTATATTTTTAGATACATAAGCATAAACATATTTAGTTTGTAACTGCTGACTTTTCTTAGCTTAATTTTTGTCAATTCTATTTCTGATTTGGCCTGTTTCTTCACAGGCAATAATGGAGGAGATTGCTGGTTTTGAGGAGCGTTTGACCAGCCTGAAGGACAAAGGCGAACGTCTCACCAGTAGCTGCACGGAGCAAGTGCAGGCCAAGATCAGTCAGCAGATCCAGGCACACCAGCAGGGAACCAGAGACAGTTATTCGGCTATCTGCAGCACGGCTCAGCGTGTGAGCACTCCTGCTAATAAAGGGTTGCATTATCAGAAATGTCACCTTATTTATTTCATAGTCTAATGTTTAACGTTTGGCTCATCAGGTGTATCAGAGTCTTGACCGTGAGCTCCAGAAGCACGTAAGCCATCAGGACACCCTGCAGCAGTGTCAGACGTGGCTGTCCACCGTTAAAGAGGAGATCCAGATGCAGACGCAGACTCCCTATGGCCTTCAGGAGGCTCTGAAACAGGTAGATGCCACAGAGCAGGAGAGTGATTGTGAGAGTGAACTGTTACAAAAACCAACTTAGAAGGTGTCTGAACAAATTTAGACATATACTGTATATATATATGTATGTGTATGTATAAATATATAAATATAAATAAATATATATATATATATATATATATATATATATTATATATATATATATATTATATATATATAAACTTTTTTTCATGAGTTTTCAGACCTGTCAAGTGCCACCTGTCCTGCCAATTTATAAATATTCTTTGAACAGGAAGCTCCTTCTGACAAAATACATGATTTATTGTACTGTATAAGACCACTGACAAAAATATCAGGATTAAATTGAATATATAGGCCTATTAGTATTTAAATAAGCAATTCTTTAGTCTTTTCTGTTATTTTGTCCAAAAAACATAATGTGAATTTTAAATGTATGTGTTTAAATTGCCTCCAAAAGTGTAGCTTTGGACATACAGTAACTTATTAAATAAATATATTAAAATATAGAATTTATTTTTATATCATATATAGATTACAGTAACTATTATATAATTAAGTTTTATATATATATATATATATATATATATATATATATATATATATAAATTAAGGTAAATATATATATTATTTTATTAAAAAGGGGAATTGCATAGACATTGTTTACAGCACTCGTAGAGCTATTGTTGTTGTTGTTATTATTTTTTGCACATATATGTTTTAATGATATGTAGTAACATGTTGACTACTTACTCCACAGATGAAGCACTTCAGGGCCCTACAGGAGCAGGCCAGTACATATCTTGACCTGGTTTGTTCAGTGTGTGATTTATCTGATGAGTCTGTAAGGGCTACAGCTGCCCAAATACAGCAAACCAAAACAATGGTGAGTTTGATCACACAGACTTATCTAATGTCGCTTTGGGTTGTAAAGTTAATCTAGTTAATAAAATATGATTGATATTGTCATTTCTACAGATTGAGGAGAGGATGACCATTTCTCAAGAGCTGTCAGATAGCTGGAGGGAGATTAAAGAGCAAAAACAGGAACTCGCGACACTTTTCCAGGACATGGAACAGCAATTGCAAAGTCTCTCCAGGAGACCTGCGGAGCTGGAGCCCAAGATTGCTCAAAACATGCTTGATCAAGCCAAAGTAAATATATGTGTCTGATCTTGATTAATGTAATGTTTCTATATATTTAAAAATGTTATGTATATAATTTTAAAATAAAAATATGATATATCTATATTATGAATATACTGTATATATTGGTTAATGTAAGTTGAGGAAAAGTTGTCTATGATTTTATTGGTTAATATTATTTTTTGCCTACCCTGGCCTTGATTACATCAGCAGAACAAGAACAAAAGCTAAATGTTTCAAATATGGAGAAAGTTATTACATTTTGATGACAGATTATGACAACAGACATTTTTATTTTTTAGGATAATGTGCACCGATGAATTCTGCACAAAAAGACCAGGGAGATTTATTTATAACGTAAAAGAGTCCATTTTCATTTCTCATCTTGTCTCTTTTTATGCTTGTCTTATCCTCTGTGCTCATGTTGCCTGTAGGAATTTGAGCAGCATCTTCAAAGCAGACAAAGCACTCTGACTAAAATGACAGAGCTTGTGAGTAAGCTGACAGAAGGGAAGGAGTCTCCTGAGCATACAGACATTGGTCGATTGAGTCATGCATGGCTGGAACTGTGTCATCAGGCTAACAAACTGCATGCTCAGAGAGAGGAAGATCTGCAAAGGACTAAAGAGTATCATGACTGCATCAGTGCCATGGAAGCCCTCTTTGAACAGGTGTCCAAGGAATGGGATAACCTGGCCAGGTAGACCTATTATTCAGGATTTAGTGTAAATGTATTTTTATGACACGTTTAATTAGTGCTACATTGAAAGTGTCATTTGAGACTTACATTATTCTTTCATGATTTGGTAGAACTGATGCTGAGAGTTCATCTAATCATTTGGAGGCTCTTCGGAAACTCTCAGTTGTTCTTAAAGAAAAGATAAACACACTTGATGACCTCAAAGAACAGAAGCAAAAAGTAATGTATCACCTAAACCTGGATGACAAAGAGCTGGTGAAGGAGCAGATTGGCCACTTTGAGCAACGATGGGCCCATCTAGAGAGCCTCATTGAGAGAAAGATCCAAGACTCCATTGTGACCCTTGAAGATATGGGCCAAGTTGAGGCCCGTTTGAGGGAAGCTCGCGAATGGGCCGAGGAGCAGCAGCCTGCCCTGTCCGAAGCCATGAAGATGAGTCCTCCCCCTGAGCTAGCACAGAGTTTCCTCTTTGATCATCTCACCATATGCAGTGAACTGGAAGTCAAGCAGCTTCTGCTGGCCCAGGCCATGAGCGATGCAGATAGGGTTTTAGCACATCTTGGGCTAAACGAAAGGCAAAGACTGCAGCAGCTTATCTCAGAAACTCAAGCAGAAGTGGAGTCCTTGAGCGTCAAAGTGGCTCAACGTAGGAAACACCTAAGCAAAGCCTTCACTGAGAGAAACCAGTTCCTGTTGGCTGTGAATCAAGCTATCACCTGGGTCCAACAGAACGAGAAGAAAGCACAAGCAGAGGATTATGTAGCCCTTCTTCCCGATGACCTATCTAAGCAGGTGAGGACATGCAGGAACATCCAGAGTAGCTTGAGGGCCTACCAGAGTGAGCTGACCTCCCTGTGGTCCCAAGGTAGGGATTTGATGAAAGATGCCTCTGAAGAAGAGAAATCAGAGATGTTAAACAAGCTCCAAGAGCTGCAGAATACCTTCGAGGTTGCCCTACAGAAGTGTAGCCAGAGGCTTCAGGAGCTGGAAAAGGTGTTGGTGTCTAGAAAATATTTCAAGGTAGATCTCGAGAAGATATGCCAGTGGTTGAAGCAAGCTGATATTGTTACCTTCCCAGAGATCAACCTCATGAATGGAGATGCAGAATTAAGCTCTCAACTTACAAAATACCAACAAATATTGGATCAAGCCATGGAATATGAGAACCTTCTGCTAACTGTGCAAAGAACGGGTCAAGAAATACTTCCCACTCTGAATGAAGTCGACCATTGCTACTTAGATGAGAAATTGATTGCTCTTCCTCAACAGTACAATAATATTTTAGGACTAGCCAAAGAGAAACAAGAGAAAATACAGCAAGCTATCCTTGCCCGACAGGAATATGCCTCCTTTATTGATATCACCCATAAAGCACTTAAAGAACTTGAGGAACAGTTCTACAATTTGGGGACGCAGTCTGTCAGCCTTAAGACTGAGGAAGTTGTCAGTCTTCTGGCAGATTATAAAGCCCTCCTAGTGGAGTTGACCAATCTCGGACAAGCCGTCAGTGAGCTTAACCAGAAGAAAGAGGGATTTCGAAGCACTGGTCAACCTTGGAGACCTGAAGAAATGACTCAACTTGTTAGCCTTTACAACGGACTCAAAAGATTGATTGAGCAGAGGGTAGAACATCTCGACGACACTCTAGAATCTTTCGAGGACCATCAAGCCATGGCTATGCAGGTTGATTCCGAGCTAAAGGCCACCAAAGAGCAACTGGTGAAAGTCAATGCGGAGACACAGTCAGCTGAGGAGAGATTGAAAAACTATCATGCCCTGGCCGCTAGTCTTCAAGGTGCCAGCTCTCACCTCACTCGACTCATGGAGCAGATGGATAACCTGGTATCCCACATGGATACCGCTGCACACGAGGCTTCAAAGCAGCGGGTGACCTCTTGGCAGGAAGAGCTTCAGTCATTACAGTCAGCTGTTGGAGAACTAATTGTTGAGTGTGAGAACAGGTTTGTGCAGAGTAAAGACTTTGAGACCGAAGTCAATCGGACCTTAACTTGGCTCCAGCAAATCAAAGATGAACTTGGCTCTGAGGTGGTGGTAGATGTCAAGATTGAGAAAGTCCAGGAGGAAATCCGGAAGCAACAGATAATGCAAGAGGAAGTGCAGTCGAGGCTGAGGATAGTGGCGGCTCTTAGCACCAGAGAGAAGCAGAAGTACACCAGTGCCAATGAGCTTGTTCCCGCTCACGTGGACTCAAGTCTACAAGAGATGGCCAAGCTGGAGGCTGATGTTCAGCGTGCCCTGAGCTCTAAACAGGCAAGTTCTATTAAAACCATCAATTCAACGAAGACTCTTAGTTAATGCACAAAAACTTTGCATATATCTTCACCATTATGTTGTGTTTTAGATACTGTGCCCCAACATGGGATTCTGGTGTGCCTACCAGGCCTCTTAATAAGCTAAGCCAGCAAGAGTTTCTTAGTCAACCAATGGCTACCCTACACTCTTAAAAATAAAGGTTCTTTATTGGCATATATGGTTCCATGAAGAACCTTAAATGTCCATGGAACCTTTCCATTGTTCAAAAAGTTCTTTATAGTGGAAAAAGTTCTTCACACTTCGATAAAATTGTTCTTTTAAGAACTGTTCCATGAACGGTTCTTGGGGGAATGGTCCTTCTATGGCATATAAAACCTTTTGAAACCTTTATTTTTAATAGTGTAGCTTACTATTAACTAATGAATCCAAATGTTTCTCTTATAGATTACATTAGAGCAAGCTCTTGGCTTGTGTCAGAAGTATCACTCCAGAATGCAAACAGCATGTGAGTGGCTGGAGGACGCTGTGGGCTTCTTGCAACAGGCCAGTCTCGGGGTGGACGTGGAGAACTACGAGGAGTGTTTGAGGCAACAAGAAGATATCATGGCCACTGAACAGGAGTTCCTCGGTGTTCTTGAGGAGCTGGAATCGTTGCCACCTCAACTTGAAAACCTGGTCAACCCTACATCCAAAGAGCAGCTTCGACTTAGTGTGGAGTCTGCACAGCAGAGAGGTGTGGAGGTCAGAGACCAGCTGCAGTGCCACCAAGACATTTTAAACAGGTACAGTTTGGAACACAGCAGTTTTCCAGAACATTTGACCTCTTAGATATATTAAGAGTTTGTTATTGTAAATTGACCCAAGTTTGATGCCAATAAAGACTAATTATTGTAGTTATAATGTGACCTTTTCAGCTGTGTTGCCCAGTGGAATTCATATCAGGAGGCCAGGCAGACAGTCATTGAGCTGATGAATGAGGCAGAGAAGAAGCTAACAGAGTTTTCCACAGCCAAGGCTGCAACGGGCCAGGAAGCTGAAGAGAAACTCAGGAGTCATAAGGTGAGCTAAGTATGCCATATTGACTCTCTTTCTTGAGGAAATAAACTTATTCAACTGTCTACATGATGATAAACCAATTCAAAATGTCTTCATCTTTGGCCTGCAGTCATTAGTATCCATGGTGAACAGTTTCCAAGAAAAGTTGACTGGTCTGGAAGAGCAAGCGTCCCAGTTAGAGCTGATTGGAAGTGACGCCAGTAAAGCCACCATAAGTCGATCCATGACCACAGTGTGGCAGCGCTGGACCAGGTTACGCAGTGTAGCACGAGGCCAAGAGAGGGTGCTGGAGGATACGGCTCATGAATGGAGAACTTTCAGGGAAAAGGTGCAGTTTCACTTGTGGCCAAATATTGTTGGACTCCCCATTTAATTGTATGATGCTCTGTCCCTACACAAATTAAGGAAATGTCATAATAACATTTAAATCACAAATCAAATGGTTTGAAATGGTATATTGAATATATATTTAATGGTACAATCACTTGGGTTAACAGGTTAATGCCACAAATAATTATATAGTTTTTTAAACAAGACAACTATGTTTTTCAGATGATGAAGGTTAGAGCTGTAACAGAAGAGCTGAAGGGCCGTGTTCCTGATTGCACCGCTGAAAAAGCCTCCAAAGCCACATTACAGTCACATCTGGACCAATACGAGCTGGTTAGTCAGGACTTAGAGAGGGAGCAGTCTTCTCTAACTCTCCTACGACAGTACGCTCTCAGCCTGCTACATGATGTGGAGGTGTCTGTGCCAACTGCTGATCATGAGCAATTACCAAGTCTGAAGGAGATCAAAGCCGTGCAAGATAAGCTAGAGAGGTGTGTAATCTTTCTCCAAACCAATATGAGATCCAGCACCAAAATATTATTATGTACAGTGCAAAATATGCTAATCTGTTTAGTACTTTTAAAACCTGTCAAAGAAAAGAGTACACTGTTTTTTTCAAGCATCACTAAGATTTGCTAATACCAATATGATGACATATATTTTATTCAATTTTAGTTAAACTATTAATTCAACTGTCTACAGTAACCAATGTATTTGTAGCTTGTGCAAATGGTAAAAAGTGATTGAATGCTAACCAGTTTAATGTCAGTGTAGTTTTGCTTCCAATTAATGGCTTGAACAGAAAAAATGTTGATAATTAGCCTGTACCAGCATTATTGACTGAATGCTAATTTGTACAACCTGTGTCTCTTGTAGTTTCCTGCAGAAGGCCAGGACAGGAAAGACTCGGGTCCAGCAGGAATTATCGGACAGGGAAGGTGTGGAGAGAGGACTGAGTCTGGTCAAGAGCTGGATCCAGGACTCCAGGGAGCTCCTGCTGAACCCCACATCTGATCTGGATATTCTCACACAAGAATTGGAGGTGAAAAAAAATTTAAAAACAGTATTTAGTATCCAACACTATTTTTTTGTTTTCAGACTTCAGTATTCTACACTATTGACACAATTTTGCATGTTTAATTAGGTGAAGTTGAGCTCATTGCATTGTGGGATGCAGTACCCAATGCAGTATTTCTTGATACTACAAGAAATTTAGAGTTTCTGGTTTTGCATGCATACAGAATATTTTCATATTGTTCACAGTATAAATACTATAGTGGTAGTATGTAAATAGAATGGTAGAATGAATTTGTCTGTCTTAATTGTATTTTAAATTTGTGCAGGTGATGCATGGAGAGCTGATCACTCATCGTCAGAATGTGGACAAGCTTGCAGAGCAGCAGCAAAGTAAATACTTAGACCTGTTCACTATTTTACCATCCGAGATCTCAATGCAGCTGGCTGAAGTGTCCCTGGCACTGGGATCCATTGAGGACCAGGTACATAATTACCCTTTTTTATTGTTTTCATAGTGTATTAATTGGCAGTTTCTTACTAAATCATAGGAGACCAATGTTTTGAACAATATTAACCTTTTTACTAACACTTCATAATATAAGATATAAATGAATTAATCCATACCTTAAGGTTCAAGCCAAGGAGAGAGACATCCAGAAGACCAGAGTTATCAAAGAAGAGTTCAACTCCAGAATTCATGATGTGTCTGAAAAGTTGAAGGCCATCTCTACCACTCTGAAGGAAAAGGCCACTGATATTGACCAGGCCAAAGATGAGGCCAGAGTAAGTGTTGCATCCTAATAATCTTTATATTGATAACATTTTTATGTGTTTACTATAAACAAATTCTCACTGCCTTGAATGGCTATAAAGTACCTAAACTCCCTGCTGTATTTCTAGCGTCTCTGTGATGAACTTGACGGCTGCGGAAGAAATCTCGCTGAGCTAGAAGCCGCAGTGCAGGACTTTGGTCGCCGTAACCCTCTGATAGCCACACAGCTAGCTGATGCAATTGCCAAATTACGAGAGATCCATCACCACACTCTTCGACTGGCTGAATATAAGACGATATGGTTGAAGAAGGTAAGATACATTGTTTTACAAAAAAATGAAAATGAATCTACTTCCTACAGGTTATTTGCTAATTTATTACATGTATAAGAGTCTTTCAAACATTGTATGTGATGTGATGTATTTTTTCCCATAAGGCGGATGCACATTTAGATGAGTACAACGAGATGTTTGAGTTCATAGTGAAGTGGACAGACAGAGCCAGGAGCCTGGTGAAGGCCAACATAATTTGGAACTCCTCCTCGCACTTGCAAGAACAGATCAGGATGTATCAGGTGAACTTCAACGCACACAAGTCAAATGTGTATATAACATTTAAGTCCATTTTAGTGCAATTATTAGTTGTCTACTGTAACAGTTAATAATCTTTTCTTTTGACCCTGCAGTCTGTTCTGCGTGAGTCGCGTGAGCTGCATGGTGACATGGAGGCCATGCAGGAGAAGGTGGAGATACTGTCTGAGACGCTGCAGATGGAGGCCATGGGACAGCAGGTGTCAGAACTGAGCCGTCACACTGAGGAGCTGGAGCAGGGCATCAGATCACGACTGCAGAGTCTACAGGACGCAGCGAAGGTTTGAGCACCTCAACGCGCCTAAAATGATTTCCTCCTTCCTCAGATTTAAATATATTTATTACTCAGCATGACTGACTTTGTATTTTCTTTTAGGACATGGAGAGGTTTGAGAATGAAGTGAAGGCCCTGCATGTGTCTCTGGAGCAGGTTCAAGCCACTCTCACGTCTCCTGAACTGGGCCGACTCAGTCTAAAAGAACAACTGACTCAAAGACAGGTACATTTATCTGCTTTGATCCTGAATACATCATTTATTTGAGCCCTATTATTCCATGCACAGCCTACCTGCATTATAGATATGTGTAATAAAATTGATTTTAAGTTTAAATTTAGTTATGGAGCAGTGGCTTAGTATTTAGTTTAATCTAGTTTGATCCTGTCCTTCTTCCTCTTTTCCCATGCTTTCTTATATGTGTCTGGCTGTAGTTTACATGGTTAAAGATCTGGTAACAGAAAAGTTCTTCTGCTTAATTTTTGATTGCTTTCTGTGAACCTGTTTTTTGTTACATACTGTAAATACAGTAGTTTAGAATGTATTCTTAGAATGGATTTTTTTATTTTTTAGCGTTTGCTGGCAGACATGGAGAGCTTCAAGCAGCAGGTAGAGGACGTGCAGGAGTGTCATAGTGCTCTAAGAGTCCCTGAGGAAGTGGTGACCAGTTTGTCCATCTGTCGCACTGCTCTGAATCTGCAACAAGAGGCCAGTCAGCTGCAGCACACCGCCATCCAGCAGTGCAACATCCTGCAGGTAAGTCGGAAAACGCATCCAGGCAAGCATTCGTTATGCTTGCTCTTTCGGAATGCAAACAGTATTTTGGACAGATAATGCTGGAGAATCATGTCCACAGATAGAGGTTGGATAGTACTGTATGCACCACAAGTTTATTGAGACACAAACAAACAGAAGTGCTACTACTGTTTCACTACTGTTGATGCGCCGAGCAGATATTTTGGATTCTGAAGTCAGGGTTGTTGCTGTTCCTTGAGGGGGCGTTCCAGTTAAAAGTTCCTACTGAGAACTCGGAATTTCCGACTTCCGAGTACATATGGAACACACCATAAATTATCCTGAATCCTGAGTGCTTTTAGGTTATTAGGCACAAATGCTGTCTTTGTTTTATGATCTGTAAGAAAGGATTATAAATTTGGGATGCATTCAGAGGGTTATTTTTTAGAATGGGTTAGGTTAGGTTTTGCTATATTAAATGTCCCCAAAAACACCAGGCTAAAATATTTAACTCAACATGATGTAACAGCTTAAAGGAACTAAATAGTGTATTGATTTGCATTTAAATATTTCAAAGGTGTCTGAAAGAGGTTAGTTAAGGGGTAAGGTTAGGCTGTAGTAATTAACCCAATTTAAGAACAATAGAATTCCAGTAGGACTCATCATGATATAAAAATACATGTGTACGATATCTGTTTTAGGAGGCAGTGGTGCAGTATGAACAGTATGAACAGGAAGTCAGAAACCTGCAGGCCATGATTGAAGATGCTCACCGGGTCATTCAGGACCAACCTGTGAACACCAGCAACATCCAAGAGCTGCAGGCACAAATCAATCATCATGAGGTGCAGTGATATTTTAGTATTATTTATACTATTATAGTATTTACTTATATTACTGTCATAGTGTTTGTTAATATTTTGAATTAGATTTTTTTTTTTTTTTTCATTAATTTAATTAATTAATTATTTTTTGTATTTAAAAAAAAATATTTCTATATAGCTTTATTTTTATTTCAGTTTTGGTAATTTTAGTACTTCAACCTACACACATTTCTGTTTATTTCAGTCAAGGCAACATTTCTAATTTTCATTTAAGTTTAGGTTTTTCATCTAATATTTATATTTTATTTTATTTTATTTTAGCTTTATTTCAATTGCCAAAAAATATTTTAATAGTTTTAGTTAACAATAGCAACATTGATGAGGTGTCACGTATATTCACCTCAGTGATGCCACACTAGCTATGTTTCCATCCACCTATTTTTATGCAAATTTTTGATTATTGCTTAAAAAAACC
The DNA here is from genome assembly GCF_963993115.1 of Abramis brama. Classification (NCBI taxonomy): domain Eukaryota; kingdom Metazoa; phylum Chordata; class Actinopteri; order Cypriniformes; family Leuciscidae; genus Abramis; species Abramis brama. The sequence continues at coordinate 10,070,569 of NC_139983.1, read as the reverse complement.
TGGATGGAAATGCCAAGATGTGCATAAATTCTAAAAATGCACATAAAAAACGTATGCGCCCAATTTAGGAGTATTATTTTTTAATCCAATAAGAAGATATGCACATAAACTTGGAAAGCAAGATAACATAACTGTGTTTGTTGCGTTTCATATGCGCGCTTTGAGGCACAAGTTAGTTATGATGAAAAAAGAGAAATTGTTGCAACTTTCATTTATATTAAAGTTATTTTACTCCAATTTTCCAGGAAGTGATGATTTAGTTCTCTTGAACACATGGGGTGGAAACATTGCTTTATTATATATTAAAGTTTTGCATACAAGTTAAATTCGCGTCTTTGGATGGAAACATAGCTACTGTCCTCAAATCTCATTTTTGTTGACTTCTGTTTGTGGTTAGCTATACTGATCTTTCCTGTTTCTTGCATTAACCTAAAGGGCAGCTAAATAATATATTTTGTCATCTCTTCTGTGTTTATTTTGATCTAAACAGGAACTGGCCCAGAAAATTAAGGGCTACCAGGAGCAGATTGCATCTCTGAACTCCAAGTGTAAGATGCTGACGGTGAAAGCTAAACACGCCACCACTCTCCTGACAGTGAGTGATGCAGAGGGTTTGAACGAGAGTCTGGAGGAACTGGATGGTGATGCTATTAAAAGAAAGACCCAGTCACAAGTCTCGGTACGTTATTCTGAACATGGGCGTGCCAGTATAATCGTGGGATAAGCAAACAAACTAGAGTAGTAAATGTCTCAAAAAGTGATTGCTATTTGTTCTTGTATTCTAAATAATTGAGTGCACTACAAAAGCCATTTTTAATCATGTTTAATCATTTAATCAGAATATTTGTCTTATAGATATCATCCTATTTGTCCTTAAAACAAGGTCAATTTACTTGAGAAACAAATAACATAAGATATTAAGACTTTTAAGAAAAAATGGATCTTTAATATCTGTAGTTTCTATTTTATATTTTAATGACTATAATAAGTACAGTTTTCACCATGAAAATAGCCAAATAATCTGGCATGGCTTACAAAACAAATATATATATATATATATATATATATATATATATATATATATAAAACATAAATGTCTTACCCTTTTAGCATTTCTTGTTTTAAGCATAAATCTAATCAAATTTAGGTCCAAAACAAGAAGAAAAAAAATTCTGTGAATATATTCCTTGAAAACAAAGCATGCATTATTTTACACACTTTTGCTTTTAAAAATATATTTATTAAATGTAAATGTAACTTATTTTAGATATTTTTGCATGAAAACCACTTAAGTACTGAGAAAAAAAATCTAAATAAGAGATCTCTTATCTCACTCTTACCTGAACGGTCTTTATTTTTCCATCTCTCAGTGATCTTTGCATGTCATAATCACTGAACGTTACAGCTCTGTGAACTGACTGACTAATATCTTCTGCTCTGTGACTCTCTCTGATTGTGATGCTGTCAGATGTCGGCTGGTCGCTGTCAGTCTCTCCTGTCTCCTGTGACAGAGGAGTCTGGGGAGGAGGGCACCAGCAGTGAGATCTGCTCTCCTGCTTTCTGTCGATCTCCCTCTCCTGTCACTAACACTGAAGCAGCCATTAGCAAGGTATTAGCAGTAATGTCAAAGCATTTGGTGCTTGATCTTATTTCTCGCAGACTTTTCCCTGCCTTTTTGCAATTATCAATTTCACCTTAATCTGTGACAGACAGCAGTGCAGTGACTTTTGTAGCACATTAACATGATGTATTTAACTTTGCATTGTTTTCTCTTGGACTGTCCTAAATGTAGATGTCCATGGGAAGAGCCACTCTCACCAGAGCTCCCCTCCAGGAGCTGTACAATCCCACGCTGGAGTCGGTAGCCAGTTTAGATGATCTTCAGCGCTCGTGGGAGACCCTGAAAAATGTGGTACGTTGGTCTTTTGTGTTCAACAGTCAGATGCACCAGGATTTAGAATCTGGTCTTTGGGTTGTGATTGTCTTCGTGTTTTGCAGATAAGTGAAAAGCAGAAGACGCTCTACGAGGCTCTGGAGAAGCAACAGCGCTATCAGGGATCTGTACAGTCCATCTCTACTAAGATGGAGTCCATCGAGACCAGATTAAACGAGCCCCCTATGCATGATCTCAGTCCTGACAGACAAATGGTCCTATATCAGGTGAGCCTGTTGTAGAATTGAAATCTGAAGGATTTTCTCTGTTGCCTTTGCTCCAGCTATATAGGAGCTTTATAAGAATATGGATGCAGAACAAAAACAAAACTGTCACACTGCCATATTCCTCCAGAATCAGATGGAGGAAATCGTCAGACTGCAGGATGATATAGATGGGCTTCAGTCCAGCTTCACAGAAGAGCTGATGTCTGATGTCGTGGACTCGGACTCTTCGGATCAATTGGCCATGCAGTCCACACTCACTGTACTGGCGGAGAGGATGGCCACCATACACATGAAGGCTTCAGGAAAACGCCAACTTCTTGAGGTATATCTATATATATATATATATATATATATATTCCTGTGATGGCAACAGGTGAGGCATAGACTAATGCAAAGAAAACGAGTGGGTGGGGTAAAGACATGACAAACAAAGGAGCACATGGCGAACATAATAAACAGCAACCACAAAACACAAAAAGACAGACCCGGCTGATCAGCCGGGAGTCCTGACAGATGCTCAGTAGATATTCATAGATGTTTATGGTGATGTGTATAGGAGCGACAGAGTGAACGAGTGGAAAAGCAGCAGCAGGCGCAGGCTTTACAGAGCTACCTGAACCAGGCAGACCAGCTGGACCAATGGCTGCGGAGCACTCGTGGTAACATCACTTCCTGCTCTCAGGACTCGGAAGACATGGAAGAGCAACTCAGAGACTGTCAGGTTAGAGCGCCCTCTACTGCCGATTACTGAAATATTAAAATTATTTATGATTTACTGTTTAATCGAAAAAAGAAAATGCATTATTTTGTGTTTCCCTGTGAAGGCCACCTTCCCTTCCCTTTACCTCTGTACAGATAAAACGTTATCAGAATGATTCCAGTTCGCATTGATTGTTCGCACATTTTTTGTATTATGCAGACCAGACAAGTAATTTGGCAATGTCAATTTGTAAAGAAAGACTAAACGCCTGCGCACATATATATTCAAATGCGCATAGCTATAGACTAAACACATAATATGCATGTGCACGCCGTCACCGTTTTCACAGATTCACGTTTTTTAAGTATACACAGAGATGATAATGTTTTTTAAAAAATTTCTCGAGCCACCAAACACTGTTGTCGTGCAAATGAACGGCCAGAACAAGAAAGTTTTCTGTTTTCAGTTAAAACAGTGTTGTGTAAGCGGCCCTTAAGTTAATAACTAATGATCTTTGCAATGGTGAATCAATCAAAAACTAACTTATTATTCTCTTAACTCTTTATTCTAGAGCTGCTGTAAAGACAAAACAATCTCTGTTACTTTAATTACCTATTATCACTGTAAAGCTGCTTTGAAACCATCTATAAGTGCTATATAAATGAAGGTGACTTGACTTGACTTGACTTGACTTGACTTATTATCTATCGACATTAAGGCCTGCTTTGTGTTTTTAAACGAATGAGTTTTTGTTAATTCCTCTCAGAGAACAGGATACTTTATCCGTAAACGGCAGTATTAAAAGACCTCTGAGCATTCAGATGGATTGATTCTTAAGCGTCTGTGGCACGACCCATAATCAGATTATGCAAATGTATCAGCGTAACACTGTTCACAGTTGGCTTTGAGGACATTAGAGGATTCCTGTGAGAGGATTGGTGCTCACTTGCAGTCTGTTCCACCTCTGATTGCATATTCATGAGGGTGACAGCAGCATTAGTGGTGAAAGGGGTGGGGCTTCATCTTTGTACGTAAATACAAAGTGGCAGATGTCCCAAAGCGGAACACCTTGAATTTTTTTCGTAGCATATGCACTGTGTAGACAATTTTCAAGTGAATTTGGGATATAATTTGAAGTACTTTCATACATTCTTGTTGTTATCCTCAAGAATGCATGTTTACTGTGAGCATGGCACGTGAGGGATTACGGATAATGTACAGGGCTGTAGGTGTTTGGTAAGGTCCTGGGATGAGAGCTGCAGAACCATGTTTGAGCTGGCCTCTCTTCTGTTGCTCCTGCAGAACATGCTGCTGGAAATCGAGGAGAAGGTGATGGCTCTCTCCGAGCTCTCCAGACACAGCGAGAATCTTCTGCTGGAGGGCCGACCGGAGAACAGGGAGGACGCGGAGCAGCTCTCCGGGAAGTTGCGTACGCTGAAAGGCAGCCTGCTAGAGCTGCAGAGGATGCTGCAAGACAAGCAGATCAACATTCAGGTGAGACCTCTGAATCAAGGCTGGAACCTTAGACATGTTTGTTCTAGAGGTTCATTTGGAAACCCTAAATTGAACCCTAAATAAAACCCTAACCGCTATATTGCTTTGATATATATATATATGTCATGATACTGAATGATTTCCTTATGTATATACTAAATATCACTGTATTAAATGGTGCTCCAAATTCCTTCAAGTTCCATGGCCAAAACATTAAAATGGTACTTAATAGTAATAATGATAATAATAGTAATACATTTTATTTGTATAGCATCTTTCATAAAATAATAATAATAATTATTATTATTATAAAATATTTTATCGACTATTAACACCATCTCTGACCGTGAGGAGGAATGAAACAAAAGCATTCTTTTTTATTATACAATCTTATATTAAAACAATTTTTCTACAGCAAAAAAACTGTATGTTAAAGTAAACAAGGTCATTTTTTTGTAAGTACAGTTAAATCCAGGATTAAAGTAAAATCCATGTTAAAATAAAAAAAGATTTTGGTAACACTTTACAATAAGATTTCATTTGTTACTAACATGAACTAACCATGAGCAATGCATTTGTTACTGTATTTGTTAATCTTTGTTAACATTAGTTAATAAAATATACAAAAGTTCATTGTTTCAACTAATGTTAAGAAATGCAACTTTTTATTTTAACAATGTATTAGTAAATGTTGAAATTAACATCAACATAATAAATGCTGTAGAAATGCAGTTCATTGTTATGTTAACCAATAAAACCTTATTGTAAAGTATTTTATTATAATAAAGGTTTTATTATAATAAATATACATTTATTAAAATGAAATAGATGTTTTATAATAAATTTGAATATAATTTTAAACAATTGTGAATATAAAGTAAAATTTGACCCACTTTTGTGAGATTCTCTAAAAGTTTTGTCTTTTATGTCCTGCAGGCGACATTAATTTGGGAGGAGTTGAAAGGCCTTCAAACATGTGTAATAATGATATATTTCATCATAGTTTTTTTTTCTTGTCACTCCATGTGCAGAATAATTCAGCAGCACTGGGTTCTGGGTCTGAATACCTCAATCTCATGCATGGCTTCCTCTTTTCCTGCTGTTATTCACAATAATATTGCAGAATATGAGAATGATGACTGATGATTTGATTCATGATTGTATGATCTTTTGATAGCATAATTCAACAAGGAATTTACGGTATTCAAGACTATTAATCCGCTGTATGTACTCATGTTTGCATTGTCCCTCTCCCGCAGGATTCCCTTCAGGAACCGTCAGACTCCAGTGAATCAGACTCCAGTCTGTCCCAGAGTCCAAACATGCAGGACTGGCTGGCCCAGGCCCGCTCCACACGCAGCCTACAGCACCAGGACACCCTCCAGAAACAGAAGGTACATAACATTTCACAAGAAGAAGAGTGATCAAAATATTTAGAACTATCAACATTGTGTCCCCCAGTGGGACTGAATCTGTAGTAAGGTGTTTTAAATAAGAAAGCATCTACTAAATGAGGAACGATAATATATCATGTTCATTCAGGAGCTTGAAGAGCAACTTGCAGAGCAAAAGAAGCTGTTGAAATCTGTAGCAAGTCGTGGAGAGGAAATACTCACCCAACAAGCATCACCCGTCAGAGCCAGGTACCATTAACCTGCATTTCTCTCTTTCATTTTGACCTCAAACCTTTACTGACTCTCTCTTTACAGTTCTGTCTGTCAAATGTTCTGCAGTGCGACGGAGACCCTGTCCCCTGATATAGAGCTGGAGGGAGACAGTCAGGCCGTGAAAAAGCAGAGGAGAAAGAGATGGGAAAGTCTGAAAAAAGACATGGTCACTAAACTACAGCTCCTCATGAACACCCTGGAGCAAGACAGCAAACAACCGGTACACTGATCTCTTTACAGTGTCCACATCGCTCAAATGTAGAGTAGTTGACCAAAACATTAAGATTTTAGATTAAAATGCATATTTTAGGTCAGCAATTTTTAATCACCTTTCAACTTTTTTGCAGATTACCTGATTAGCTATAAAGTGTGACAAATGCATTTCTGAAAGTGCATACATTCAATGCAGTCTCTCAGTTAATGAGTATACAACTATTTAGGCACGTCAAGATCCAATCCGATTCCAAGACGAATCTTGATCTGCTTTTTTTTCTTATTAATTAGTTTACAACTTGAAAATCTCAAAATCTTTTTTATTGATTTATTTACATAATATGTAATGATAAGTACTTTTCTCAAAATAATTACAAATTAAAAAAATTTAATTAAACAATTGTATGTTAAGAATTTTAAATATATAAGCTAATATAGCTTCAAAACATAAAAGCAAGTAGTAGCCTAAATAATAAAGAGGAACAAAGCATAACATATTACAAGCAATTAACAAAGAATGCTTTCAGCAGAGTATCTGAACGTTTTCCATTCAAGAGCAGTGAGTGATTTTACTCTTTCTCAGCGTTACTGTTGTTTGATCATTACTGATTTCAAAAAGATATTGTGTGCACATCCAAAAACTTTTGGCAGGTGCTCGATCAAATGAAGCATCAAACTCAAAATAAACAAGAATCGGCACACTGCCACTTCCAAGGATTTATTAAAATGAACAACGTTTCGACCCAAAGGGTCTTCGTCAGTCGTGATTATTACTGATGACATCATAGACAGAGGGGCATCTAATAAGCTGCATTCACACTAATACACAGATCTCTTTTGAAATATAACATGTTTTTTGTCCTGTCTTATCCCTTAAGACATAACTGGCTGTGTTTACATTAATTTTGCGTCATAAAAGCATTTTGAGTAATTGAGCAATCTTTTTGTCTCCCACCCCTAACAACTATACATTTACAATATATACTTGTATACAGTGAGTATACATTTAAATTTAATGCAATTGGCAGATGCTTTTATCCAAAGCAACTTACATTGCATTTCAGGCGTACATTTGATAAGTTTCCTGGAAATCAACCCTATGACCTTGGCATTGACGACCTTCATCTCATAAATCTTTTTATCAGTCTATGTTGCATAATATCAGTCTCTCTTTCCCTTTTTCTGCATTTGGGTTCTCAACTATCATTTTACTTTAAACTTTAGCACTATTCTTTTTGCAGCCTGGCTGCCTTCAGGGAATGCAAAAGATCTTGCATAACTGTGGCACAGTTGTAATATTCGGAAACCCTCTCTGTTGGTGGAGTGTTTCGTAAAAGTTTTATATTTTCTAACAGTTTTACTCCAGAACTGCTTGTGTGAAGACTGCCGCCCCGGTTTATAAGAGAGAGACTCACGTCCAGGACAAGTCCAGCCTGATGTCCCTGCACAATGGATTCAGTCAGACAATAAAGGAAATGACCCCTCAGGTAGACACATTTACAGTATATAAAACAGTTCTGGTGATTTGATGCATGCATTTGTGACGACACAATTGAGTATTGAACTGAATTGTATTAATGCACCTAGTTCCTTAACAGCCTTAACACTTAAGCTAAAAGAACTGTAGTACTTGTTATGAATGCTTACAACCCTAACCATGGTAAATCACTATAATGCACAACCTATTGCTTAACTTGACAGCTTATCATATCAACATGTATGTAGGTGTCCTGAACAGTGTATAATGTGTTATTGTTTCCACAGGCCACAGAGCGCGAGGTCATTCTGATGGAGCAGCAGCTTTATTCAGCAGTCACAGCCTCTTCCTCTTGGGTGGATGATGTGGAGAACACACTGTTTTCTGGCCCTGCGCTGCTGACGGAGAACGCTGAGACACAACTGTCCAATTATGAGGTCTAAACTTTGAGCGGCAAATTTTGCTAGATATTATCTGATTCCTATCTGAGACATCATATTCGCCCACATTCAGTTCTCCGGATGTTTGTTTTAAATAAAAGACATTTTACACTAAACAATATAATATTATATATCCACATATATATATATGACTTCTGGACAATAATTTAAGTATTTAAATTAAATTTAAATTTTATTATTAAAACTATTAATTATGTTATTAAAGAACATTTATGTTTTATATTATTTTAATAAAAAACTAGTGCTTTCAAATAGATTAGTCGCGATTAATCGCATCTAACACAAAAGTTTTTGTTTACATAATTTATGTGTGTGTGTATATATGTATGTATGTATGTATGTATGTATGTGTCTGTGTATGTGTATGTGTGTGTCTTTGTATATAAACGTACACTTCCATTTTAAATGTTTGGTAAGATTTTTAATGTTTTTAAAAGAAGTCTCTTATGCTCTCCAAGGCTGCATTTATTTGATTAAAAAACCCCAAAAAAAACAGTAATATTGCGAAATATTATTACAATTTAAAATAACTCTTTTCTATTTGAATATATTTTAAAATGTAATTTATTCCTGTGATGCAAAGCTGATTTTTATCATCATTACTCCAGTCTTCAGTGTCACATGATCCTTCAGAAATCATTCTAATATGCTGATTTGCTGCTCAAGAAACGTTTATTATTATTATCATCAATGTTGAAAACAGTTATGTACAAAGCATTTTCATATTTTAAAAGTTAATATTTAGAATTATCTTTTTTTTATTTTTTATTTTTTATTTTCATGTTAGTTTTAGTTTTAATAAATTTAGCACTTCAGTTTATTTATTTGAGTTTGTTGCCAAGGGAACATTTCTCATTTAGGTTTTTAAACAACACTGCCAACTGTGAAAAGTAAAACTATACATGTAGATAGAGCTGTAGAATTAACTGAAACACATTTATAAATATCTTATCTATATTTTTTTGCTTGCCTCGCAGACATTGGGAAAAGAAGTGACGGAGGTGACCGGGGTGGCCAGCCACAGCCAGGGCCTGATCGCCAGCTCTGTGGGTCTCTCTGAGGAAGAGCAGACCCTGATGAAGGACACTCTGGACTGTCTGACGCGCCGCCTGGGAGCCCTGGACTCGGCTCTGGACCGCCGCTGTGACACCATGCGGAGCAGAATGCGGGAGCTCACGGCTTTCCAGGTGGGAATTAGGCCTGATGGGCACCATTCAGTTCGGTACATGAAAGCAACGCTGCAACATCATCTCAGTTCCTGTTTCTTTTCAGACGGAGTTGCAGCATCTCTTTACAGCGATTAGTGAAAGCAAGTTCCAGGTTATCCAGAAAATGGCAGGGGTTCTTGACCATACAACAACTAAACAACTTGAAGTAAGACATTTTTTTGATTATTAATTAATGTATTGGATTAACAGTGATTTTAGTTGTATATCAGTATCATTTTAGTATTATTCATACTGTATACCATTATAGTATTCATTAATATTGAACTAGCTTTCATTTCAATTTTCATTTTAATGTTAGTTTAAGTTATAGTCATTTTGTAGTGCTAAAGTCAATTTTAGTTAAAAAAAAAAAAAAAAATTCTGTTTAGCTTGAATTTATTTTTATTTTAATTTCAGTTTTTTCAGTTATTTAACATATATATATTCAGTAATTTTATTACCTCAAATTAAAGGCATAGTTCACCCAATTTTTTAAAATTCTGTCATCATTTACTCACCCTCAAGTTGTTCCAAACCTGCATGAATTTCTTTCCTCTGCTGAACACAAAAGATATTTTGAAAAATGTTGGTAACCAAAAAGTTGATGGACCCCATTGACTTCCATAGTACTTTATTTTTTATATTTTATTTCAGCTTTATTTAAATTTACAAAAATGATTGGTAATAGTTTGTTTTTAGTTAACAATAACAACACAGGTAGCACAGTTATCGTTGTGAACTCTTGTCATTTTTGTTCTGACAGACTATTGCAGAGGTAGAAGAGACGCTGAAAGACTTTGAGCACAGAATAACAGAGCTGAAAGCCAGAGGGGCGGAGCTACACCCGGACCAGTTCTCCACCAATGAGCTGCTGAAGCTACAGGTACACGACCAATCATTGGCATCAACATGGGCAAAATAAACACTTTTATTCTTACATTCACTTTTGTGCACTATATTATTATAAAAAAGAGAAGCAGACAATAAAGTCCTAAAATATAATGGTTAAGACCTGAAAATACCTGGGTCTTCTCAAAGTTGTCCATGTGTGTGCTGGACAGGATGCTTATGAGGAGCTGGTGATGACGGTGGGCTCTCGACGGAGCGGGCTGAATCAGAATATGGCACTGAAGAATCAGTATGAACGAGTTCTGCAAGATCTTATTGATCTGGTGGACACGGCCCAGGATAAGATGACCGCTGACCAGAAGATGATTGCCAGCTCAGTAGAGGACGTCCACAGCCTTCTAGACAAACACAAGGTACACCAAACTCCTAAACACGTCTTGTGTGTGCGTGAAAAATATGTATATAACCTTACTTCAACTTGTGTCCCTAAATGCTTCATTTCCAGGAATTTTTCCAAGGCTTGGAGTGGCACATGGTCCTCACTGAGACATTCTACAAGAAAATTAGTGCCTTTGTTTTGCCACGTGAGCGTCAGACTCTGGAGGAGACGCTAACTCGCGCTCAGGATGTGCTCAAGCAAGCGCACAAAAAAGGAGTTGAGCTGGAGTGCATCTCAGAGGTAACATGATTTTTATTCGGTATATATATATACACACTATTGTTAAAAAGTTTGGGGTTTCAGTAAGGTTTTTTTTAAAAAGTCAACATTTACAGACATTTATAATGTTACAAAAGATTTCTATTTAAAATAAATGTTCTATTCACCCAAAAATGTTGCACAGTTTCCACAAAAAATATGAAGCATGTTTATTGAGCAGCAAATCAGCATATTAGATTTCTGCCAGATCATGTGACACTGAAAATACAGATGCTGAAAAACAGGATGATCCGAGGATTGGTGCGCAACAGATCCTTTACGTCATTTACAAATATCTGTTGATATTAAATATTATATGATTCGTGTGATCGTGAATAGGAAAGTGAAATTTGTGAAATGTGTGATTTCCTTTCAAAACATAGTATGCGGCTTCGGGCACATCCCAAATATTTATAAATATATGCATAGTAGCATTTATATTTTAAAGAATGGAACTGTTTCCTACATACTTATCTGTTTGTATGTTTGTGACTTTATCAGACATGGAGTCGTCTAGTTTTGGACTATCAGACCCTGTACCGTCTGCTAGAGGCTGTGGAGGGCAGTCTGCCGAGGGTCGGCCTGGTGGAGGAGACAGAGGAGAGACTGAAGGAAAGAATAGAGCTCTATCAGGTACATAAGAAAAGTAATGAATCTTCAGGCATGTTAAAATTAGATATCTGGAGTAACTTGCCAACATGGGTATGATTAGTGTATTAGGATAGATATTCTAATAATACCAGACTTACTGTATGTGATCAACTTTCCAAATTGACCTTCCATGAACTTCACCTAAGGCCCTGAGAGCAAGTCTGATGGAGAACCAAAACAAGCTTCATCAGGTGCTGGAGGAAGGGAAGCATCTTCTGTCAGATGTGAGCTGCTCCAGCCTGGAGAACCAGCTCACTCTTTTGGGCGAGCACTGGCTCAACAACTCCACCAAGATTAACAAAGAGCTACACAACCTGGAATCCATCCTGAAGCACTCAACCAGGTCAGGGGTTTTAGAGTTTTAGAATGAAATTCATTGTTTTATTGATTGTGCTTGTTATTGTGCTTGTTGAATGTGCTTGTTATTTGTCACAGGTATAAGCATGAGTCTGTTGAACTGAGTCGCTGGCTACAGGAAGCTCTGGAACGCTTGGAGTTCTGGAACACACAGACTGTTGCTGGTCCTCAGGAACTGGAAACTGTTAAAGACCAGCTATCGGCTTTTCTGGTTAGTTAAGTCTTAAATGTTAATAAACCACAAACATGGGATGTGTTTGGGATGTTGATGCATTTGGTCAACCAATTTCACAAGAAGAACCTACTGGCCCACGCATTGCTGATGAACAGAATGATGCTGCTAATTTATTATTGTTTTTATATATTTTTTTGTAATATTTTAATATTTAATTTAATTTAATTAATATTTAATATTTTTATTTTATTTTTTATTAGTTTTTTTTTATTACATTTTTAATTAAATTTATTTTTATTTATTTTTATTTTTATTATTAACACTTGTCCTGTGTACGGTTGTGGGGATGCTGGAGCCTATTTATTTATTTGTTCATTTATTTATTCATCTTCCATCCAACCACCAATCCATCTATTTATCCAAACGCCAATTTATCCATCCATAATCTAAACGCATTTATTCATTCTTCAAACCGCTTGTCCTGTTGGAGCTTAATCCAGCATCTTGGGCCATATTTATAATAATATTATCTTATAATTTTTTTATTATATAATAATATTCACAATTTAATGTTTTTGCCAATGGTAAAATAGTTTCAATAGAAGCTTTAATGAATAATTATTAATAATTAAATATGTATTATTTGTGTAATTATTTAAATCCCTGCATGTCCATTATGGAAGGAATTCTGGAAACCACACTATATAGACAGTACCATGTGTTGTCTTGTCTTGTGTTCAGGAGTTCAGTAAGGAGGTGGAGACTCGCTCCAGTCTAAAGGCCTCAGTGCTGAACGAGGGAAACCAGCTGCTGAGACTGAAGAAGATGGACACCGTGTCTCTGCGGTCTGAACTCACCCGTCTGGACTCTCAGTGGTCTGAACTGCTCGCCCGCATTCCCATTGTTCAAGAGAAGCTCCACCAGGTACAGACCAGCTCTTCTGCGGATGCCGCTTTCTAAACAGGCTAATCTGGATTAGATAACAAATAGGATTAATTTCGATTCTGAGGTTCATAGTACCCGTCTGATCTTTCTTAGTCTATTGTCTTTTAAAGATATATTGTTGATTTGTTTTAGTCTCAGATGGATAAGCTGGCATCCTGTCACGCTATCGCTGAGCTTGTGAACTGGATTTCATTGATGGAGAGAGTGATAGAAGAGGATGAGGAAAATCTCAAAGGGGCTGTTGGGTCAAAGGTCATCCAGGAGTACCTGCAGCGATACAAGGTGACTTCATTTTTCAGTTTTACCACAGTTAGAGTCATCAAATGTGAAGTGACATGTGTTGCCAAGTATGGTGTCCCATACTCGGAATTTGTGCTCTGCATTAGACCGGATTTTATGACGATAGTCAGAAGACTAATTACTAATGACTAGCCTAATTTGTGTGGAGTGTATGTTTTTACATACTGTTGTTTTTCTCTACTTCTCTAGGGCTTCAGAGTGGACGTCAACTGCAAACAGCTGACTGTGGACTTTGTGAATCAGTCAGTGCTCCAGATCAGCGGTGCGGATGTGGAGAGCAAACGCAGCGATAAGACTGACTTCGCTGAGAAACTGGGCGCCATGAACTGCCACTGGCAGATACTGCAGACACACATCACAGAGAGAGTGAGACTTCAGATTATACTTCTACACACTTCTCAGACTGACTTTATGAAGATCATTGCATTCTGACATTGTTACAGTTTGTATACTTTTAAGAAATGTAAGATTAAACATTTTAAATCTTGCATTGCTTTGCACTGATTAAACTGTATGTTCTTCAATAAAATCAATAGTTATTGAGGGGTGAAAATAGAGGATTTTAGTTTACATCTTGATTTTTTTTAGCATTTTAATTAACCATTTATTATTAATTATATATACTGTAATACCCATAATTAATTTAGTTATTCCACAAGTCTAAAGAACTGTATGTTCTTCAATAAAAACAAGTTGAGGGGTGAACAAATATGATTTACTTTTTTTTAATTAATTTATATAATTTATTAATAATTGATCTTAATTTATAATAAATTATTATTTTGTTATTAATTATAATAATAGTAATATTAATTGTGAATTCTAATAATTATATAATAATGATAATTATTATTTTAATACATGATTAGATTAATTATATAAATAATAATATACATAATTTTAAGTCACCCTGCCACCCCCTTGGTTGAGAACCACTGTATAAAAATTGTGATTATATACTGATTTATACTACAGTTTTAGTTACTGTTTGGGATATGAGGGTTATATTGTAAAATAGCATAAACGTGTCATTTGTTACATTTAATTTTTGTTGTTTCAGATGCAATATCTGGAAGGCTTGTTGGCATCCTGGGTTGAATACGAGGGTAAAGTTCAGGGTCTTCAGGCGTGGCTGAACGCTCAGGAGGACCGACTCAAGAGAAAACACAGGATTGAGAATTTATCCTCCGTACAGAACGCACTCAAAGACTGTCAGGTTTGTCTTATTTCATTCAACATGACCTCTGTGAGGTGGCTTTCCCCACCACCGTAAATCAGATTGTTTGTTGTTTTATCTTACATGTAACAGGAGATGGAGGAGATGGTGAAAGAGAAGGAGAGAGAGCTGGAGAAAGTGGAGGATCAAGCCTGTGCTCTTGTCCAAAACAAGACAGACGAGGCTTGTGCTGTTGTCATGGAGTCTCTACAAGCCCTGAATAACACATGGGCCAATCTGGACCACCTGGTATTACTTTTTATTTCATTTGTATTTCATTTTAATTCGACCATAATTTAATGCTGCCTTAGAGTTTGAAATTAAGGTTTTGAACAGAACTTAATTGATGTATTTATGTGTGTGTTTGCCTCAGATCGGGCAGCTCAAGATCAGCCTGAAGTCGTTCCAGGACAAGTGGAGTCAGTACAAACAAGCGTCTGAAGAGATCAACGGATACCTGACGGAGGGACGCTACTCTGTGTCCCGCTACCGTCTGCTCACGGGATCTCTGGAGGCTTCACGGCTGCAGGTGGAGAGTTTACAGGTAAATCAAGTTCCTGTTCGTCTATTACTCTGCTAACTATGAATCTGAAGGGGGAAAATGACTCCTATTCTTTTTTCTGACATCTTTAGAACCTGCAGGAGGAGCTTGAGAAACAAGAGAGCAGCCTGAGAAAGTTTGGATCAGTTACACATCAGCTTCTGGAGGAGTGTCACCCGTCTGTGTCTGACACTCTCAACAACACACTAAAAGACATCAACGCCAGGTGCATGTGGTGCTAAATTTGATGCTTCATCAGTGTTTTTTTGTTGTTGTTTTTTTATGTTTCGTCTCGTCGGCTTACCAAGGCTGAATTTATTTAAACTAAAATAAAGTAAAAACAGTAATACTGTGAAATAGTATTACAGTTTAAAATAACTCTTTTCTATTTTTATATATTTTATATAAATGTAAATTTAAATGTAAATTATTCCTGTGATGACAAAGCTGAATTTTCAGCATCATTACTCCAGTCTTCAGTGTCACATGATCATTCAGAAATCATTCTAATATGCTGATTTGCTGCTCAAGAAACATCTCTAACTTATTAATATTCTTTGATTAATAGAAAGTTAATAAGAAGAGCATTTCTTTGAAATAGAAATCTTTTGTTACATTATAAATGTCTTTATTGTCACTTTTTATCTAAAACGTACCAAAAGGACAATTCAGTTGACAATTTTTGAACATTAATCATGGTAGTACTTTTTGAAAGGATCATGTAGAAACATGTAAATAGCGTGGCATTACTGATATGGTAATCTTTAAATGAAGTTAAACCTGTAATGTCAATGTTTTCTGTGTGTGTTTTGTGGTATGCAGGTGGAACAGTCTACAGGAGGAGATTGTGGAGCGTCTGAAGAGCAGTAAGGGTCTCCTGCAGCTTTGGCAGAGCTATAAGGACCTTTATGGACAGAGTGACTCCAGCGTCCAGACACTCGAGGAGAGAGCAAACCAGATGCTGAAGACAGCAAGCCACAAAGACATCACTGAGGAGGAAGTGTCCACCTGGATTCAAGACTGTGCTGTGAGTGAAACTCAGATTGCCTGTCTGTGTGTGCATGTGAATATGAGTATGTAGCAAATTAGCTCTAACAAATATTAATAATCAATAATAACTTGTTATAATTGATTATGAATATTTGGATCAGTTAATAGAATAAACTTAATGTCGTAAATTAATATTACAATCAATGAACCTGTTTGTGCTGTGAACACTCAGTGTTAATTGTTTATTAATTCTAAGAAATGTACATTTCCGGGGCATGGGAAATGTCTTTCTTACTGTACAGTACTACTAAGAGCAAGTAGTCAGAATCTATGATTAGGGACTCCAATATATGAGCTTGAGACACGGACAACTTTACGTGTGACATGAACAAGATTTTATTAACTAGACTATTAACTTAAACTACTCTAAGATACAAATACATACATGCATACAGTTTACCAAGAGAAAGAGAGCTGAAGCAGAATACAGGAAAGCAAGAAGTTATAGCATTGTTTGAAATTCAGCAGATCAACAGCCTTGAGCAAACCATCAGTTTAGTTCTAACACGCCCTTCTTAAAAAGGGGTAATGATACTTAATGTATCAAATAATGAGACTAAGTTTGATACTTGCATGTCTCGCCCATTTGAATTAAACTGTCCTGATGCAATTTGTTGAGGCTCCAGTTGATCTTTGCTGATGTGGTCTTGATGAGAGAGAGCCAGTGGTAGTCAGGGTATCTTTGGTGAATGGAAAGACAAGGCCGCAGCCAGGCACAAGCTTGGGGGTCCAGCATCATCTTCACATCAGGATTTCAGAATCCTTCACATCAGGATTTCAGGATTTCAGAGCCGTGATCTTGTGATCAATGATTTTTAAAGCGTGAAGATGTCACACCCTCTGGATGGTTGTGAACCAATAAGAAGTTGTTCCCTTTGGAGGGAATTTCTTTGTGACCCTTTGTTCAAGCAGGCCTTTGAACATGTAATTTGATTGGATGTTTAACAAAAGAATCTTCAAGATTCTTATAATACTAATGCGTCACAAAGTTAGCAAAATGTAATGTAAATTAACAAATGGGGGGCGAAGATTGGAGTTTATAGAGACTACACATGCTACACATGATTTTGGTTAACCATAGTATGCAAGTCTGAAACATTAATCCAAAAGAGTTTAAAAGAGTACATAGGCCAAACTACATAAAAGGAAAATCATGAGATAGAAAATTAGAATCATGTTTATACATTTCTCAAGTGGTTATATATAGAATATATAGAATATATTTTTCCTTCTCAGCAAGAATTAAGAGAGATTCACAACTCCCTGCAAATTCCTTTTGGGGTCGTAAAAAGTTTTATCAGTCTTATTGTGTCCTGTAACAGGACATCGGTTTCTGCCAGTGTGTTAGCTTCATTTGGGATGTTAGTTTTGGGGGAAGTTTCATAGACCTTTGTTGGGAGAGTGAGTTTGCTGGATTATTCATTAAATATAATGAATAATTTGTGTGTGTCCAATGGGTCCAGATGCTACAAATCCCCCCTTTTGAACGTTGTTGTCCATGCTATAGACAACAACGAGCGACGTCAAAGGTGCAGAACTATCGGACACTTTACAATAAGGTTGCATTTGTTAACATTAGTTAACATGAACTAAGAATAAACAATACTTCTACATAATTTATTATTTTAGTTCAAGTTAATTTCAACATTTACTACAACATTTTTAAGACCAAGGCCTGGTTTCACAGACAGGGCTTAGATTAAGCCAGGATTAGGCCTTAGTTCAACACTTTAATAAAAAAACTTTAATGATGTGCTTCACAAAACAAAACAATGGCACTGACATATAAAATATGCCAGTGCAAGCTGATTTCAGTTTAAACATCTTAAACATACATTTTAGTCTGGGACTAGGCTTAAGCCTTGTCTGTGAAACCAGGGATATACAGTGAGGAAAATAAGTATTTGAACACCCTGCTATTTTGCAAGTTCTCCCACTTGGAAATCATGGAGGGGTCTGAAATTGTCATCATAGGTGCATGTCCACTGTGAGAGACATAATCTAAAAAAAAAAATCCAGAAATCAAAATATATGATTTTTTAACTATTTATTTGTATAATACAGCTGCAAATAAGTATTTGAACACCTGTCTATCAGCTAGAATTCTGACCCTCAAAGACCTGTTAGTCTGCCTTTAAAATGTCCACCTCCACTCCATTTATTATCCTAAATTAGATGCACCTGTTTGAGGTCGTTAGCTGCATAAAGACACCTGTCCACCCCATACAATCAGTAAGAATCCAACTACTAACATGGCCAAGACCAAAGAGCGGTCCAAAGACACTAGAGACAAAATTGTACACCTCCACAAGGCTGGAAAGGGCTACGGGGAAATTGCCAAGCAGCTTGGTGAAAAAAGATCCACTGTTGGAGCAATCATTAGAAAATGGAAGAAGCTAAACATGACTGTCAATCTCCCTCGGACTGGGGCTCCATGCAAGATCTCACCTCGTGGGGTCTCAATGATCCTAAGAAAGGTGAGAAATCAGCCCAGAACTACACGGGAGGAGCTGGTCAATGACCTGAAAAGAGCTGGGACCACCGTTTCCAAGGTTACTGTTGGTAATACACTAAGACGTCATGGTTTGAAATCATGCATGGCACGGAAGGTTCCCCTGCTTAAACCAGCACATGTCAAGGCCCGTCTTAAGTTTGCCAATGACCATTTGGATGATCCAGAGGAGTCATGGGAGAAAGTCATGTGGTCAGATGAGACCAAAATAGAACTTTTTGGTCATAATTCCACTAAACGTGTTTGGAGGAAGAAGAATGATGAGTACCATCCCAAGAACACCATCCCTACTGTGAAGCATGGGGGTGGTAGCATCATGCTTTGGGGGTGTTTTTCTGCACATGGGACAGGGCGACTGCACTGTATTAAGGAGAGGATGACCGGGGCCATGTATTGCGAGATTTTGGGGAACAACCTCCTTCCCTCAGTTAGAGCATTGAAGATGGGTCGAGGCTGGGTCTTCCAACATGACAATGACCCGAAGCACACAGCCAGGATAACCAAGGAGTGGCTCTGTAAGAAGCATATCAAGGTTCTGGCGTGGCCTAGCCAGTCTCCAGACATAAACCCAATAGAGAATCTTTGGAGGGAGCTCAAACTCTGTGTTTCTCAGCGACAGCCCAGAAACCTGACTGATCTAGAGAAGATCTGTGTGGAGGAGTGGGCCAAAATCCCTCCTGCAGTGTGTGCAAACCTGGTGAAAAACTACAGGAAACGTTTGACCTCTGTAATTGCAAACAAAGGCTACTGTACCAAATATTAACATTGATTTTCTCAGGTGTTCAAATACTTATTTGCAGCTGTATTTTTTTTAGATTATGTCTCTCACAGTGGACATGCACCTACGATGACAATTTCAGACCCCTCCATGATTTCTAAGTGGCAAAATAGCAGGGTGTTCAAATACTTATTTTCCTCACTGTAATTGTATCTGTTAGCTCTAAATCTACCACTGTAGAATTCAGAAATGGTCTTTAAAGTGTGTACTAGTGCACTAATCATTAATTCTGAACATAAACTAATCCTGTAAAGTTTCATGTTTTCTATTCACCCTGATTAAGAATGTGGAATCATTTTCCTTTCATCCCATGTTCCCTCAGGAGCTGCTGCGCTCTCAGGCTCCCATCCAGGCATCTCTGCAGGTTTTATTGGAGCTGGGAGCGCAGCTCAAACAGCAGGTGGACACATCGGCTGTGGCCTCCATCCAGTCTGATCACCTGTCCCTCACCCAACGCCTCAGTGCCGTGGAGCAGAGCCTGAGCAGACAGCAGGTGGCGCTGCAGGTGAGTGGAGAGGATCACAAATACCAGAGCGCTTCAGTGCCGTATGTGAGTGCTTTAGTGTCCGGTACTGAGGGTTTTTGTTGTTTTTACTCCCCAGGCTGGAGTTCGGGACTATGAGACGTTCAACAAACAGTTGGACTCTCTGTCCTGCTGGATCGTGGAAGCTGAGGAGGTTCTGAAAGGCCAGGATCCCAACGGTTCCTCTGACCTGTCACTGATCTGGAACCGCATGGAGGAACTCAAGGTATGCAAGCCGGAATGGATCAATTATGCTAATATGTCGAGATCAGGGCTGAGTGTTGTGATTGTTAATTAAAACTATTAAAATAATTTTTGTTAATTGAAATAAATCTGAAATAAAATATAAATATTCAATGAAAAATGTAAATAGCTGGTAACTAAATAAAATAAAATAAGTTGAAGTATTAAAATAACTAAAACTGAAATAAAAATGAAGCTAAAAAAATATTAAAAAATAATTAAAAGGACTAAAGCTAATAAAAAATACTAAAATGTAAACTAAAATTAACAAGAAAAAATTCAATTAAAAGCAAAATTAAAATATCAATAAATACTATAGTAGTATATAAATAATACTAAAATAACCCAGGGTCAGGGAGGTCCAAGACAAAATATTGGATGAAATTGACACTATTTGTTGTTATGTTAAAGACCTTTTGATCTGAATGCTTAAATACTCTATATTTTACATTTGTCACTAATTATAATACTTCCATTTGTGTTGCATTTTATAGTTTTGATGACTTTACTGTTATTCTAAAATGTTGAAAATAGTAATAATAAGAAATGTGTATGTCCACACTTTTTACTTTATAATAACATATAAATATGCAGTGTGCATAATAATTTAATCATAGCAAATGAGATGTACAAAGAAATTTAATGAAAGTTTTCCTCAAAAAAAATAGTCAAAACCTCAAAATAACAGAAAGTCAGAAAATGGAAAGTGTGCAATCTCTTAAATTGACCTGGCCAATATATTGATTGACCATCAATGTGTTTTTGCTGTGTTTTTTGTGCAGAAACAAATGCTGAAGTTCAGCAGTATGTCTCCTGATCTGGAGAGACTGAGTGAACTGGGTTACAGACTCCCTCTCAACGACTCTGAGATCAAACGCATGCAGAACCTCAACAGAAGCTGGTCCGCCACCTCCGCTCAGACCACTGAGAGGTTCAGGTTAGCTCCAGCTCATTAGAAAGAGTACTTCCTTCTCAGAACCCGTTCTTAACCCTAAAAATCCTGACGTATTAAATAAATGTCAGAAAAATATATATGTTTTAAATTAAATTTAAACAATTTATTGAACCTTTAGACAAGCTCTAAAATAATCATACTTGATACATCAGGCAAAAAGTATGCAATTTGATGCAGTTACTAAAATCAATGAGATCTTTATAACGGTATAGCAGACTACTGAAATAAAATGCATATAAATATCAGTTGTCACTATATCTCCCAATAATGTTTAAGAAAGATAATATTTAATTGCTTCTTCTTCTTTCTTCTTTTTTCTTTTCTTTCTTTTTTTTGTCACAGATAATTTAATGCAGTTCTACGGAGCCCGGGAAGTCACCTATAGGAGAGAAAAGTCCCGTAAATCCGTGGCCACAGTTTTGTAATTCGTCTCCTCAGTTTATAAACCGTATTCACAGATTCTTAAATTGTTCCCTCGGTTTAATAAATCGCACCTACGGATTAATTAACCATACCCACAATCCGTGCGCTCAGATTTGTAAACCGTACCTTCGGTTTTTCAGTCCGTACTCACAAATTCATAATCCGTACCCACACTTTCACAATCCGTTCCCGCAATTTATGATTTGTCCCTCATTTTAGAAATCTGTGCCGACTGATTTAACTATTGCTCACCTATCGGTTACATTGACTTTAGATTTAAAAGATAATGTTGTAAAATAATAATAGGCTAATAATAATAATGATCATAGGTGCCAAATTATGTTTCGGCTGGTGGGTGCCCACATTCCATACAATGGAATTAATTAATTCATTTACACAAAAGTTATTCATGTCTCGTGAAGAGAAACATGCGGACAGCAAATTTCCAGTCAAACAAAAACACATATTATTTCCATGTTTTTCGGATTGTGAAAGCGTGGGCAAGGATTATAAATTTGTGGGTATGGATTGAAAAACCGAAGGTATGGTTTACAAATATGAGCGCATGGATGGGTACTGTTTATTAATCTGTGGGCGCGATTTGTTAAAACCAAGGGAACAATTTAAGAATCTGTGAGTACGGTTTATAAACTGAGGGGATGAATTGCAAAGCTGTGGCCACAGATTTATTTTTTTCTCCTCCAGGTGACTTCCCGGGCTCCGTTGAATGCATTGATGATTGAGAGATAGACAAATAAATGTTCCTCAAAAGCCTGATGTATCATATTTGATACATTTAAACATGATTGTTTTTCAAATTATATAAACCTAAGTTGTGTAACCGCACTGGCATTAGTACATTAATATTAATATTAGCTCAAATGATCTATAGGGAATTTTAATAATTAATTATGAATATGATTAATATTTTGCATTTTACAGTTACATTAATTTATTCGAAGTTGAAAATAGATTGATTTGTATATATGAATAATCAATCACAACGAATTATAATTCATCATTCATATATCAAAAATCCTATTTCAGATCGATTATGAGATAACCCTTAATGGAAAATGAATGTAATTATCGAACAGTTGTCTGTCCCGCAAACGACCATAAGATTAACTTACTAACCTTCTCAATAAAGTTATCACTTCTTATAATTTCAGAAAGCTATTTTCTGGCCATAAAAACAACTCTCCTGTTCTTATAAGATTAGGTTACTTAAAGTAACAAATCAGCTTTGTAGCTTAAGATCGAAAACATCTCATTGACTTTAGTTATGAGCAGGCAGACAGAATCAATCAAGTATGAATTTTAATAATTGGACTATACATGGAGCTAATGAATACAGAAATACTACAGTTTACACGAGTAAATATGTATGTACAGGACACGTAAACAAAATACAAGACTAAACGAATAACAGATGAGAGAGGGAGAGGATGAAAGGGAGAAAGTGAAACTAAAGTTCAGGATGAGAGAGATCACCGAGATGATCTCTGCATGGCAAAATCACAGGCAATGTAACCTTTTGAGAGACAGCAAGGAATCAAATCACATTAAAAGTTCAATAAACTTATCTTGCAAAATGGTTCTCTTTGTTGCTGCAGACGCAAAGTCGTGCGTGCGTCGTTAGGAGCAACGTGCGTGTTTCCTTAAGAAAACAGGGCTCGCGCTCTCGTGTCTTCCCGTGAGCGCGGTCGCGGGATTTTCAAAAGAGTCTTTCTCTTTGAGTTGAAGTTGCCTGCTGCATTTGCTTCGTTGAGTCCGAAGACGAAAATAAAGAAAAGACTTAAGAAAATAAAAGAGAAAACGGAGAATGAATGCTCCCTTAAAAGGGAGCCATGGGTCTTCTCGCTGACGAAGCGGGTTCGTGAAAGTGCTCACGGAGATTTCCTGAGTTGGTCTTTTATGGAAAATATGGGTTGACGCCTCTGTTCGCACGAACAACCAATGAACGTCCAAAGATCTGAAGCGGGAAAAGGTTCTTTGTCTCTGGGGGGCGACACCCACTCGAGGGAGTTATGGTGTTGTCTTAATACTCTAGTAAGATGATTCATATAGTAATAATCATATCATTGCAATCTATTATCGAGATTCAACTCCGTTAAGTCTCAAGATTTAAAATGATATAAAACATGTCATATGAAAGATTATGGGAATACACAAAGTTACATACTTGTATGCATCTTACAAACATTTTAAAGTTTTGATTAATACACGATAACATTGCAGATACACAAATTTGATATGGGAAAATCAAATCCTTGTTTATACATTTCTTAAGTGGTTATACATAAATGTAGGATTAACACTTTATTCCTACTCCTCTCCTGGAATCTCAGTTTGCTTGACATTCCGTTAGGGCAATAAAAACAAAGTGGGGGGAAGGCAATTGCCAGACAATCTTGAATGCTGATTCCAGATTACGCATTGGAAAACTACACCTCTATTATAAAGCAAAACTAATCACACATGCATAATGGCATTGTACTTATATGAAAATTATATTTCTAAGTTCTAATACCAAAGGTGTGTGTGTGTGTGTAACATAGAAAGTTTCGTTATCTCTCTGTGGTCCAGAGAGGGGAAGGGGGTTTGGAATGTCTCTGAGGTGCAATTAGTGTCGTAAAAGTCCATTTGTCGCCGACTAGCTGGAGCCGAAGCATGATTTGCACTCACGAGTTCAAAGTGCACCAGCTTTTGTATTCAGGAAGAAATGTTTTTAGCAACACAGAGTATTTGAATTTGTTAATTCAAACCAACGACGAATGATTCGATAGCCAATGTTGTTACAGTTGCTTAAGTCCAGTAAAAGTTCTTGAAATATTGGCAACAATATAAAAGGGATTCTTACATTTACTTGATAAAAACAGTAAATATTTCACAGCAAAAAGACACATGTATCACAACCTGAAGGTGGACGCTTTTACAATTTTAAAAATACTTAAAAAAGTATAAACTATCAATCAGACAACAAAATGCATGTAGTAGATTTTGTACAACAAGTTTTGATCATGTTTAACATTTAGAGGCCTTAGAAAGTTGTGTATTAAATATGATACAGGCTTTATAGGGTTAAATCCCCCTCTTTATATAAAGACCTTCATGGGAATATACAATATATTACAGAAGATAATGTCAAGTGTCTGTTGACCTTCTAAAGTATGTAAATTGTCTTCTCAGTAAACTTCAGGCCCTCATACTACAACAGCAGACATTTCTGGAGAAGTGTGAGACGTGGATGGAGTTCCTGGAGCAGACGGAGGAGAAACTTACCGTGGAGATTTCTGGAAACTTCCAGAGCCTGATGGAGCAACAGAGAGCTCATGAGGTGAGCTGTGAACTGAGACATACAAACGCAATTTAGTTGTTTCAAATCTTGTCTAGATACTAATAAAGGACCAATATGAATCAACAAAGCTGTGTTTGTTTGTTACAGCTGTTTCAGGCAGAGATGTTCAGCAGACAGCAGATCCTTCACTCCATCATCAGCGATGGACAGCGAATGCTGGAGCAGGGACAGGTGGACGACAGGTGAGGGACATCATCATTCGAAATGTGCTTATGCGAGTATCAGCATACTTCATTTGAAACTCACGGCGAGTGTGTTTTCAGAGATGAGTTCAAGCTGAAGCTGGCTCTGCTCAGTAACCAGTGGCAGGGAGTGGTGAGACGCGCACAGCAGCGACGGGGCATCATAGACAGTCTCCTGCGCCAGTGGCAGCGCTACAGGGAGATGGGGGAGAAGCTTCGGAAGTGGTTGGTGGAAGTGTCCCATCAGGCCGTGACCCTGCAGGCGGGCGCACCTGTCCCACTACAGCAGGCACGAGCCATGCTGGACGCAGTTCAGGTAAATATCCTTTGACCTCTGAGAACCTCATACGTCTCCTTCACACCACACAACTAACACTTTTTTATAAAACTAAATAAATAAGTCGGCGCCTATAGCCTCGTGGGCAGCGCGCCGACATATAGCACAGTTGCGCTTTGGGCAGCCCGAGTTCGAGTCCCGGCTCGTGGACCTTTCCCGATCCCGTCCCCCTCTCTCGCTCCAACTTCGCTTCCTGTCAACTAACTGTCCTATCATAATAAAACGCAAAAAAGTTGTTTATTTTTTTTACGTAATAAAAAATTAAATACAAATAATAATAAATAAATAATAACAATTTTTTATACTAACATATACTACTATTTTTCCTTGAAAAAAATATACTTGGTACTGAAAATAATTACACATTAGTGTTATGTTGTTATCATTGAGATGTTATAGTTTTTATTAATATTTTAAATTTGTTTCTGTTTTCATTTTAAAGTCTATATAGTTTTTATTAAATTTTTTTTAACCAAATTAAACTACAGTACATGAAAATACTGCCTTTGCAGTATAGCTGATATAAATATATATATATATATATATATATATATATATATATATATATATATATATATATATATATATATTTTATAAATGTAAAAAATTATTATTATTATGTGTACACCAACTGAAGAGCATTTTATTTTAATTAATGTTTATATTATTTCAAGTAACACAATTTTTACTTGACTGTAATAACCCTGCTGCCTATTTATCTTTAATTAATTGAATTACTGAAATATGAGTGCCAAAATTCAACAACATTTATGAAAATGTGAAGATAAATAGGCAGCAGGAATATTATGGTTAAAACTAAACCATAAAAACATTTTCATTAATTGAAATAAAATAAAATATAAAAAAATCTTGTTTTATTTTAGCTAGTTGCCAAAGTAAATTTTCTCATTTTCATTTAGCTTAATTTGATGTAGAAAAATCACTAAATCTAAAACTGAAATAAAAATTCATAAAACCTATATAGACATATTATTTTTTTTTAAAAGAGAGAAAACATGTAATAAAAATGACAAAAACACAACAAAATTACTAAAATGTTAATTAAAAATTAAAACGAAAAAAAGCATAAAAGTATATATTTTTTAAACTATAATAGTATCTCAATGCTAAAATAACGCATTAATATAATTATATGCGCAAATGAGCTGCAAACAGGCCATGCCTTCAGCACATACGTTTGTTTGATGATGAGTGCTGTGCTCCTAAATCATGAACAGATATTTGTAGCCATTCTGTAGGTGAAATTGAATGGCTTTGAATCACTTGCGCTTGAATTAAAAATAATCTGCAATTTATAAAGAGGGATGCATTTAGAAACATTTTTGTGCATACAGACGCTTTTAAACTGTTCATTGGAACATATCAGATGTACGTACACATTTAGGATCATTACACGCACACCTTTCTGAACGAGGTCCCAGGTTGAGGTTTTGTGATGGCTGATGCTCTGTTGTTCTGCAGCTGAGAGAGAAGGTTCTGCTGAGACAGCAGGGCAGTTACATCCTGACGGTGGAGGCAGGACGACAGCTGCTTCTGTCAGCTGACTCACGGGCCGAAGCGGCTCTACAGGACGAGCTGCTCAACATACAGGAGCGCTGGAGACATGCCAACATCTGCCTGGAGGAGCAAAAGAAGGAGCTGGCCGTCCTGCTCAGGGTATGTGACTTCATTTGCAGTCATTATTGTCTGGATCATTTTAGTGATTTTTTTCTTTTAAAAAGATTCTTCCAAAATTTTATTCATTTTAGTCATCCATGCTACGATCATGGAAAACCTCAAAATATCAGGGCATTTTTTAAATTGTAATTTCCAAGTCTGGAAATAAAATAGTTCTAAAATTCTATAGTCAAAATACTCCAATTAGCAGTAATGGAAAATTATAATTATTTGTCATAGTCATAATTTATTGGTCATAAAAACCGTGAATATTACCCAATAGTGTTTCTAGAAGTTCTTTCACTTCATTTTTTTTTTGTGTTATTGTTTATGCCTAAGTAAATATATAGTTACTAAATATAAAATAATTATATACATATAAGTATTATAAATTGCTGTAAATAAAAATGTAAATAATTACAACAAGATTTTTTTAATAACAATCAAGATAATATTTAAATAGTACTAATTAAAAAATATATAAATAAGGGTGTTTTAGTTTATTGTAAAGATAATTGTGGTGTTTGATGCTGTCACACTAATTTTGTCAAATATTGCTTTCTTATAGTTCCATATCATACACCTTTAATTTTGCTCTCAAACAGATGTCTCATTTATTGTTCAATGTTGTACTAAAGACATGAGTTCGACCAAATCATTACATAGAATCGGCTCACAAGAATGATTTGTTTGTAAATCAGACGTCATTACATTAGTATTCAAATGATAGGTCACTGCATGATACTATAATTGTTCAGAATGTGATATATGTATTTTGACTGGATTCAAACTCTGTAGGATTGGGAGAGATGTGAAAAGGGTATCGGAGGATCTCTGGAGAAACTGAGAGCATTTAAACGACAGCTCTCCCAGACGCTCCCAGATCGCCACGAGGAGCTGCAGTCTGAACAACTGCGCTGCAAGGTACGCAAAGTTCAGATTCACGTGGAACTGAGTAACAATGAAATGAGGGGAAATTAACTTTACATTCCTCTCAGGATCTGGAGAGCAAGTTTGATGGCTGGAAGGAGGATCTGACCCATCTGACTGTGTTGAGAGAGTCTCTGTGCAGTTACATCAGTCCAGAGGATCTGCGTGTGCTGCAGGAACGCACTGAACTCCTGCACCGGCAGTGGGAGGAGATCTGTCACCAGGTACACAGCCTTTAGGTGGTGCTGTTTTACTACATATGCCCGTTAGTGTTGGTGCAGATTTTCAAATCATGAAGGGCAACTCTCCTAGACATCACAGGTAGATATTTGCTGTGCAGCTTTAGTTACATTTCCTTTTTCTAACATTACTGCATCAGAGTATATATATATATATATATATATATATATATATCAGGGTTTCCGCGGGGCATTAAACAGCATTAAAAGTCCTTAAATGGATTTTGCGATATTTAAGGCCTTAAATGGCATTAAAAAGCATTAAATTGTAATCCTACAGGCATTACATTTTGTTATGGTTTTGAAGAAAATGTTATATTATCAATTTATTTGAATATAGTCTTCATAATTAATAATTTGTATTTGCTGTCGCAAAATATGTTAGTGTGATTAAAAACACGTGGAAACAGATGGGTGATTGCCTCTGGCCGGAGCAAAGTTGCAGAGGTGGCGCAAGTAATTTTGGACAGCATGAACAACAGGAATAAAACTAGACCAGAAAACTGGGAAAGTGCATGGAAGACAAACAATTTAGAACATGGTTGGTGGTCAAATTAAAGAATGATTTTGCAGCGTTTGTAAAAAGGTATTAAATTGGGTAGCTACAATGGGAATCAACGCCGTAAAATCTCATGCAGTCTGACAGCCACAGATCGACGGGAAAAGGCAGACAGCAGTTATCTATGTGTAGTAACTTTCTCTCATCAGCTTGACATCCGCTGTTGAAGCTCACTTTGCGTTTTTTTTTAACGCGTTAACGCATGAGATTATTTTTGTCCAGTTTAAAGCTGTTTTTAAACGCGCTGCCTGTGAATGTCCTGTCTATGTGACACACACATACACACACACACACACAGAGAAAGACGCGCGCCAGATCGTGCGCACACGGTCCTCTTTCGCGCTTTTTTTTTGCCAAAATATCTGTTTTGCCAAAATATCTGTTTTGTGAGTATCCTCATAAAATAAGAGCAGTCTTTAATGAACGCAAAGAGTTGTGAGAGAATGAGGCGCGTGTTAGATCCGTGTTTCTGTCAGCAGCTGCTCTTAAAGGGACAGCAGCCAATAAAGCTTACTGTCAGTAAAGTTAATCACAGAACAAAGGCACCAGAGAAAATTACTCACTGCTATTGACTAAAGAACTCTTGTATCTTTAATAAGCATTAGTCTATATTTAATCTATAATTTATGCTGTGCAGACTGTTTGATAACTTCATTCAATCAATTTTTGTATGTTAGACAGGAAGGCCAAAGGTAAATATGACATTTATTATAGGTTTATGTGAGGATTGTTTGTTAATTTCACTTAAATTAAAAGTTGTCATATTTTTTGTTTAAGCCTAATGTTAAAAAATTGATATAGCTTTCAATTACACTGTAATGTTGGATGGCTATAATTAATGTTTAAAATTAGGGGGGAGAAATCATTTTTATCCAGATATCAGTAGCTGTATTAGTATCAGTAAAACTGGTCTTTATGTTGTCTCTACATTCATTTTTAGATTAACTGTGAAATGATTACATTATAAAATATATAAACTAATATAAACCTAAACAAATGTAAGTGTTTTTAATTGTGGAAAAAATGTGTGATTAATCAAGTTTATATATATATATATATATATATATATATATATATATATATATATATATATAATATCCGTGGTTAGTCATGGGTTGTGTATGGCATTAAAAATGAAAAAAATGGCATTGAAAAGGCATTACATTTAAATTGAAGATCCCTGCAGAAACCCTGATATATATATTATTTTTGTTAGTAGAGAGTAATGCAAAGCACCAAGCACCAGCATTTGACTGAAAGTGAAACTCGAATGCAAAGCAAGTATGATTTGTTTATGCACGATCTTTGTGGCATCCGGTGCGTGAGCTGAGACACCACAGGATGTGAATGTACGTTTGATATCTCAGTAGACAGAGTTAACTGTAGATTTATACAGACCGTCAGAAACTCTTCTCTCATGCTGTTTTTTTTAATTATGCTCTGGTCTGATATTTTCCTTTTTCTTTAAAGTAGTTTTGGGCTACAGTGTGTAACAGTGCGTTTATTTGCACTTTAGTTTTGCACATTATGAAGATACAGAAAGACGCTGTGGCTAAATATTTGATTTAAACTGGTTGATTTAAACCTAAATTATTATTATAGTAATTACTTAAAGCCTATGTTTTTGTGTATTTGTCTGCGCAGTTGTGTCTGCGCAGACAGCAGGTGAGTGAGAAGCTGAATGAATGGGCCATCTTCAATGATAAATACAAGGAGCTGTGTGAATGGCTGACACTTATGGAAAGCAAAGTATCCCAGAATGGAGACGTCAGCATCGAAGAGATGATTGAGAAACTACGAAAGGTAACAGTTTAATCAAATCTTTGCCTTCGTTATGCTCATCACTAAAATATTGATTTTATTTTATTTTTTATATTTGATATATATACTGTGTATATATTATACATTATTTTATTTCATATTATATGTACAATTTGTTAAATTATATATATAATACTGTATAATAAATTATATATCTATATATTATAAAATATACACTGCCCTGCCCAAAAAAAAAAAGAGTCTATGACTGGATCATTATTGCAGTGATTATTATGTTTCTGGCATGTTGTATGAACATTCATTCTTCATGCTTCCCTCTCAACCATTCTTTCACAATTTGAGCCTGATGAATCTTGACATTGTCCTCCTGGAATATGGCCATGATGTGTCTTCCTACATGGTTGTTTAAGAAATGAAAAGCTACACACTCCATCAATTAGGGTTAGAAGAACTGTTGCCAAACATATAACATGATAGAAACATAATAATCACTGCAATAATGATGAGCTAGAATTTAACTGAATTTGATCAACTATAACTATAGTAACTTTAAGAATGCTTGTCCATGTCTCTGTCACTGTCTCTCAGGACTATCAGGAGGAGGTGGCGGTGGCTCAGGAGAATAAACATGAGCTCACACAGCTGGGTGAACGTTTAGCTCTGGCCAGTCACGAGAGCAAAGCCTCTGACATAGAACACAAACTCGGTAAAGTCAACGAACGCTGGCAGCACCTGCTCGACCTCATAGGGGCCAGGTAACACACACCGCATTTGTGGCTCGGTTGGCATTATCCTCACTATTTTTCACAATATTTACTCAAAATGACTTTAAAATGTTGGAGAGCACCTGTCCAGTCACGTTGAGCCATGGTGCTCATGAGGGAGATGCAGGTTTAAATCTGCATTTTTAGTTTAAAAAGTTTTTTAGTTTAAAGTAGTATGCTGTATATAGATGTTGATTTTGTGTACAAATGTGTGAGCAAGGTGAACATTTCTTTGTCTATACAGAGCGAAGAAGCTACGGGAGACTTTAGTGGCCATTCAGCAGTTGGATAAGAACATGAATAGTCTGCGCACGTGGCTCGCCCACATTGAGACCGAACTGTCCCGTCCCATCGTCTACGACACCTGCGACTACCAGGAGATCCAGAGGAAACTGGATCTGCAGCAGGTACTAAAACACATGATGCATTCAAAAATAAACCCTTAAGTTTATGCGCTTACTTCAGATAAAACCTCGTTTGTGTTGTTCATCCAGGAGCTGCAGAGAGACATCGAGAAGCACAGCACGGGTGTGGCGTCTGTGCTGAACCTGTGTGAGGTTCTGCTGCACGACTGTGATGCCTGTGCCACGGATGCGGAGTGCGACTCCATCCAGCAGGCCACACGCAGCCTGGACCGCCGCTGGAGGAGCATCTGCGCCATGTCCATGGAGAGGAGACTCAAGTAAGACCAGCTGATGAAGCTCATGCATCCCAATTCGCATAATATCCGTCCTAAATAGTATTAGAAATTAGAATTAGTGTCCCAGATCATAGTATGTTGAAATGAGTATTCAAAAGAGACCCGGATGATCTACTTTTTCTGGTTAGAATCTGAAGTGCAGATTCATACACACTTTAACGGCTAATATTGCCCACAACCCATTGAGTGTTGGACGAGGATTCGATTAGAACTACAAACACGAATAGCAAGTGTTAAAAAACTACAAACATGGTGGATGTGCAAGTCCAATTTTATTTTGCATTTTATTTTGCATTTTAGTGTCATTTTGTTTCAAATGTGTATCTTATAAAATGGTTGATATTACAACCTTTGGCTTGACCATCACTCTCAAGATGTAAAGTCAAGTTGAGCGCATTGCTTTGTGGGATACATCATGCTCACTTGTATACTGCACATTTTGTGTGCAGTATACAAGTGAGCATGATGTAGCCTTTTTTGCTTTTATTTTTATATTTTCAGTTTTCATTTTCATTTTAGTAATTTTATTTATTTTTAATTTAGTTTGTTTTAATAATTTTAAGTACTTCAGCTTTTTTTTATTTCAGTTAGTTGCCAAACCAGCATTTCTATTGTCGTTTAAGCTTTTTAAATTTTTATTTTATTAAAAAATATTGCGATAATTGCACTGCTGAATATGTGTTATGTATCTGCTAAATGACGATTAACCTAAACCTAAATCCTGCTCTTTTGAAAGGATTGAGGAGACGTGGCGTCTCTGGCAGAAGTTTCTCGATGACTTCTCTCATTTTGAGGAGTGGCTCATGGTGTCGGAGAAGACGGCCGCACTGCCAAACTCTTCAGGTGTCCTTTACACTGTTGCCAAAGAGGAGCTCAAGAAATTTGAGGTGAGAGTCATCCAGACAGAATGAATGTAATATTAGTGAACAGATTTATGATGCTCATTTATGTGCTTTTGCAGACATTTCAGCGGCAAGTGCATGAAAGTTTGACGCAGCTGGAGCTGATCAATAAACAGTATCAGCGACTGGCACGTGAGAATCGCACTGACGCGTCCTGTAGTCTGCGAGAAATGGCCCACGATGCCAACCAGCGCTGGGATAACCTACAGAGAAGAGTGCCCTCGGTCCTACGCAGGTTAAAGGTACAGAGACATTTGATTCGTTTTAACCAACATTTATACAAATATGACAGACATCGCTATATATTATAATAACAAATCTGTGAAAAGAACTTATTTTATATTCATGCTTATAAAACATTTCATCCATTCATGTTAACTGCTCATCAAAATTAGATAAAGTTAAATTAAAGTTAATTTATCAAATGCATAACTGTATCCAGCACTTATTGTAACCATTTTTTGAACTGAAACTATAGACATGAACAAATGAAAGCTAAGCATTAAAAGGTAAATATTTTGAATTGAAATATAGAACAGCTAAAGAGAAAAAAAGACCATGATGATACATATATAAGTTGGATTATTATTTACAATTTGTTTAAATAAATAGTATTATATAACTTTTAAATATTTAGTAGTAATATAACTATTATTATTATTTTTATTTTTATTATAATATAATTATTAATAAAATATATTATTTAAAACTTTTATATTATGATATTATATTATATTATAATAGTTTTTATTATATATAATTATCATTAATGAAATATAATATTATTTAAAGCATATTTAAATTATTTATTATTAATATTATTTTGTAAATGAACCTTGCAGTCCATTTGGGTAAACACTTTTACTCTGAATCTGTTTTTTGATTGCGAAACATTTTTAATGTCCACCACAGCACTTTATATCTCAGAGGGAGGAGTTTGAGACGGCGCGAGACTGTATCCTGGTCTGGCTGACTGAGATGGACCTGCAGTTAACCAACATCGAGCATTTCTCAGAATGTGACGTCCAGGCCAAAATCAAACAGCTGAGGGTACGTCTCTGACCTTTAGACCTGCACACATTCTCCTGTGTCATTCTCTTATGGAGGTTTTCTGCCCCATCCAGGCGTTCCAGCAGGAGATCACTCTGAACACGGGCAAGATTGACCACATATTTCAGCAGGGTGAAGCTCTTCTAGAAAAGAGTGAGCCGATAGATGCTGCTGTGATCGAGGAAGAGCTCGAAGAACTGCAGCGTTACTGCCAGGAAGTGTTTGGACGTGTGGAACGCTACTACAAGAAACTTATACGATTACCGGTACATTAACTACATCAGATGCCTTTTCTGACTGATATTCTCTTGCAGTCTTTTTTTTACATTCATTTTATGTCCATATTTATTTATAATTACCTTTTTATTTTAGACTTTTTATGTTTAGGTTATTAATTTAGTCTTCATTCATTTATTTTATATGCATTTTTTCACATTTTATTTCATCCACTTTAATAAATGTAGTCAATGTTTCATCAAAGTTTCAATCACCAATGATCATAACTTCTGTATCCAGCTCACAGACGATGAGCATGACGTCTCGTACTCGGACCGGGAGTTTGATCTGGACGAGTCTGCTGACGTGTCCAGCTTTCCGTGGAGCGAGCGCCTGGGTGACGGTTTTCTGTCCCCTCTGCCCTCCTCCAGTCGGTCTGCGTCGCTGGCAGTTCCTCTACGGGCCGAACGGTCGGGTCGAGACACTCCGGCCAGTGTGGACTCCATCCCTCTAGAGTGGGACCATGATTATGACCTGAGCCGGGGTTTGGAGAGCGCCAGCAGAGCCTTGTCCTCCGAACCAGGAGATCAAGGAGAGGATGGATACCTGCAGGGCTCAGCATCTGCTCTCTCAGGTCAGTGTGGGCTCTTTCGTCCAATAAACACATGAGAGAGAATAAGTAAGGGATAATGTACATCCATCCGGCAGAGCTGCACGATTAATCGTTGAAAATCACACAATCACATTCCTAAATGACAACGATCCATCTGTGGCCCTGTCCCAAATGGCACCCTAATCACTCACTTCAGAATCGTGATCTCTATTTGAAACAAAAAAATGGTGATTCTCCATTTGTTCTGAAAAAAAACCAAAAAACTGGTAGAGTGATCAGGACTCCGACACAAAGTTTATAACAACAAAGCTTATTACATGACTGCTTGCCACATAAGTAAATAATTAGACACAAAACATTGATTTGAAATATTAGCTCATTAAATGCAAAGCTTCCAAAAAGAGAAACATTTCCTAGCAAGCAAATTTGAGCCTAGATGAATAAACAAGTTCGAACAAGACAAGACATTTAAGGCATAATGTAGTTTTATTAATGTAGTCGTTTTGCCAGCTTGATTTTGAATGAAAGCCGTTTATGGACTAATGAGGAAGTTTTGAGTTCTGAAACTTGAACAGAAAAAAACAGGATATTTTTATAGTACAATGACATCTTGGGCCCTATCTTGCACCCAGCGCAATTGACTTTGTACACTGACGCATGTATCATTCCTATTTTGCACCCGCACAAAGCGCGCTTTTCCCTCCACAGAAGCACGTCGCTAAACTAGGGAATGAACTTGCGCTCCCTGGGCGGTTCAGCGCAAAAAAGGAGGCGTGTTCCGGCGCAAACGTTCCTTCATGCTATTTTGCAGGTTTAGAAAACAATTGCGCCACTAACCAGGAAAAAATAGTTTAAAGTCAGTGGCGCGTTGCGCATGTTATTCATATACTATTTTAAGGGCGCATGCTTGGCCATAATCAATGTAGCGTGTGCACAACGCGCATACACTTTGATTCTCTCATCTACACAGAAGCAGCAGTTTTCATTTTTGCAAATCATACATTATTATGATAGATAGATAGATAGATAGATAGATAGATAGATAGATAGATAGATAGACAATTTATTATAAAAGCATACATCTAGCTTACACATTTACCCAAATTATCATACGCCTTTTTAACCGAAGTTAATTTGGGTGTGTTTCTCCATCCCCAACGTCCCTGACGAGAGCGTTGCTCTCCTTGGCTGTGAACCGCTCCTGGCGCGCGTCTGGCAAATCCGCCGTTATAATAGGAATCCGCTTTAGAACAAAGCGCGTCTGCTCTTAAAGGGAATGTGAGATGACGCTCTGATTGGTTTATTTCACGTTACGCCCAAACCACACCTATGAATAATGAAGCTACTTCAGACCAACCCATTTTAGATTTGCGCCAGGCGCAAGAGCCATTTATCCCGCTGGGAAAATAGCAACAGCGCCAAGACCCGCCCACAAAGTTACTTGCGCTTTGCGCTTTGACACTTGCGTTTCAGATCGTTAAAATAGGGCCCATAATGTTAATGACCTCTTTATACTTTCAATTTACAGTAAATACAGTCAGTAACTGAGACACAATATGGCACCAGCTTAGTTTAAATGTAACTAGAGAGAGCGCGTCCTCATTGTGATACAAGAGACGCGAAAGAAGCATCGGCCTCAAATACCAGGATGAGCCCTCTTTGTACGGCTTTGCTATTGACGGCGGTCATTGTTGGGGAATGCCGTTACTGACCAATCAGAATCAAGCAGTTCAGAGAGCCACGTAATAAGAGAATATAAATGAATCCTGTGAGATTTTAAATTGACCTGATAAGTTTTTAGTGCGGTTCAGCATTCATTCATGTGTTGTACTGTATGCATGTATATGTTTCTTTCAGATGTAGTGATTCCAGAGAGTCCTGAGGCATTTCTAAAACTTACTGAGCAAACTCTGAGGTCCAGCGCTGGTAGGCAACAGCAGTCACAGAAATCTGGGACTCACTCACTAGTCTGTTGCCTGATCTTTAGTTTCTACTCACAAGCCGAATCAAAGCACAGAGCCTCGTGCTGCGACCATCGGCTGCATTTTCTAACCCTTTTCTTTTGATTTGTGTTTTCACACAGTATAATCAGTTTTCCAGTGTTTGCATGTAGTGTCACAGGTTGATGCACACTCTGGTGTTTGTCCTTGGTTTCTAATACTTTTGGATTTCCAAATCAACAGCATTACTCACTGTATTTTACAATCAGAGCAGACTGTGATTTACAAAAAAATGTTTTGCTTTGCTTTGCAAAAAAAACTATTGTTTATCATCTAATCTATTGAAATCAATTGTTTACTCTAGTATTAGTGGTCGACTGATATGGTTTTTTTTAATGGCCGATGCCAATATCTAGAGGTTCAAAATGGGAGGGAATTTTATTTTTGGATTTATTTATTTGTTTATTACTTATTTCGACATTATTTTCATGACAATAAAACATCTCATTACTGTTAAACATATGCTACTTCATATAAAAAACATTTTTATTTCATTTCATTTTATTTTTGTTTTAGCTTAGTCAATTTTATTACTTTCAACTTATTTTATTTCAGTTAGTTGCCAAGGCATCAAGTTTTTTGAATTACCAATAACAACACTAGTTTAAATATGAGATTTATAAATACTACACAATTTAAATCATGTTTTTTTTGCATTACAGTAACAATAAGAATGGATATATTTTATTACGCAAATGACAGTTCTGTGGGAAAATGTGTTTAATTGCCTTGAAAATATGATCATAAGCTTGATGTCGACAGATGCCAAATATCAGCCAATCAGTCGTTCCATAACTATCAAATCTCCATTATGCCAAGCTGTCATTGTAAATAAGAAAATATTTCTTAATTGACTTCCCCAGATAAATAATGCTGAACAAACAAACAAACATGCAATATTGTATTAATATTGAAGAGCAGTATTCACTCTGATTGTAAACTGCTTTGACTAATGATCAATTTGATTCGAAGCTCCTAGTATGTTTGACTAATGAGAAAGCAATGTTGTGATGTCTTGTCTCTTGATCATGCACCGCATCAGGCCTGAGAGCGACAACACAGTTCCACTGTGCGGTTCAATGCGACTTCCTGTTGTTCCTGCACTAGTAAGTGTTTTGGTGTTCCTCTACAGGTGACACTGGCTCACTGGAGACTCACATCAGACAACTGGATAAAGCTCTTAACACCAGCTGCTTCCATCTGCAGCAGACGGAGAACATCATACGCAGCCGAACTCCCACTGGCCCGGAGCTGGATGCCACATACATGGGTTATGTGAGTGAAAATCATATATTGATTTATTTGGGGTCTGTCACTGTATTAAAAAATGTGCTTTGAATAAGAAATAATTTGCTAGATGAATACAATGACTTGTTTGTTATATTTTATTTTCTCAGATGCGTCTTCTTGAAGAATGTCGTGGCAGTATAGATGCAGTAAAGCGAGTGGGATTTGAGCTGAAAGACGAGGATGACAAGACATCAGGCTTTGTCAACCCCAACAGCTCCGAGTCCCAAACCTCAGGTACAAAACCGAGCACATAAACACATGCATTCTTCAAACTTCTCATTAAAACTAATGCTGGTAGTGTCCTATATAGGCAACAGAGCAGAGGGAAAATAGCAGAATATGTCATTATAAATCTAACAAAGTTAATTGATAAGGGAAGAAGGAGGCTGGAACTGGTGAATGGTCAACACACTTTAACCCTCATCCCTCCCTCGCGTTCTGTAACAAATCCTTTAATCGTGGGTCAAAATGACCTTTTCTTTTTGTCCAAAAAGATTATTTTATTTCATTTTGATAATGTTTTTTCTATTTTTTAATGTAATTTTTTTGGGAGATTTTTTTTGTGATTTTTATTTATTTATTTGATTTACCTTTTAAATTACTAGATTTGATCAATAAATTATAAATAAATAGTAATTTAGTCATTTAAGCACATTCCTCACATTCTTTCAACTTAAATTCAAAATAACTCACAATTTCATGCATAAACCTTTAAATTCAGCTTAAAATATCTTACAATGGGTGTCTTTGCCAACCTCTTGTGGAAAAAAAAATTTATATAACATTGATATTTCATGACTCTAGGCACTAGATGGCCTTATAGCTTTATTTGGAGCAAATGAGCTGTTCCGCTGGGTCCTAAAGTCAGTTTCTCTTCAGTATGCGTTCAGATACACATGTAGACATTATAAAATAATTTTTTGGTAAAGTTTTAGCATTTTAAGTTTGCATTTTGTGCATTTTGTGCATTTTTAGGTTTTTGTATGTGTACTGAAGCATTCCTCCTCGCATTCCAGGACAAAAGTCCTGAGGTCTTGCACTTTTTTCACAAATATTTTCCGGGTCAAGATGACCCGAGGGAAGGATGAAGTCCCAAAAATTTTTTGGATTTTGATTTCCTTTTGTCTGATGCATCATATGATGTAATAATGTTTGTCAGTGTTCTTAAATATTATTGTTACTATAAAGTGTAGCCCAGATGACACACAGTATGCAGTGATGCTAACAGATGTGCACAACTGTGTTGTGCAGGTGTGATCGAGCGCTGGGAGCTGCTGCAGGCTCAGGCTCTCAGTAAAGAGATGCGCATGAAGCAGAACATGCAGCAGTGGCAGCAGTTCAACACAGACCTGAACAGCGTCTGCAGATGGATGGACCAGACAGAAGAAGAGCTGGAGCAGCAGCGGGGACTGGACCTCAGCACCGACATACACACCATCGAGCTACGCATCAAGAAACTCAAGGTCAGACACTCACAGACATTGTTCTTTACTAAATGAAATAAGATATAAATATTAGATGAAAAACTAACTGAAATACATTGGTAACACTTTACAATAAGGTTTTGTTTGTTAACGTGAGTTAACTACATTAGTTAAATGAACAATACTTTCTACATTTATTAATCTTAGTTAATGCTAATCTCAATATTTACTAATGTTAAAAATCAAAATTGTTTGTTAACCTTATTTAATGTACTGTGAACTAAACTAAACAAATATTTTCATAAGTAACTTTAATATAAAATTTAAAATTTAAGAAATGCTGCAAAAATATATTGTTCAATTGTTAGTTCATGTTAGTTAATGCATTAATTAACAAATAAGACCTCATTGTAAAGTGTTACCAATACTTTTAAGTACTAAAATGACTAAAACTGTGCTTTTGTCATGTCTATATTTCTATATAGCTTTTTTCAAACTAAAATATAACCCTGTAAAGCCCAACAAATTAAATAGTAAAAAAAAAAAATATATATATATATATATATATTTAAAAAAAAAAAAAAAAAAAGATTTTTTTTTATTGAACAGTTTATTTAACCTTTAGGCAAAATCTGCTAAATAAAATCTAGAAAAAGTTTGTATATGTGGAGGAAAAGCACCTCAAAATTATTCAGAGGCCCAAAACTGAGAAAAAATATCCAATTTGGTATAGTGGCTGATATTTATATGGTCAAAAGCAAAAAGACACGTGAACCATGACCTGAAAGTACAATTATTGTAAAAGGCTTTTTACTTGCTAAAGTATAAACTATCAATCAGACGAAAGAAGGCATGTAGTAGATTGTTTTTATCAAAGTTTTGAGCATTTTGATCATTTAGAGCAGGGTTTCTCAAACTCGGTCCTGGAGGGCCACTGTCCTGCACAGTTTAGCTCCAACCCTGATCAAACACACCTAGCTGTGAGTTTCTAGTGATCCTGAAGACATTGATTAACTTGCTCAGGTGTGTTTGATCAGTGTTGGAGCTAAACTGTGCAGGACAGCGGCCCTCCAGGACCGAGTTTGAGAAACGTTATATATAAGGAAAGTTATAATAGCATTAAAATAATACTAAAATATCACTAATGCCATATTCTTTGAAACGACTTAATGTCTTTTTTGAAAGCGTTATCTTTTTTTGTTGTTGTCCAGCTTGTTCATTATTGACACTTTCCCTCTGTTGACCCCACGCAGGAGCTGCAGAAGGCTCTGGATAAGCGTAAGGCCATCGTGCTGTCCATTAACCTCTGCAGCGCTGAGTTTGTGCAGTCGGACAGCGAGGAGGCGCGAGACCTGCAGCGCCGGCTGAAGGAGATGAATAACCGCTGGGAACGTCTGAGCGGCTCTCTGGATGAGTGGAGGAACGCTCTCCAGCACGCTCTCATGCAGTGCCAGGCAAGAAACACCTCACCAACAACTCATCTTGAAGCTGTTATAAGAAGACGTTCATAACGTCTGCTTTCATATCAACCATGCATCTTGAAAAAATTCTGCTGATTTGCAGAAAATATATCTAATATTACCTAATTTTATGATGCTAAGTTTAAAAACATCAGTAAAAAAAAAATCACTTTCCATCACTTAGTTTTTTCTCTCACAAAATAACAGTGAAGATTTTTGAAATAATATATCAGCTTTCAGTTTTAATGGCTAAAAGTAGGATTCAAAATGTATCATTTAATTTATAATCTGCAAAGAAGTGGATAAATGTTCAAATACTCAATTTAATGTCAAAGAACGTTACAAAGCGCTTTCTATTTTCTAATGCACACTATTTTGTGAAAAGTATGACGTGCCAGAGCAAAACTAGGCACTTTCTTTAAAATCAGCTTCCAAAAATGAGTAAGAAACAAGTATTGGATTTCATTTAGCAAATGTGATGCAGGGCGGTGTAAATGTTTAGGTGCTAAAAACACAGATTATAAAAAATTGTCACAAGGGGGGTTTATAAACACACACAAAGATGAAGATGAAGACAAAGGTAATTAGATCATATTTAATAAATCCAATGGGTAGTCCAAACAAGAACAGAGCAACATACAATACATCCACGACACCGGAAACTAAACTGAAAGAGAACCAAACATATATACAGGTGATGAATGAATGCAAAGCTGAACATAATTAGTGTCCGTGACAACAAATGAATGATTAATGCAGACTATGACGAAACACAAAGAGTCCAAACAAACGTGATTGTGACAAAAATCATCTGATTCTTGTTTTTCTTACTGCTCAGGACTTCCACGAGATGAGTCACGGTCTCCTTCTGTGGCTGGAGAATATCGATCGCAGAAGGAATGAGATTGTCCCGATTGACCACACTCAGGACAGCGATACACTACAGGAGCATCACAAAACGCTTCTGGTAAATGATTTCTCTTTTCGGTTTATACAGCATACTTGGGCTACAACTTTCTATGCTTGTTCTGATTAAACTCGATCGTTCCACAGCAAATCCGTCGAGAGCTGCTGGACACGCAGCTGAAGGTGGCGTCCCTGCAGGACATGTCCCTTCAGCTGCTGGTCCACTCGGAAGGCACTGACTGTCTGGAGGCCAAAGAGAAGGTGCATGTGATCGGGAACCGACTCAAGCTGTTGCTGAAGGAGGTGACACGAGACATTAGAGAGCTGCAGAAGACCCTGGACATCACCAGCAGTCAGCAGGTTAGTTACAAAAACATGGATGCCACCAGTTTGCCAGTTTTTGACCAAAATAATATTAGTGCCTGGAAATGAATTAACTCTTTCCCCACCACTGACAGAAATTTCTGTCATTTATCATATAAAGCTTCCCTGCAATTGACAACATTTTCCAGCCATGTTTCACTATTATTATACGGTGGGGGGGCACTATTACGCAACTTTAAAAAAAACGCTGGCGGGGAAAGAGTTAAATTAATTTAATTAAATTTCTTGCAAATAAATGCATTCATCCAAATGTTTCTAAATCAGTGGTTTTCAACCGGGGTGCTGAGGCTCAGCAACCATTCAAGGGGGCCACAGAATGACTTAAAATTACAAAAATTGCCATTATTAATATAAATTATAATATTAGTAGTGTAATATATTAAAACAATCTAACTTCATTTAAAAAAAAATTGCACCTTCAATTAATATATTTTTGTTGTGTAACATACAGTTATATATGAATTGTGGTTAACTAATTTACCTTATTGATTACATGTTGATTAATACATTTAATACAGTACATTTCTTTTAATATTATATGATACAGTATAGGGCCTTCAATGGAAGCCTCCAATTCAAAAATGTTGAGAATCACTGCTCTAAATGAATATTTGATGTGCAGCTGTGTTATTTTATTACCATTGATATTAATTATTAATTCTATTTCCATTTTAGTTTTAGTTATTTTAAAACATCAAGTTAAAATAAATGAAAATGAGAAAAGTTGCCTTGGCAAGTAGCTTAAATAAAATAAGTTTATATATATATATATATATATATATATATATATCATCTTCTTCTTCTTTTTTAAAGGGATAGTTCACCCCAAAATGAAAATTCTCTCATCATTTACTCACACTCAATATGTTACAAACCTGCATACATTTCTTTCTTCTGCTAAACACAAAAGAAGAAAATTTGGGAAGAAATTTTGAAGAAAAATAAATGAAAATGAGAAAAGTTGCCTTGGCAAGTAGCTTAAATAAAATACGTTTTATATATATATATATATCTTTTTGTTTTTTTTATTTTTTAAGGGATAGTTCACCCCAAAATGAAAATTCTCTCATCATTTACTCACCCTCTATTTGTTACAAACCTGCATAAATTTCTTTCTTCTAAACACAAAAGAAGAAAATTTGGGGCACCATTGACTTCCATAGTCTATGGAAGTCAATGGGGCCCAATAACTATTTGGTTACCGACATTCTTCAAAATATCTTCCTTTGTGTTAAGAAGAAGAAAGAAATTCTTCAGGTTTGGAACAACCTCAGTGTGAGTAAATGATGACAGAATTTTCATTTTTGTGTGAACTATCCCTTTAAAGATTATTTTATTTAAAGTAAAAGTTTTTATGGTTTTAGTTTTCAGTTAACTATAATAACCCTGATGTGCAGTACTAAACTTAATCCAGTTTTTATGTCTAGTTTAAGCTTGCTCACTCTTTTTTCCAACCCTCAACACACACACACTCTCTGTAGGACTTGTCATCGTGGTCGTCTGCTGATGAGTTGGATACTTCGGGTTCCCTGAGCCCCGTGTCTGGACGCAGCACTCCCAGTCGCCAGCGATCGGTAACACATCACCCTCATGTTCTGTCGGGCCCTTCAAAGATCAATGTTTGCTTGTCACGTTGAGGCGGTAGTTTGACACTTGAATGTCCCTGAAACTTGGCCTCCAAAAACACACTTGACACCTTATTAGCATACTGCTCAGAGTTCCTCCAAAACTCAGAACCTTTCCCAGCATGCTCTCCTCTAATGCAAGAGCCGCATCAGGACTGGAGATGTGATTCATCCCTGTTGTGTTTCCACATCCCGTTGATTGATCCAAGTTCGTTTTACATCCTTAAAACAACTAGTCACACCTGTATCACACCCCTAAATTCTGGTTTGGTTGGTTCCTCTATTCATTTTCCCACATTCTTGTTTATTCTAGATTCCCACACTTTAGTCTTCAAGGAATACTGGTTCTATAAAAAAAAAAAAAAAATGTCCAGGTCATATTTAACCTCAAAATCAAAAAAAGAAAGTGTGAAATTATATTTAGCATGAAGAAAATTATGCCTTTTTTGGACAATTATTTTTGCATTGCAACATTATTTTCAAGACTTTTCAGCACACGTTCCCTTTAAATTAGTACTGTGATGTGTCCAGATGTTTTATTTTATTTTTATTTGTAAGAATTCATGTCAGATTCTCATCACAGTAATACAATGATTTTAAATGACATAAATCAACAAAGTATTACTGTAATGTAAGAATATTTTAATAAATAATATGTATTATAATATTTAATAATAAAATAATATTGTATTATAATATAAAATTTAATTTAATGCTACTTACTTTTTTTGCATTATAATGTACATACTGTATAATGAATATAATATAATGAATGA
The DNA here is from genome assembly GCF_963993115.1 of Abramis brama. Classification (NCBI taxonomy): domain Eukaryota; kingdom Metazoa; phylum Chordata; class Actinopteri; order Cypriniformes; family Leuciscidae; genus Abramis; species Abramis brama. The sequence continues at coordinate 10,025,797 of NC_139983.1, read as the reverse complement.
TTTTGGGCACATTTTAGATTAGGGTCCAATTCTCAATATTAAATAACTATTAACTTTTGCCTCAGTAAATTAATTACTACTTGTTAATAGTTAGTAAGGTAGTTGTTCAGTTTAGGTATTGGGTAGGATTAAGGGATGTAGAATATGGTCATGCAGAATAAGGCATTAATATGTGCTTTATAAGAACTAATAAACAGCCAATATCCTAGTAATATGCATGATAAAAAAAACTAGTTAATAGTGAGAATTGGACCTTAAACTAAAGTGTTACCGAGAATTTGGGGGTAAAATACGCTCGCTTATCAAAATAACATTGAAATGCAAAAAAAATCTTAATGGTGGTTCTTTTTGAAATACATAACTTCCTGGGTGAAATATGACCTTTGACATGCAGAGTCACTCTCAGAAAACAAGCCATTTGTCCTGTGAAGAAATGCATGAAATGAGCTTAAAAAGTCTTCAAAGCTTTTTAAATATTAAAGGATCGCTTGTTGGCAAGGTCATTTTTTTCTGAGAACGGTGTCATGAAGAACCAGTTTCTTTGTCTCCATAGAGGTGCTGTCACCCCCATCATTTGATTTTGTTGGTGCTCTTCTTTTTTGGGTTCTTTCATCAGTAGCTTTGTCTTTATTTGCCTGGACTGAAACATTCTTTCTTTCTTTTACCCCCCTGTTCATTGCAAACAGCCACGGGGCAAAAGTAGTCTGTCACAGCCCGGAGCCTGTGTGAGCAGTCCACTTCACAGGTACCTTTCTCCTGGTTTCTAGAACACTCGGAAGATAATGGAACTCAACCCATGACCTGACCGCAGGCCCCTAGCGCTAATGGGTCTGGGTCGACCCCTAAGTGGACAGTGTCCTACAAACCTGTCAGACCACCCTTGCAGTGGCATGATGCGCATGCAGAAAGGTTCATGCTGATGACTTCCATCATCTTCTGTGATTCTAGACACTGCTCAGGTTAGGGAGCTGAGATAGACACTACGAAGGGAGCTCGTGCACCAGGCACAACACGCTTGTTTTATGTATTTTCATCTGACACTTGGCTGTAAATATGGATACGCTAGGCTGCTTTTGCTGCTGAGTCGTTCATTTTCTTGTCTATTCAGCAAGCGTCTGCAATGAACAATCTTGGCTACAGTTTCTCTCTTTTTCTCTCTCTGGTGTGTTACATCTGCTCTTTCACCGACTAATCAATCATCTTCTCCCTCCTCCGATCTGCCGTCCGTGCAGTTTGATGACGCTAGAGAAACATCACTGTGCCGTACATACTGTAGACTCAATGTCAGAACACACAATAACATATTCCAGTGGTTCTCGGCTGCTGGGACAGTTCTGAAAGGAGTGACAAAGCCCTGTTTCCCATGATATGTCAACGTTATAGGTGGTTAGTCACAAACTGATGTTTTGTATTCAGGCATGGTGAAATTACAAGATTTTTTGTATTATCATTTTTTTTTAAGATAATTAAAAGAAGCGAAAATCTGGTTTCCTATTATATGCCAGCATTGAAAATGGTTAGTCACTCACAAATAGTTGTTTTGTTGTGGGTCATTTTTATTTATTATAAAATAATTGTTTATAATTAAGATTTAGATTGTCCCGAAACATAATCCCATTAAATCCCCTTTAAAGATGCATATTCACAATGAAATGACGACATTGTTATAAGAAAAATATTTTTATTATAGGATGTTTAAAAAAAAAGTATTATAAGACTATTGTCCCATTAATATGAGATGTGATCCTATTATGTCCCCTTTAAAGATGGATATTCACAATGGAATTGCAACATTTTGTTTTCATTTATATTTTTGTAAAATATCATTATTAAAGAGAGAAAAAGAAAGTCATTCAGTGTTGGAACATGAATGAATTTTCATTTTTGGGGGAACTATGCCTTGAATATTTTTTACAATAAGATCATTGTTATTTTAAGATCATTGCAGGATAATTATATAAAATTGAGAAATATCAAACTCAGTACAAAATTCAAAATCATATAAAGAAAAATGAGTTTGCGGAGATTGATAGATAATGAAATAATATTATTCTATATTTTGGAGACTTTTCTCAGATCAATGCAACATTTAACTGCATGATTCAACTATTTGAAGGTATTTGAAGAGGTATTTGCATTTCTAGTCACTTTCTACTAGTGATTAGTGTTTCAAGGAAGTCTAAATTAACATTATTACAGTCACTTGTATGTAAATCAACTTGTTATTACAGTCAGTTTGTCTGCTGTAACCGAGATACAAGTATCTTGCTCAGAGTTGGTGATCGTTCATGGATTGCACTCTGTTGGGTTCGAACATAAAATATTTAGTTTCATCCAGCATATTTCTTTAACCATTAGGCCACAGCACCCGCACACAGATATTAAAGGGATGGTTCACCCAAAAATGAAAATTCATAATTTACTCACCCACAAGTTGTTTCAAACCTGTATGAATTTCTTTCTTCTGCTGAACACAAAAGAAGATATTTTGAAGAATGCTGGTAACCAAACAGTTGATGGAACCCATTGACGTCCATAGTAGGAAAAAAATGCCATAGAAGTCAATGGGGTCCAACTGTTTGGTTGATGGAAAGAAACTCATGCAGGTTTGAAACAACTTGAGGGTGAGTAAATGATGACAGAATTTTTATTTTTGGGTGAACTATCCTTTTAATATAATCTCTTGGCCTTAAACTGAAAAATGCTGAGCTGTGCTTTTTTTTTCTGTTAGCATTCTGTCTGTTTAACAACGCTTTGACAAAAATGCATATTTATAAAGAATAAAATGTCCCTTTTGCTTTTAAATGCTACTGAAGATTTCAAACTAACCTTATCTGTGTCAAGCTTGGGCAGCTAATGTGTTTCCAAATATCACATAACAGACAGAGATAAATATGCATGGAGGAACTATAGATGTGAATCTACACAAAAATCAGTTTTAGAAATAGCTACACAGCAAATGTCATTTCTCTTATTTACCTAGTTTTGCATCTGAGCATTTCCACCTCTCTGTGCCGTCTTGTGTTCAGCAGGTCTCGCAGCGCCGCTGGATCCGTTTCCTCCCATTCTGAGGAGGAAGAACCACCGTCCTGGTGCAAAAGCTTCCTGAAGCGTGTCCTGTGGGCCGCTCTACCCCTGCAGATCATCCTGCTGCTGGTGGTGGTCGTGGCCTGTCTCGTGCCTACGTCTGAGGAAGACTACAGCTGTGCCCAACTCAACAACTTCGCCCGCTCCTTCCACCCCATGCTCAGCTACACCAACGGGCCTCCGCCCATATGAGCTCCACTATGAAGTAAAGACGCCAGCTCAGCATTGGGTTTCTCCCAAAATTGGCAAAATTGCACAATTAAGAGTTTGGCAGCCAAAGTGAATTATTATCGTGTCCTTGTACAGCTGCTAATTTTACAGTACGTCACTGAGTCTCGTGTAGATGTTTAAACAAAGCCTATTGCACTGAAAACTGCTGTCAGGTGTTGTTAGTGCTACTGATGTTCTTCCATATTTGACCTGAGAGAGGAAAATAGAGCGTAGGATATTAACTCAACACTGGGACTGTCGAGAGAGTTAATCAGGTCTAAAGGCCTTTTTTAATCATGGGAAGATCGAGTTTATTGGGAAAAAACTGAAATGTGGAATTGCTTGTATCAAATGAATAACTTGTAAAAAAAAAAAAAAAGAGAGAAGATAAAAAATTTATTAACTCTATATTGCAATTATTTTTTATATGTATTTTTGGCATGTGGTCATCCTTTGGTTTTAAAACGATCATTGATTTCATTGAATTTGTTGTTGATTTTTAATTTTTGATCTTAACTTTAACTGCTCTAATATTCAAGTTAACTGTCATGAATATGCTTTACTATATGTAAACCACTGATATCAAAGAAAAAGATATTTATGTATGTACAGTTTGCTAAGGCCTGAGAAACCTTCGCAATGAAAACACATATGATATACACATATACTGCTGATTAGTATTTTTCATTAAAATAAAAGATTAAATGACAGTAATATAATTGTGAATCATAATTATTTTCTCACCAAAAGAAATTTCTGCTTAAACATTTAACTGATTTGCACATAATATTCACAGGGTTGTATTAAACACTGCCATCAATCGTCAGCATACTTCCATTAGGTGCTAGGAGTCATATTGTTCACAACAAACATGGTAAAACATTTAATTTGGCCCTTTTGTCAAAATACACAGCTACTTTTGAATGTTTATATATAGGCCTATATATAAACACTTTCTGTTCCCATAAAGGCAAAGTTAAAGAATCTACTAGCAGGTGTTAACTGGCACATGCTTGCCAGCTAAAACTGGAAATATTTATTAATCTTCTGAAACTACAATCTTAGACCAGCTGTTTTGGTGCTTTGGTGGACTTGTGTAGCCATCTTGTTCATCATATCTTGCTAAAGCTGTTTAACCAAGGAAATTGTGCAGGTTAGGTTAGTTAAGAAGCGTGGTGGGGATACCAGAACATCAGAATCCAGCTACAGTAGGATGAACATGAATCTAGAATTGGAGGTTATTATCACCATGGGCCTCTGGTCTCTCAGATGATGTGCTAGAGGGAGCTGGCAGAGCCTGGGGTTTGAACTCATGAGAATGAGCAACGTTCATGGAGGAAACTGGACTTTCCCAGATGCGAGGCGTGTGATGCTGGTGTAGATGAGCAGTACAGTGACAGTGACGTGATTGGATCAGAACCTCCAGCCTTCTGAGAACTTCATAGTTTGGCACGCAGCCTGTGCAGTCAACACCCAACATCTGAGACACCACCGTGTAGAAGTCCAGCAACTGCAATGTACATGCATACTTGTTACTTTTAAAAATGTTAATGCATTCCTATGTTCAGATATACATATACAGTGTGTGTGTGTGTGTGTACGTATAAACTCAGCAAAAAAGAAACGTCCCCTTTTTCAGGAAACTGTATTTTAAAGATAATTTTGTCACATCCAAATAAGCGTTACAGATCTTTATTGGAAATGGTTTAAACAATGTTTTTCATGCTTGAAAACCATTATTGCACATGCACCTTTGGAACAGTCCTTAAGACACAACGCAATTAAACAATTAAAGTCACAGTTTCAATAACTTAGCACACTAAAGAGACCTTTTTAGTAACTCTGAAAAACATCAGGAGAAAGATGCCCTACACATTAATACATTTTCTGGGGGGAAAAGCAGCTGAAAGTGAGGATGTTTCTTCTTTTTTTTTTTGCAGTTACAATATATTACCATTCAAAACTTTGGGTTAGGATATGTGGTCACACTCAGTACCTGTTTCTCACTGTGAGAAAGATCTGCTATGGCACTAGACTGCGTGTCCAGGAGTCTTTGGGCTTGTTGGATCTCATCTCTGGCTCTGAGTTCCTGGTTTTGCAGCTCTGACTTGATGGTGGTCAGCTTCTTCTCAGTCTTTACCTTGTTCTTCTCAAGCTTTCCCAGATTCTTACTCTTCTCCTCTATGGTTTGGTTTTGTTCCATCACTTTGATCTTGTTGCACCAAAGACAGCAGAAACTGAGCATTTATAAGCATCGCTACTCTACACAATTCACCCAATCTATTTTCTAAATGCATGTTATTGATCTTATTGTGAACAATTCATCCATGCACTGTTTCATCTTTTAACCTGATAAATCTGAATCAAAATGTCATAACTCAATCTTCAAGTGAAAGATATACTGTGTTTCTTTTTCAATAATCCAATTCTCTCAATTGTATGTCACAATATGGAAGAAAAGATCTGTTGCTACTACTTGTGATTTTTATACATAAAGGATTGATTTAGAACATATACATTTATGGATTTGGCAGATGCTTTAATCCAAAGCAACTTGCATTGTATTCAAAGCACATTGTTTCAGTAAATAAATTCAAAAACTAAAACACTGATCTGAAGAACCTATAGTGCTATAGTGAAACATGAGCATTTCTAATCTCTAAACAAACTTCAAATCAAGAACCCTACACAGAGTTGGTCATTTGATGCCCTCAAAGCATTCTTAAGATAAACAGTTTTGTATATTTACAGATTCACCTTTGTATCATTAAAAATGGTCTTATTTTTTGTATTTTATGCTGAAACGACTCTGTTTGGTGAGGGTCTGTGGGCCAGGGCTCTTCCCTGTACCTTGAGCTCATTGGTGTGGGACAGCTGGGCTTTCAGCTCAGTGTTGGAGAAGCGTAAGGTGCTCAGCTCCGCCTGCAGTCGGTCCACTCGCTTCTGGAGCTTCTTACAGGCCAGAGCAGCGTCATCTTTCTCCACCGCCAGAGCTGAGCGGCTCCTCTTCTCCTCCTCCAGCTGGACCACCTTCCTCCTCAGCAGCTCCAGGTGAAGCTCTTTACTTCCTGAACGCTCCTTCTGTTCTTTAAACTGTAGCCATGGATGGAAATGATAGCTAATTATAATAAATAATCAAATAATATTAGGAATGCTACATGGTTAATATTTAAAAATTAGATCAAGATTTATATTTAAGATTTACATTTTTGTCATGACAACTTTTAGAGTATCTGGCATGAAAATGGATATGACATTGTTGATATATTTGGTCTTGGAATAGATCTGCTATGCTGCTGCTGTATAATGCAGCATACATGAATTGGCTGTAGCAGATCTAGACAGGTGGAGCTGGGGAAGGTGGAGGGTTTCTGAAAGCGTACTGCAAATGCTACAGCAAATACTAACAAAGGTTGAGCAACAAGCTCATTGGCTACTGATACAGCAGCTGTGCACTATCAGCTGTGCTCTATAGAGAATGATGTGATTGCAAGCAGATTGAGTTAAGCCTGTGCCATATAGTTTAATGACAGAACTTTGTATTTTGATTTTACATTTAAACTTAAAAGATATATATATATATATATTTTCTTAATAAAAAAAATATTAATAAGATTTTATATTTATATATTTATAAGATATAAGAAAATACAAATCTGACAAATTTATTATAATATAATTTAATTTATAAAATGTTAGATTTTCCTTTTGACTGAATGTTTAATTATATTTAAAATTATATGCTAATGGTAAAAAAAAAACATTTTACTTTTTAAATGTTTGTTACAGTAAATTTTAAGTCAGTAAAATCTGACACAATTGGACAGTAATTTGGAACATGTTTTATTTTACATTCAGAACCCCCAAATTTATGCACCAAAACATTGAACTAAATGATTGTTTGTTTGGCTCATTACTGTCCTCTTTGACATGTCTGCACCTTTCTCTGAAGGCTGTAGATATGTGTCTTGCTCTCCAGTAACGCCGTCCCTTCCTGCCTGGTCAGCTGTTGTGCTCGTGTGAGAATGGCCTCAAGTCTCATATCAAATCCCAGATCTGCAGCAACATGATCCACTTTTAACTTCTCTGAGAGCTGCTCCACAAACCGCAGGTACTACAGAGGAAGAAGACCAATGACTTTACTGAGAGCTCATTTTAGGACATTTATGATGCATTCTGATTATGATCAAATTCCAATTGATATCCATCTTAGTTTTAACGTGACAGCGTGCACTGCCATTTGTAACTTAATTGTGCAAGGCTTCCGGTGTCATTTGCTTAAAGTTATTTTTAGCTCTACACAACAGCATGTTGTGCTGGCTGATATTACAAACTGGTATTTCTTATACTTTTATACTTCATGTCAACTAGCAGTCCTTAGAGTGTTAGTAGACTGTCTGCTTAATATCTGCTAACACTTTATTTTGATGCTTCCCAACCCAGACAGCAACATAGTGTCGGCCCAGATCCGGGTCACATCTGGTACTCGTCGAATCCACATGTACCAGATGTGACAACTTTTCAACTACTGCACGTCAACTTATTCTACTAACCCAACCCCTAACACCTAACAGTCTACTAATACTCTAATGACTGCTATTCTAAAGCATGTAGTTGCAAAGTTACTTATAGTTAGTAGAATGTCTAAAGTGGACTATCGAAAAAAAGTGTAACCTATTTAATATATTGTTATAAACACACTGGTTTGTAGTGCAGTTAGTTTTACTGTTTACTGCACTATTCTTCTAGTTATTTACCTATAGCAGCTAATTAACTGGAAGGGCCCTATTTGAACGATCTAAGCGCATGGTCTAAAGCGCACGGCGCAAGTCCACTTTTGCTAGTTTGACGACGGGAAAAATAGTCGGCGCATGGTCTAAAAGAGTTGTTCCTATTCTCTTAATGAGTAATGAGTGTGTTTGGGGCATTACGTGCAATAAATCAATCAGAGTCTCATCTCCCATTCCCTTTAAAAGCCAGTCGCTATTTACATGACGGAATTTGCAAGCGGAAAGACTGGATGTGTCTCCAGAGAGGAAACGGATCTGCTCATGCGCGAGGTTAAAGTGCGCAAGCAGACCATCTACTGGACAAGCCAGATTCCACCATATCTTTATGTACATAATAATAATCTTTTACACTGTAATCCTTTTATTTTTAATATTTGGCATGTTTGTGTGCTGCTGTGCATCCCTGTGTGTGTGTAATAAGAAGAGTGTACGCGTGTTGTGGACCCGCCTATAGGCGCATATTACTAATGTGCCCTTTAAATAACAAATAAAATACTGCGCCACTGACTTTAGACCAGGTTTCAGTTGGTCAATGGTGCAGTCTATTTCTGTTGACTCAAAATAGCAACACACCAACAATGCTCCTGAACACACCTCGTTTTCAGACCAGCACACCCATGGGCGCACAAATGGGTGCAAATGCATTTGCTATTTAAACAAAGTGGCGCAGGACGTGAAAATGATAACTGCGTCGGGCTGAAACTAGCAAAAAACACTTGCCTGGCACTGCATTGCCCCGGGTGTATGATAGAGCCCGAAGTCTCCCACATTCAAAACAACATTCTCGTTACAAAATAAGGTTGGTACAGTGGCCAGAAAAGTACAATGTGAGCTCAAGCTTTGGCAGTATGAATCTACTTCCTCACATTCTGTTTGTCCTGATTCATTCCATCTTTGCTGACTCCAGCAGTCAGCAGCTCATCCTCCAGACTCTGTATTCTGTCCAGCAGCTCCTGTTTTCTCCGTTCAGAGCCGCTCTGATGCTCTTTGTGGCTGGACAACTGTTCTGTCACCTCCGCCAGCCTGCCTTCCATTTCCATCTGAGACTAGAGCACGCAGAAAGCACTGGTTGAAAAATAAGAATTCAATCTGTTTTATAATAGTGTGAAATGCAAATAACCTTTCGTGCACTTTTCTCCCTGGTACAAAGAGCTGTAAGTGCGTTCAATATGTCGTTCTCTGTGTGTGGAACAGGAAGAGACTGATCGTCCAGCAGGGCTTCCACATTCTTCATGAAGGCCTCATGGTGACTGTGAGACGCCTGAGCTTCGTTCTGGCAGCCGTGAAGTTTATTTTCCAGATCTTGAGACAGATTCTCATAGTGGCGGCAACGCTGCTGTGCAGACGCCAGTGCCAGTTCAGTCTCCTGCAGGGAGTTCTTAAGGGTCTGGTTCTCCCGCTCTAAACTTAGTTTCTTCAGGGAGATTAGATCCAATTCCTTACAAAACATACAGTATATTGCTGATTTATTCTCACTGATTTTGCTTAACAGGAAATAAACTTTTATAAAAGATTTCTTTATGCAAAATATATTCTTATGAAGTGAAAAGTCAAAAAGTCTGGAGTCAAAACTTGGAGTTTTGGTCAAAAGTTTGGAGTAATTAAGTTTTTAAATAAATCATTTTCATTTTAATGATTTCTGAAGGATCCCAGCTAACGTTCTCAGAACTGTTAATAAGAACAAGTTATGAAAAAACTTTCTTCCAGTAACATTACTAGAATGTTCGTTAATAATGTTTTTAAAATGTTAGCACAAAAACGTTATTTTTTAACGTTATTTTTTCTGAAACGTTTCTTTTTTTAAATGTTACTGCTTGTTTCGGAATATTCAGAGAACATTCAAAAGTAACATTCACATAATGTGTACAAAATTATCAAATGGAATGTTCCCTTAATGTTTGTAAAACTAAGAAAAAACATTTTTTATTTTTTTTAATTTTTTTTTAAACTGCACATTTTGAACGTTCAGAGAACCAAACGGAAATGTTAGAAAAATGATCTTATAATATATTTTTGTTAGCTGGGATCATGTGACACCTAAAGGCTGGAGATATAACTTCTGAAAATCACAGGAATAATAATTATTATTTTAAATTGTACTAATGTTCCCAATATTTCCAATTAAATAAATCCAGTCTTGGAAAAATCTTGATGATTCCAAACTTTTGATCGATAGTGTATAATAATAACCCAGACATATTCTGCACATGTTTTGTCAGATTCACCCTAAAAGATGCTTGTGTTACTATGGTTGTGTGTTTAATTGCATTATTGATCTGAAGGATACCTGTCTGTTAGAGTTCAGCTCATTTGCTCTGGAGGCTGAGAGCGTATGTTCACGGTCTACATCAGTCGCCAGTCTCTTTACTGTTTCTCTGCTGGCTTTACACTCCACCTCATACAACTTCACACTCTCCTCTAAAGAACAAATGCAGCTCTTCAGACGATCTCTGTCCTTGAAGCACGCATCCACCTTATCATAGAGAGATATGTTAGAGATCAGGAGAATATTAAAGTAGTGGCAGAAAGCCTAAAACACTCACCACGGATACAATATAATCCATAGGATCCACCTTTCCTGCCACATTTACAGAGGCTTTGTTTGCTAATGTTGATATAAACTCATCACATCTTCTCTGGGTCTCAGTGGCTTCCTGTTTTGCCTTGTTGCATTCTGAAAAATATTGTCTGAAAATTTGTACAGTGATTATTAAAAGAAAATGATCCATGGAATAAAATCAAATACCGATAATGCTTTAATTGATCTAGGCAGGTGGTGCTGGGGAGGCGGAGGGTTAGAATAAGACTTTCCATTGCGCGCAGATGCATTCCTTTGAATGCGTTTTGGTTATAAAGGGAAATGGTGATGGATACGTGAATTCGATTGTCTGGAAACGTTACATTGAATGAACATAGTTTCATGACTGAACTTTATATATACAAAGCCATTTGTATATATCAAACACATTGATTGTATATCATGGCTAGCGTTACAATACATGATCACGCTCTTATTCAAGCAAATGCTTTTAAACCATTCATGCACAGTAAGACAAAATAGAAGGCAAAAAATAAAAATAAAGCATGCCCGATCTGAGGGAGGGGAACGCTGCGGTAGCCACATTCTTAAGGAGAGTTATGTGGGAATACACATATGGACTAACCCGAGGGTTGTACTGCATATGAATAGTGGGTGACTTAGCCCAAGGGAAAGACACGGGCTTCCGTTATATATACACAGAATATACACATATGGGATCCCCGTAGGATCACACATATGGGACCCAGCCTAGACCCGCTTCTCAAGGATTCAGCGGATAAAGGCCTGGCACCGGACACTCCGCCATGTCCGGGCCGAGGGTGTTTGGAGGACTCAACAGGTTTTGACTCTGGAGCAATAAGGGTGCACAGTAGGATGCAGCAAGCCGACAGAGCCGGTACTCACAGTGCTTCTACCCGTTTAAGGCGAGAACACGGGAGGACACCGGCTCTACACGTAGGCTATAGTATCTAGCGAACGTGTTGGGTGTCGCCCAGCCCACAGCTCTACAGATATCTGTTAGCGAGGAGCCACGTGCCAGCGCCCAGGAGGATGCAACGCCTCTCGTGGAGTGTGCATGCAACCTGAGCGGGCAGGGCACGCCTTGTGCTTGGTAAGCCAAGGCGATGGCATCCACTATCCAGTGGGCCATCCTCTGCCTGGAGACAGCATTTGGACTTTTGGTTAGATGACTAGTAACCAAAAGTCCAAATCATAGTCTCTCCTGCACCAATTTAAATGATATAAATACTAGTGTAGAACATTGCATAGAAACTGTGTCTATTCCTCGTATAGTGAGATCAAATAATAATTCTACTGCAGGATCTAGGAAAAATCTAATTGTTATTAAAACAGAAAATGTTGCTATTAGTAAACAAATTTTTTTTTTAAAGCTAGGTCTTCTAAACATTAGATCACTCACACCTAAGGCAGTTATTGTAAATGAAATAGTCACAGATAATAGCTTCGATGTACTTTGCCTTACTGAAACCTGGCTTAAACCAAATGATTATTTCGGTCTAAATGAGTCTACTCCATCTGGATACTCCTATAAGCATGAGCCCCGTCTGATTGGTCGTGGCGGCGGTGTTGCAACAAACTATAGAGATATTCTCAATGTTACTCAGAAAACGGGTTATAAGTTTATTTCGTTTGAAGTACTTGTACTAAATGTTACGCTCTTAGATGTTAGAAAAAAATCCATATTATCTCTAGCCTTGGCTACCGTATATAGACCGCCTGGGCCTTACGCTGATTTCCTAAAAGAGTTTGCAGATTTTCTCTCAGATCTATTGGTCAATGTCGATAAAGCATTAATTGTTGGAGATTTTAACATACACGTAGATAATTCAAATGATGCGTTAGGGGCTGCGTTTATAGATTTATTAAATTCCTTTGGGGTCAAGCAAAACGTCACCGGACCAACTCATCGTCTTAATCATACACTCGATTTAATTATATCATATGGAACCGATCCAATCGATATAGATATCATTCCACAAAGTGATGATGTCACTGACCATTACTTGGTAACTTGCATATTACGTACTGCTGTAATATGTCATGCTGCGCCGCGTTATCGACCAGGCAGATCAATCCTTCCATCCACCATAGATAATTTCTCGAATTGCTTATCTAATCTGTCTCAGCTGCTGCCTGAACCCAAACAAACAGATGAACTAGAAGAACTAACTAGCACTATGAGCACCATTCTCTCTAGAACATTGGATGTTGTTGCACCCATTAAATTAAAAAAGGTCAGAGAGAAAATTAAAGCACCATGGTACAATAATACTACGCATGTTCTAAAGAGAGAAACCCGTAATTTAGAGCGTAAATGGAAACAAACTAATTTAGAGGTCTTTAGAATCGCGTGGAAAGACAGTATGTCACGTTATAAAAAGGCCCTAAAAGCGGCCAGGGCTGAGCACCTCCGCAAACTAATAGAAAATAACCAAAACAATCCAAGGTTTTTATTTAACACCGTGGCTAGACTAACAAATAAACAGACGTCACCCGAACAAAATATCCCGTTACAGTTTAGTAGTAATGATTTCATGAACTTCTTCACTGAAAAAATAGAAAACATCAGAACCACAATTGTAAACGTTCAATCCTCAATCGCGCCTTATAATTCAGCCTCAATTATCCCCCAGCAAGAACAATTACAGTGCTTTACAACTATAGAACAAAAAGAGTTAAATAAACTTATCACTTCATCTAAAACAACAATATGTTTATTAGATCCTATACCAACTAAACTACTGAAAGAAGTGTTACCTCTAGTGGAAGAGCCTCTCCTCAATATTTCATCTTTATCTTTAGGTCATGTTCCAAGAACATTTAAACTGGCAGTTATAAAACCTCTCATTAAGAAACCACAATTAGATCATAATAATCTAGCAAATTATAGACCCATTTCAAATCTTACATTTATGTCTAAAATACTAGAAAAAGTTGTGTCCGCTCAACTGGGCTCTTTCTTGCAAGAAAATGATATCTATGAAAAGTTTCAGTCAGGATTCAGGCCGCATCATAGCACTGAAACTGCGCTCGTTAAAATCACAAATGATTTACTTTTAGCTTCTGACCAAGGCTGTATCTCAATACTAGTTTTACTTGATCTTAGTGCTGCGTTCGATACTATAGATCACACAATACTCTTAGATCGACTACAAAATTATACTGGTGTTCAAGGACAAGCATTAAGCTGGTTTAGATCATACTTATCTGACCGCTACCATTTTGTCTATTTGAATGGAGAAAAATCAAATAACTTCAGTAAACTATGGAGTGCCGCAGGGATCTGTGTTGGGCCCTCTATTATTCTCAATATATATGATGCCACTTGGAAATATTATAAGGAAACATGGAATTAGTTTCCATTGTTATGCTGATGACACTCAAATATATATTTCATCACGGCCGGATGAAAACGCTAAATTATCCAAATTGACAGAGTGTGTTAAAGATATAAAAGATTGGATGACGCATAATTTTCTTTTATTAAATCCAGACAAGACAGAGGTAATACTTATCGGTTCAAAAAACCGCCCACAGAACCTCTCACAATACAACTTTGACATCGTAGGATGTCCTGTTACTTTATCCTCTACAGTAAAAGACCTGGGTGTTATACTCGATTGTAACCTGTCTTTTGAAAATCATATTTCATATGTTACAAAAACAGCCTTTTTCCACCTTAGAAACATTGCTAAGCTACGTAATATGCTATCAGTTTCTGATGCAGAAAAGTTAGTTCATGCATTCCTGACCTCGAGACTAGATTACTGTAATGCTTTATTAGCTGGTTGTCCTGCATCCTCAATAAACAAGCTACAGTTAGTCCAAAATGCAGCCGCTAGAGTTCTTACTAGATCAAGAAAATATGATCATATAACACCGATTTTATCATCACTGCATTGGTTACCTATAAAGTTCCGTATTAATTACAAGGTATTGCTACTGACTTATAAAGCCCTAAACGGCTTAGCTCCAGTCTATTTAACGGATCTTCTATCGCCCTATAATCCATTGCGCTCTTTAAGATCAATATATTCGAGGCTTTTGGTCATACCTAGGATATCCAGATCAACCAAAGGAGGGAGAGCATTTTCACATTTGGCTCCGAAACTCTGGAATAGTCTTCCTGTTACTGTTCGTTGCTCGGACTCGCTCTCCCAGTTTAAAACTAGATTAAAGACGCATCTTTTCGGCCAGGCATTCATATAATATTTTTAATCTTACAGTTCAAACTACAATCCGGCCTCTAGTTCATAAATGCCAGAGGAGAACTGGCCCCGACTGAGCCTGGGTTCTCCCAAGGTTTTTTTTTTTTCTCCATTAGGTCACCTGATGGAGTTTTAGGACACCATTAGGTCACTTGATGGAGTTTTTTCGGTTCCTTGCCACTGTTGCCTTTGGCTTGCTCAGTTGGGGATATTTTGGGGATATTTAATTTTATTTTATCAATCAATAAATTCCACTAGAAACAAACCTTGTTGTATTATTTTATTTTAATTTAATACTGTGAAGCTGCTTTGATACAATCTGTATTGTGAAAAGCGCTATACAAATATACTTGATTTGATTTGATTTGATTTCCCTTCTGCTGGCCTCCGTAACAGACAAAGAGCTGGTCTGAGGTCCTGACGCTTTGAGTTCTGTCCACGTACATATGCAGAGCGCGAACGGGACAGAGCAAAGCCAGGGCTGGGTCTGCCTCCTCCAGGGGCAGCGCTTGCAGGTTCACTACCTGATCTCTAAAGGGAGTGGTAGGAACCTTGGCCACATAGCCAGGCCGGGGTCTCAGTACAACATGGTTGTCACCCGGCCCGAACTCTAGGCACGATTCGTCAACCGAAAATGCTTGCAGGTCCCCTACCCTCTTGATCGAGGCCAGTGCAATCAGCAGCAAAGTCTTCAAGGAGAGAAGCTTTAAGTCTGCTGACTGCAAAGGCTCAAAGGGAGCATCCTGAAGTGCTCGAAGCACCAGGGAAAGGTCCCAAGAGGGTATGGAGGGGGGACGAGGAGGATTTAATCGTCTCCCCCTAAGGAACCTGACGACCAGGTCGTGCTTTCCAACTGTTTTGCCATCTATGTGGTCATGATATGCTGAAATAGCGGCAGCATGTACTTTGAGGGTGGAGGGAGACAGCCTTCGCTCCAACCCTTGCTGCAAGAAGGAAAGCACTGACCCTATCGAACATCTTCGGGGGACCTCTCTGCGAGAGGAACACCACTCGACGAACAGGTTCCACTTCAAGGCATACGCACGTCTCGTAGACGGTGCTCGCGCAGAAGTGATGGTGTTAAGTACCTCTGGGGATAAGTCACCCAGAACCTCCGCGTCCCGGCAGGGACCAGACATGGAGTTTCCAGAGGTCCGGACGCAGGGTGCCATAGGGTGCCCCGTATCTGAGTCAGAAGATCCTTCCTCAGAGGAATGGGCCAGGGAGGGACTGTCACGAGGAGCATGAGTTCTGGGAACCAAGTCCGGATGGGCCAATAGGGAGCCACCAGAAGGACCTACTCCTCGTCCTCCCTGACTTTGCACAGTGTCTGTAGGCTTGCAGTAGGCTCACAGGGGGAAACGCATATTTGCGAAGGCCCCGGGGCCAGCTGTGTGCCAGTGCGTCCGTGCCGAGTGTTCCCTCGGTCAGGGAGTAAGACAGCTGGGAGTGGTAGGTCTCTGAGGAGGCAAACAGGTCTACCTGAGCCTCCCCGAACTCTCTCCAAATCAGCTGAACCACCTCGGGGTGGAGTCGCCATTCTCCCAGAAGCACAGCTCGTGTTAGCTTGTCGGCCACACGGTTGAGCACACCGGGGACATACATGGCTCGAAGCGACCTCAGATGCTTCTGACTCCAGAGGAGGAGATGGCGGGCGAGTTGCGACGGGAGCGTAGACCACCTTGTCGGTTGATGTACGCAATGGTCGCAGTGTTGTCCGTACAGACCAGCACGTCTCTGCCCTGAAGCGGCCTTTTTAAGCAGCTCAGAGCGAGACGTACTGCAAGAAACTCGAGGCAGTTGATGTGCCAATGTAGTTGGGGGCCCATCTACACTCCTGACACTGCATGCCCGTTGTACGTGGCACCCCAGCCGGTGGCAGAGGCATCTGTGAATACCAGAGCATGCCTGGACACCTGTTCCAAGGGGACGCCTTGGAACATGAGTTCCCAGAACTCATGCTCCTCGTGACAGTCCCTCCCTGGCCCATTCCTCTGAGGAAGGATCTTCTGACTCAGAGACGGGGCACCCTATGGCACCCTGCGTCCGGACCTCTGGAAACTCCATGTCTGGTCCCTGCCGGGACGCGGAGGTTCTAGGTGACTTACCCCCAGAGGTACTTAACACCATCACTTCTGCGCGAGCACCGTCTACGAGACATGCGTATGCCTTGAAGTGGAACCTGTTCGTCGAGTGGTGTTCCTCTCGCAGAGAGGACCCCCGAAGATGTTCGATAGGGTCAGTGCTTTCCTTCTTGCAGCAAGGGTTGGAGCGAAGGCTGTCTCCCTCCACCCTCAAAGTACATGCTGCCGATATTTCAGCATATCATTACCACATAGATGGCAAAACTGTTGAAAAGCACGACCTGGTCGTCATGTTCCTTAGGGGGGCGAGACGATTAAATCCTCCTTGCTGCTGCCGCTGCCATATGCCCCAGGAGCCTCTGAAAGAATTTCAGTGGGACCGCCATCCTGCCTTTGAACGTGTTCAAGCAGTTCAGCACCGACTGAGCGCGTTGCTCTGTGAGGCGCGCTGTCTGTGCGACCGAATCCAACTCCATACCGAGAAAAGAGATCCTCTGCACGGGGGCGAGTTTGCTCTTTTCCCAGTTGACCTGAAGGCCCAGCTGGCTGAGGTGCATGAGCACAAGGTCCCTGTGTTCGCATAACTGATCTCGAGAGTGTGCTAGTATGAGCCAGTCGTCGAGATAGTTGAGAATGCGAACGCCCTGTTCTCTCATGGGAACAAGGGCCCCCTCCGTGACTTTAGTGAAGACACGGGGAGACAGGGACAGCCCGAAGGGCAGGACCTTGTACTGATATGCTCGACCCTCGAACGCAAAGCGCAGAAACGGCCTGTGTTGAGGAAGAATCGAGACATGAAAGTACGCGAGACAAGATCGATCGCTGCAAACCAATCTTGGGGATAGATGCATTCGAAAATGTGTTTCTGCGTGAGCATTTTGAACGGTAGATTGTGAAGGCTCCGATTCAAAACTCGCAGGTCCAAGATCGGTCGTAACACACCACCTTTCTTGGGTACAATGAAGTAGGGACTGTAGTGCCCTGACCTCATATCGGCTGGAGGGACCGGCTCTATTGCGTCCTTCGCCAGTAGGACTGCGATCTCCGCACACAAGACATGGGCATCGGCTGCTCTCACTGTAGTGGAGTGGATGGCCCGAAACTTGGGGGGACGCCGGGCGAACTGAATCGCATAGCCGAGCCTGATGGTCCCAATGAGCCAGCGAGACGGACTGGGGAGCGCTAACCAGGCTCGTAGACCGTGCAAGCGGGACCAAAGGGACCATAGGCGTACCCGGAGTGGGGCAGCGAGGTGGGGTTTTTTTTGTTGAGAATTTAGGTACCACTGTGACTCTAGTGGTGGAACAGAATTTTGACTCAAAAGATTCATTCCCCGGCCCTCCACCGGGAGAGAGCAGCTCCACCCATCTCCGGGTCTCAGGGGTGATTGTTTCACCGACCACTTAAACAGCGGCTGAGACGGGCGGTGTCATCCTCCTGCAGCGGACACAGTAGAGCAGGCTGTGCCGGAGTGTTTTTTTTTTTTTTTTGCAGGGGATGACACCCTTGGTGACGAGTAGACTGAGGGGAGGCCCACAAGGCACTCTGGTGGTACGCCGGGGGAAGCGCTTCAGTCTGCTGCTGACTGCGGAGAACTGCTGGGCCAATTCTCAACAGTGTCGCCGAAAAGGCCACCTTGTGAGATGGGAGCATCGAGAAAGCGTACTTTGACAACCTCTCGCACCTCTAAAAGGACAGCCAGGGGCGCTTCTGGACCACCAAGGTGGACATCGTGCCGACGTGGTCATGTTCCCGTGCAAAAAAAAAAACCACCCACAAACACAGTCTCACATGTTTCCCAGGCATGCGAGACAGTGATCGTGGCCGTCAGTGAGGACAGGAAACGACCGCAATCAGAAACACACGGGTGGAATGTCATCTTTAAAAAGACACAACTCACACCCATGTAAGCTCTTTCAGGGGAATACTCTCCTTGGTACTGAAGCACGCAGGGGAACGGTCGCAGCGGACACAGACAGGAATATGCAACCTGTCGTGCGCTGTCTCTCTTCACGGTGGTCTTACCAGCCGTAAGAACGGCTATTCAGCGCTCTTGGCGCACCATTACCAGCTGTGAAAACAGCTTTTTTGTTTTGCTCAGTAACACAAAAACAAGAGAGAGAGAAAAAGAAAGTCGACCCCACTGCCGCGCTGTATCGCCCGCACCAGACACGAGAGCATCTTTCATCTTGAAGAGCTTGCTCGTTGTTTGATCACTCAGTAGATTAAACAGCATCGAAACGCTCGGCTCCGAAGCAAAAAGCTGAAGTGCAATCGCACCAGCTGCTCGTTAAATACCCGCGCTGCAAGGCTGCACAGCTGATGCAAATGATTGCACGCCAATATGCATTGGCTCCTTTAGTTTCACTCGAAGTAGATTGGCCTCTCTAGCGAGATTCCTATTCGTCGTTCACCACGACGTACGTCGTAGTGACCGGACGATAGGGAACAATAACTTTTTGTGCAGTTTGACAGGGCAAGTAAAAATCTGAACAGGTCTGACTGGGCCGATAGAAAAAATTGAGCCCTGATATACTGAAGGGCGCAGGTAAATGTGACATTTATTATAATGGTTTATGTGATGATTGTTTTAAAGTCGACATGAAATCAAAATTGACCCTATTTACTTTGTTAGCGTATATTACTAGTCTTGTGGTGAACAATTAATCCGTGCAAGTTAATACACAGAAAAAAATTGTTTGCCGTGGTAATCTTTAATCAAAGTCTGAAAAGTTACTTCCGGTCTGAAATGGCGTTCCTTTTCTGATGACGTAGGCTTGGCGGCTTGGGTTGAAAAACGCTTAACCACTCCCCTCAAACCGTTAGTCTGCTATGAGCGAGAGATGGAGAGGAGGAGCGCTAGAGTAAAACCCTGCCCTCTGTTCAATATTCCGTTTCACTGGGAAATACGTCACAACACTGGAGAAAAGTCATTTGCAACTTCCGGTTCACGCAGACTTTAAGTTCACTTGAATTAAAAGTTGTTATGTTATTTAAATCCTAATAAATGTTAAGAAAATGATAGCTTTCAATTATACTGTAATGCTGAATGCCTATAATTAACGGCTAAAATTGAGGGAAAAAATCTATTTCCTATTGACATCAGTAGCAGTATTGGTATGGTGATACTTCATTCATAAGAAGATGCATTAAACAAATATTTAAAATATAGGCTGTCTTTATGTAGTTTCTACATTAATTTGGAGATTAAATGTGAAATTATTACAATATAATAATAAAATTATACTGAAAACTTTAATATTAGGTTTTATTAATCACAAGTTAATTTTTTTAATCGATTGACAGCACTAATATATATATAAAGCATCCTAGAATCCACCTTATGACTTTGAAGAGATGCAAACTACTAAACTGTTATTCTAAAATGTAGAAAATAGAAATAAAAAAAGAAAGGCTAGGTGTGTGCAAACTTTTGACATAGTGTACTGTAAATGCTCACTTTGACTTGATTTCAAGTTCCATTATTTTCTCCTTGATTTCCTGGTTCTCCTTTGTAAATGTCTGTATTCTCATGTCCATGATGCTTTTGGAGGAGGTGATGGAGATCATCTCTTGCTCTGTGTTGTAGCTGCGCTCTCTGAGCGAGCTGACGAGAGACTCCTGTCTCGCCTCTTTCTCTTTATGTCTATCTATAGCATCCTTTAAGCTCTTCAAAGTCTCTTCCTGAGATGCAACTTTGGACTGGCTTTCCGAGAACTGTTAAAAAGAAATGTTATTATTCCCCAAAGAGAATGTGCATCCTAAACACCCTGAATTGCCAGTGAATATAACCTGTGACTGGAGGTTGTTGTATTTGGCCTGCAGGACGGCCAGCTCCTCACGGGCTGTCTCAGTGGCCTGTTTATAGTGTGTGAGGTGCTGCTGGATCACAGACTCCTCCATTGCGAAAACACTCTCAATCTAACCTGAATGTTGACAGACAGAACCTGATGTATCCATAGCAATAGTAGCATTCACAATGAATATTCATAACTTTTTATAACAGTAATAAATCAGAGTGGGAATATTATTTAACTCTGAATTACAAACAATGCAGTGCTACTTTATTAATCCCCAAGGGGCAATTTGATTATGAATTGACAACAAAAGCACCTCTACTAGATGATCACAAAAGATACATTGAAACATATCACATTTTAATCAGTTGTTACTAAGTTAGTCCTTGTTTGCTTGGTTTTAGTCTGAAAGTCCTGAAGATGTTACAGCATTTTATTGATTCTGACAAAAATCAAATGATATGGTTAGCAGTAGGCAGTGAAGTCAACGACTCTTTTATGAAGAAAAGAATTATGAGAATGTATCACTCTATAAATCGGCACAATGTACAAAAACTCACTTGTATTTGTTGCTCCACTTCTCTGACTAATGCACAGTGTTTTGTAGGTTATGTCGCTGTAGTTTATCAAGTATCCAAGCAACACAACAACATGTAACGTATTAACCGATAGGGGGCGCAAAATCAAATGTTAATACAAGAGTATTTTACATTTACACATTTATACATTTGTCAGATGCTTTAATCGGAGCGACGCACAATGCGTTCAGTTTTAGTTTGATCTTTAACTCAGTTTTATTGATTTGAATTTACTGGCATTATGTATTTGAAGTATCTTAAATGACAAATATCATAAAGTCTCCTATCTACCTCCTAGTCTTGATAAATATGTGCTAATTAATTAAAATCAAAGAAGCATGACAATTCTCCTCACTAAAAGCGTTTTAACTTTGACTAGACAATTAAAACATGATATGTGTTACTGTTATAGTAATTAGCACAAAAGCTAAATGAAAGAACAAACAAACAAATTAACAAGCAAATCATTAAATGACTTCGAATGAACTTCATATATTCTCTTTATGGTGTGAAATATGGCCTAGTTTATCTCGATTTCTTATTTTTCATATATTTAAGGGAACAAACCTACCAAAATTGGTTATATTGCAACATGCTTTAGATTTGCTTTTATTTACATGGAAATTACCAAATAATAAAATAAAATTAACAAACTCAAAATTAGTCGTACGTCAGTACAGGGGCGGGGCAACATTACGTCTGAATTTGACGTCACCAAAATACAGGAAGTGGCCGCATCACTTGTGCTGTTCGAACTGTCAAATAAACTTTATGTGAATCTGTGAGAATGCTGCGACATATGTATCTACAATGTAACAGTTTCTGTCACCGAACGTCCTAATATCTGGCGGGAACCGGGACGGTACACGGCAGGTACGCTGAGGGTTAAGACGAGTGAATTAAATTGAATTATTAGAGTCAATTGTAAATGAGTTTGCAGCTTGTGTTGACAGTAGTGTCAGAAAGATATTCACAGCGGATCTGCTTTATGTCAGCTGATCAGAAAGAAGCAGACGTGTGTTCTGTCTTTCTTTGCATTCTCTTCTATGTACAATTTATATAATTAAACCATAAATAGGGTTAGATATGACCAATGCAGTGTGTTGACATGCTTGTCATTCAAGGTCAGTTGAAATAGGCCTCTATGTCACTAAAAGTAGTGTACTTTCTGGTCAGAAATACACCTAATTTAACACTGTTTTAATGCTGAAACTGTTTGATTCTTACAGGCATGTCTCTCAAGATTCTATGGAGGTTACATCAACCCTTGAAATGGACACAAGCCCCTGGATCTGCTCTCAGAACAGTAAATGGATTAAACAGTGTCAGTAGGACCTTGAGGTTAAACTGCTCAACACTGGCATCCAGTGCACATACACACAACATTCTTAAAGACCAGAGTAGCTGTCCCATCAGCGTTCATCACCATAGATGCTTATTGCAGAGAGGGATGTTTCAAAGACCACACTTTAAAGTGCTGACTCCGTTAAATGTAATATCCAAAACATGGAGTATACAAATGAGATTGCAGACCACAACAACTGCCCCCAAATCAGTGCTGAAACAAGGAGGTGTGCCTGGAAAAAGGACCTTTAAGGGACCAAGAACAAAACAGCCATCACGGACCACTCAGCCCAGTCTGGAGGAGGTGTGTGACTATTGTGTGTTATGAGAAAATCATTAATGGCATATATAAATAACCGTTTATGTATGTAATGACATTTTTCAGGACATGATGCAGTGCATTGCATACGCAACTGCAGATCAGTACCATTTACCAACACTCTGTCACGATCTCATAGCTAATGGCTTCAGTGAAATCAAAGAATTTCCCAGAGGTCAGTTCATCTTCATCACTTTTTAATGTTTCTGAGCTGGCATAAAAAAGAATTCATTGCGTGCTTGTTTGAATGCAGTTTTTTTTTTTGTAGTAAATTAATGTTGTGGGTTTCAGACGCTTCTAATGTTTTGGCGATGGGAACAGAGAATGCTGCAAAATCAAATGACAGTGGCACGATATTCTTCTTCAGGTATGTTGAATGATTTTTTGTCACTTGGATTTCTGGGTTTTGAGTTCTGATTTGTAGTTATTCTTTGTGTTGTTTACTATTTTAGAGAAGGCTCAGTGGTGTTCTGGAATGTTGAGGAGAAAACAGTAAGTATTAATATAACACACACTCTGAAGCAATGGCAGATGTTCTGATAGACAACTTTCAATTGGAAACTATTCAAAAGCTGTATTAATTTATTTTAGTAAGGTTGGAAGCTGTATTAAAGGCAAATATCTGTATTTGGCTAAATATAAAGTGATAGTTCACCAAAAAAAGAAAAATTCTGTCATTAAAGGGATAGTTCACTTTGAAATTAAATTTTGGTATGTTTTAGCTTACCTCAAGGGCATCCAAGATGTAGGTGTCTTTTTTTCTGCAGTAGTTTCAATTTTGATATTTTTAGGTCAAACCGTTCTTGTCTGTCAGTCATATAATGCAGGTCTATGGTCACCACCTCAAAGAGCATGCACAGAGAAGTCCAAATTAAACAATTCCCCATCGTAAGTACACATTGATGGCCTAAGACACGAAACGAGCGGTTTGTGTGAGAAAACGAACAGTATTTATATCGATTTTACCTCTTGTACACATCCGAGATCACGTCCGGCGCTTGCGCAGACTAAGCCTGAACGCGCGCACACGTCACACACCAGGAAGCGTGCGCGCCCTCAGATCACTTGGACGTGGTTGTGTAGAGGTAAAAACGATATAAATACTGTTCGTTTTCTCACACAAACCGTTCGTTTCGTGTCTTAGGCCATCAATGTGTACTTACGATGGGGAATTGTTTAATTTGAACTTAACTGTGCATGCTCTTTGAGATAGTGACCATAGACCTGCATTATATGACTGACAGACAAGAATGGTTTGACCTAAAAATATCAAAATTGAAACTACTGCAGAAAAAAAGACACCTACATCTTGGATGCCCTTGAGGTAAGCTAAAACATACCAAAATTTAATTTCAAAGTGAACTATCCCTTTAATTAAGATCTTTTTGATGAAATCTGAGAGCCTCTGTCCCTCCATTGACAGCTACACAACTACCACTTTGATGCTTCAAAAAGTTCATACAGAGATTGTAAAACTAATCCATATGAATTGAGTGGTTTAGTCTAAATTTTCTGAAGAGACTCGATCGCTTTATATGATAAAAAGATGGAATTTAGGCTTTTATTCACATAAAAACATTGATCAGCGAACAAACGTGTATGTATATTAATATATATATATATATATATATACACACGTTTGTTACATAATGTGATATATATTGTTATATAATGTGACATTTAATGTGATATATATACAGTGAGGAAAATAAGTATTTGAACACCCTGCTATTTTGCAAGTTCTCCCACTTAGAAATCATGGAGGGGTCTGAAATTGTCATCGTAGGTGCATGTCCACTGTGAGAGACATAATCTAAAAAAAAAAATCCAGAAATCACAATGTATGATTTTTTAACTATTTATTTGTATGATACAGCTGCAAATAAGTATTTGAACACCATAGAAAATCAATGTTAATATTTGGTACAGTAGCCTTTGTTTGCAATTACAGAGGTCAAACGTTTCCTGTAGTTTTTCACCAGGTTTGCACACACTGCAGGAGGGATTTTGGCCCACTCCTCCACACAGATCTTCTCTAGATCAGTCAGGTTTCTGGGCTGTCGCTGAGAAACACGGAGTTTGAGCTCCCTCCAAAGATTCTCTATTGGGTTTAGGTCTGGAGACTGGCTAGGCCACGCCAGAACCTTGATATGCTTCTTACAGAGCCACTCCTTGGTTATCCTGGCTGTGTGCTTCGGGTCATTGTCATGTTGGAAGACCCAGCCTCGACCCATCTTCAATGCTCTAACTGAGGGAAGGAGGTTGTTCCCCAAAATCTCGCAATACATGGCCCCGGTCATCCTCTCCTTAATACAGTGCAGTCGCCCTGTCCCATGTGCAGAAAAACACCCCCAAAGCATGATGCTACCACCCCCATGCTTCACAGTAGGGATGGTGTTCTTGGGATGGTACTCATCATTCTTCTTCCTCCAAACACGGTTAGTGGAATTATGACCAAAAAGTTATATTTTGGTCTCATCTGACCACATGACTTTCTCCCATGACTCCTGTGGATCATCCAAATGGTCATTGGCAAACTTAAGACGGGCCTTGACATGTTCTGGTTTAAGCAGGGGAACATTCCGTGCCATGCATGATTTCAAACCATGACGTCTTAGTGTATTACCAACAGTAACCTTGGAAACGGTGGTCCCAGCTCTTTTCAGGTCATTGACCAGCTCCTCCCGTGTAGTTCTGGGCTGATTTCTCACCTTTCTTAGGATCATTGAGACCCCACGAGGTGAGATCTTGCATGGAGCCCCAGTCCGAGGGAGATTGACAGTCATGTTTAGCTTCTTCCATTTTCTAATGATTGCTCCAACAGTGGACCTTTTTTCACCAAGCTGCTTGGCAATTTCCCCGTAGCCCTTTCCAGCCTTGTGGAGGTGTACAATTTTGTCTCTAGTGTCTTTGGACAGCTCTTTGGTCTTGGCCATGTTAATAGTTGGATTCTTACTGATTGTATGGGGTGGACAGGTGTCTTTATGCAGGTAACGACCTCAAACAGGTGCACCTAATTTAGGATAATAAATGGAGTGGAGGTGGACATTTTAAAGGCAGACTAACAGGTCTTTGAGGGTCAGAATTCTAGCTGATAGACAGTTGTTCAAATACTTATTTGCAGCTGTATCATACAAATAAATAGTTAAAAAATCATATATTGTGATTTCTGGATTTTTTTTTTTAGATTATGTCTCTCACAGTGGACATGCACCTACGATGACAATTTCAGACCCCTCCATGATTTCCAAGTGGGAGAACTTGCAAAATAGCAGGGTGTTCAAATACTTATTTTCCTCACTGTATCAAAACCTGAATCAGGTGTTTGGCAAATATTAAAAGGCTCTTTCACAAAATTAAAAATCATGCTACAAATCATGCCCTGCTGGTGTATTTTATACTCAGGTAAAGGCAGTGATGAGGATACTGGAGCAGCATGAGATTCAACCCTATGAAGTCGCTCTGATCCACTGGGAAAATGAAGAAATCAATTATACAGTAGGAGAGTCAGTCACAAATCTTTCATTTCTTAATGCAAAATGTGCAAAAATGGTTGATATCATGTAATACTCCTTAAAAGTTGATGATGGTACTACTGTAAGATGTAGCCATGCTTTTATTTTTGTTTGTTTGTTTGTTTATTTATTTGTTCATGTTGGTTCAGGGGTCATTCAAAACTCCATCATGGAATCTTCTTGTTTAACGGAGAGCTGGATTATGATCAGGTTGTTCTGGAGAAGTTTGCATTTTCCAATGCTTTATCTCTGTCAGGTGGGATTATGTCTGCATTTTCACACATTTTTATCACACTTTGTGAAACAAATTATATTTTGATGCTTGCAATAAGTCATTGTTTTCAACTTCAGTTAAACTGGCAATATGGGAGGTTTCTCTCGACAACTTTGTTGAGTCCATCCAGTCAATTCCTGAGGTAGATCCACTTATGTACTCTTTCATAGGTAATACCAGCATTCGCTGCTTTTTGAAAGTTAAAATAGTTTTGTATATTGAATGTGAATATGTTTTTCTAAAAAAAGCTAAATATACTTTTATAAACCTTATAAAAGAAATAAACCTTTCTAAACAGATGCTGAAGTCTGGACAACGAGTGAAACTGTCCAGGGCTGAAGTTATGCAGAAGATAGGGGAGCTCTTTTCCCTGAGGTCAGGATCCATATGCAGGACTCTCTCTGGTTTTATTGTATGTGATAATCTACTGCTTTGTTTAATTCTCACAATATCGTTACACTTTCTACAGGCACTGCATAAACCTCAGCTCTGACTTACTCATCACACCTGATTTCTACTGGGACAGAGAAGATCTCGAGCAGCTCTATGACAAGACCTGCCAGTTCCTCAATATTAACAGGAGAGTCAAGGTTAGTGAAAGTACTTGCAAAAAATATGAATATATTTGACATAAAAATCCTGATCAAAGGATGGAATTTTGTTTTTTAGGTTGTGAACGAGAAGTTACAGCACTGCACTGAACTAACAGACCTGATGAGGAATCACCTCAGTGAGAAACACAGTCTCAGACTGGAGTGGATGATCGTCGTGCTGATCACCATTGAGGTTAGAAAACACTGAATTCACACTTATTTAATATCATCCAGCCAGCTCACTTTCATTTTGAATATCAGTCTAAATAATAGACAGCTGCACTGTCCAAAAACTGCCTTGTTTTTTTTGTTTTTTTTAATGTCTGCATCATATCATGTACATATGTTTTGCAAATGCTGCGTAAAAACACTTATTTTCTTCTCTCTGAAGGTGATGTTTGAACTTGCTCGTGTAATCTTCTGAGGACCCACAGACATAGTCTTACAAGAGGACTTAAATATTTTTGTTTTCTGTAAATTAAGTTAAAGTACTCATTGATCTCGTGTTATTCTTAATGTGAATTTGAGACCTGAAATAAAGTTTCTTTTTTTTTAAGGACCCACATATAGTGGATAAATAGTGGCTCATTTGGTTTCTGTTCTGTCTCCTTTATAAACTCTGTGGACAAATTTACTCAGATCAGTTTATTCACATGCTACAATATAAATATCTGATTTTTAGAGAGTTATTGGATTTCATTCTCTGTTGCATCCATGTCCTGATGGAAAATCCAGATTTAGCTGACTGCTGTGTTTTGGAACATGCTGGTTTTGAGGTGGTCATTAGCTAGTCAACCATCTTGAAACAGCAGTTCAATAAAGCCTGGTTTAACAGACAGGGCTTAGATTAAGCCAGGATTAGGCCTTAGTTCAATAAGGACGTTTAAGTAGCTTTTATAAACATGCCTTAAAAAAAAAACATTACTGGTTTGGATCTTGAGACTATTTTAAGATGTGCCAGTGTAAGTTGCTTTTAGTTAAAACAGCTCAAATATGGTGTTTTAGTCTGGGACTAGGCTTAAGCCTTGTCTGTGAAACCATGGGGTAAATGTTTGTGCCAGATCACGCCTGACACTCGTGCACTAAGGGTTGAACGACTTCAGATTTTTTAAAGTCAACATTTATGTGATGAATGTCGAGTCGACGCCGACTAGTCGCTGATGACGTCATTAATGAACAATAAGCCTGAACCTCGAGCTGAGACTCGAACGCGGATTGCCTTGAGCACAGCTATGTTTTACGCTGCATTTCCAACAGTTAAAATGATAAATAAATGCATAGTTTATTTATCATTTTAACTTTTGGAAATGGAGCGTAAAAGTGGACTTCAAAAATGTCTTATCCTGTTGCGCTCATGAATGATCAGCGACTAGTCGACTTAAAGCATCATGACAGCATTAAAGTCGATTTTAGTCGACTAGTCTGTGCAACCCCTGTCGTACACATTATTGTGAGCTTGGAGGGGGAATCTGTTGCAAAGATCAGCCGAAATCTGTTATGTGCGTTTATTATAAATATGTGCGTTTATTATCATCAAACTTTATTACAGACTCGGGGTCCAAAAAAAAAAGAAAAAAAAAGGTAAATGTCATACTGTACACACAGCACAAAATATGAATATTGTTCACCAAATTTATTCAGATTCAAATCTCATCTGATTCTCATTCTCTAGAGGTTTTATTCGTTAATGACCATGTCTAGATGAAAAATCATCAGGAAAGTGACACTGATAGCCCAGGAAATGCCTTTATATATAAGCTTAAGTAATATTTAAATAGCTCTGAATTGTGCACAAGTCTTCAAATGTTGCCAATGGCGTGGAACTTTGTATCATAATGGGGTTGTACTTTCGTCATCTCCAATACTGCTAAGATTTCTCCACTGATTTTTACTTCACAAAAAACTGCGATAAACTTTCTAATGTGGTCAAGCTGGTTTTTTGGAACATTGCAACACAGATAGGCCTGCCATCATAAACTGGATTTTCCAGCAGGGTGTTTTATATTTTACACATTTATTCACCATTCATTTCACTAGTTAATACTGCTCAGATTTAACTGCTAACAAAAACACCATGACGTGACGTCATGTGATGTTGTAATGCAGCTGATTGATCAGCCTCTTGTGATTGACAGCCGTTCGATCCGGCGCGCGCTCGTGTCATGTGATTCAAACTCTCCGGAAAACAGCAGCGGATCACGACTGACTTGACTCACACTGCTTCGGCGGAGAAGCTTCCTCCGCTTTCCAGCCAACAAACCAAACTGAATAAAAGGCATTAGATTTCTTGAAAGAACGGTAAGTGACGCCTCAATGGTCTTATTTGAAACAAGTGTTTAATAAACCGGTTGTCGGCGTTTTTACCTTAGTAACGATGAACTATTGATTGCTCACGGATCTTGTCTGAAAATTATTAATAATTTGACCGTTTTCCTCACATGGCTTTCGTTATCAGAAAACGAACATTTTTTAATCCCTCTGTTTATTTTCGCTCATTTATATGTGTTACGTTATTTTATTGGGTTCATTGCTCGAGCGCGTGTTTCCTATTTGTCCGAGAAAACTTTTGTACTCGGAGTTCACCAACATGGGCGGGGCCTCAACAGTCAACACGCACACACACAAACACTCACCCAGACACACACACGCGCGCGTAGTAGCCTCAAAACCTATTTAGATACTTAAGCCACACTTCTGCCAATTTAACATGTAAAATAGGACATTATGTAGTCCTCATAGGATGTTTTTTACATTTTGAATATTTTGCAGGTGAGGAATGTTCTGACAGGTAGGTTAGAGAGAGACAAGTGCACACATACTAAATGTAGTTTTGGCGACCAAAATTTAATAAAATATGTAATGAGGAGCAAGATAAATTGATTGATCAGGAAAAATCTTTTGAAATCCTGATGATTTTTTTATTTATTTTATTTTTAAATGTGTGTTTAGGTGGGAAAACATGGACTTGGCACATCATGGTCTTGTGCTTCTGAAGCGTCTCAATGCTCAGAGAGAGTTTGGTTTCCTCTGTGACTGTACAGTGGCCATCGGGGATATACTTTTCAAAGCCCATAAAGCCGTTCTCGCTGCTTTCTCAAACTACTTCCGTATGCTGTTCATCCATCAAGACAGGTAACGTGAACTTGATTGCAAAAAAAGTTCTAGTACATTAATTACATTATTTCAGAGGAGACCTGGATTTAAATGACTCTTTCTGCTTCTCTTTTGTAGTGACTGTGTTCGACTGAAGCCTTCAGACATACAAGCAGATATTTTCAGCTACCTGCTTAACCTAATGTACACAGGAAAATTTACCACACAGCCCATTGACCCCCTTCGCCTTGAGCAGGGTGTAAAATTCCTGCATGCTTACCCCTTATTACAGGAGGCAAGTCTTCTTATAAACCCAGAGTCCCAGTATGTACCTTTGACAAATTCACTTTATGGTATACAGATACCTGATCAGACATGCAGCCGACCCAAAATAAAATCCAAAGGGGATGTTTATGCTAAAAACTGTGAAATCGCCAGCCAAGAATTTTCTGAAATGGATTATAGATCTCCACAACCTGTCGGCATAGAGTCACCCACCCAGAACCCTGCAGCCACCGTCGTCCAACACCTCACATATGGCATAATGAGTAGAAGCGCTTCCTCCAGAAAGAATTACGGCTGCAATTATTGTGGAATCCGTTTTAACCAGAGGTCCAAGTTGAAGGAGCATCTACTTGTCCACACCAGCCAAGCAACTGAGCCACAGATGTCGTTCATGCAAAATGGTCACACTATTGAGCTTGAAAGTCAGGAAATGGAGGAGGAGCTTTTGCATGCTGACAGTGATGTTATTAGTGATACCGATCAACAGGTGTGGATGGAAGACACCCCACCGCCCTCTGAAATTGCTGATATAGACAACCTGGAGGGCACCGAGATGGGTCGTGAAATGAAACGGCGAAAATTTGAGTGTCCGACCTGTGCTCGCAAGTTTATTCAGAAGAGCCACTGGCGTGAGCACATGTACATCCACACAGGGAAACCGTATAAGTGCAGTGCTTGTGGAAAGAACTTCTGCAGAGCGAACCAAGCGTCTCGACATGTTTGTTTGAGTCAGGACGTAGACTCGTACATTATGGTCAACAAACAGAGTTTGGTTCTGTGTGGTGGAGAAGACAACAGTCAGGTGGAAGCTCTCTTCCAGTCTTCAGAAAGACCATATAAATGTAGCATGTGTGCAGCTCCTTTTGCAAGTCCTTCAGAGGTTCCCAAACATCAGTGTTTGCATGAGAGTGAAGCTGTACCATTGGTGGAAAATGCAATGGGGGAAAATGAAAATAAGGACTTAGAAACAACTACTTCTGAAGTGACCAGTCCTTCTTAAAATGTCATGCCAAATCAGTATTAGTCTGTTTCAGTGCCAATATTTAACTTTTTTGTGTGTTTAAAGGTCCAGTGCATTTGTTTTCATGCTTATTTTTTTGGTTTTGTTAATAAAATGTTGTGATTTTGTTTGAAACTAATAAAATGCCAAAACTATATGTACTGTTTCCCATCAAAACATTTCTGAGTTGCTCCATCCTGTTGCACAAAGCATCAGCGTTTTATCGAGTTGTCTTCTTATAAATCATAAGCCAAACATTGGTGAAGTATATTTTTTTATTTTATTTTTTATAAAAACTTGAAATATAATTTGTATTAAACCATACATTTTGAAATGATTTAAAATACAAGAACAATACCATACTCCTGTATTTAGTTGATTGTTAATATTACAACTTCTTCAAAGATGCATAGCCTGGATAGTCAGTCTGTACAGATGGTTTCAAACACTTCCTTCCTAGGAATATATTAGAATAAGTTAAAATGTTGATATTAATACTGTAATGGCTTATTCTGTCAGGCCAGATGCTTTCAAACCCCCATAATACAGCAAGGCAGCTTGTATAATATTAACAAAAATGCAAAATAGTTTAATGATCATATGGAGTACAGAGTATATTGATCTTCATTATATGTAACATTTATATATGTTAAGTGCTTCTCTGGGGGGGATAAGCCAGTAATTGCAAAATTAGTTTGCATGCTTTTGATGCTAACAATAATCACACTTTCTTGAATTGGCCGTTTCTGTAAATTAAACATAATTTGTAACAATGGCATATCGCAATATGGACAACAAAAATAAAACATTTGTTTGATCAGATTTTGACTTTGTAAAATATCTTTGTAAAACAAATTAAACAATCTGTCATTTTCAGTGACCGATTCTGACCGTATACTGTCTAAACCTCTCTTTGATGGAACGTGATTGTGAAGTTTAAAATTGCAATTCCCCCCAGAGGTATAACAAGAGGCATATAATGGTTCAAAATAAATTAACCTTTGACCTCTTTATTATTTAATTAGTACATATCTTAACACACCAGGCAACTGCATTTGCCTTTAACAATGACAATAATTTTCCTAAACTAAACATTCAAATCTATAGGATGTAATGCATGTGTACAAATGTTTTATATTTTATATCAAAACTTGTCATTTTAGATATGCAATACAATGTTATGTTATGTGTGATAAGCTTACTCTAATGTAAGAATCAGCATATAAATATTGCATTGACAAATATCCTTAGTATGAATATGACAAAATAGTTGCTTTTCAAGGGTTTCATATGTTGACATATTTTCTGTCAAAGAAAACAGAAAATGAAAAATAGAAAATAAAAAAGTAGTGATTGATCAAAGATCAGCCTATCTACTGAACAGCTTAACTTGATGGAATTTTAATGATGCAATTTTATTTCTCAGTGGTTTGGTCATTTCTTTGTTGTGAGAAATGTGAGTCCCAGGTGAGCCTTTTCCAAGTGTAAAAAGTTCTTATCTTTCCTTGTTAAATTTGCACCTGAAATCATAAAATCATTGTTATTAATTTCACAAAAAAAAAAATCCTGGCAGCTACATGCAATATAAGGAAATCACTTACTAGCTCATTAATATCATTCATTTGGTTTAGCATGCCACTCTCAAATTGCAGCATCAGATGCTTGTTTAGCAGCGGTATCTTGGGGTTTACCATCTGTGTGTGTCACTAGACCCAGGGAATCTCCAATATTATCTACAGCATCCTCCCACACATCATCCTCCACCTCTAATTGAGGTTCTGTTGAAGTAACAGGCTCGTGCTGCAAGTAACCCTTGGCATTTTGTTCAGGTAAAACTGGTGTCTTTACCTCTTTTGCTGCTACAAGTGGTGGTTCAACATCTTCAGACACAACTGAAGGCTCTGCCTTTGCTTCCTTTTTTTCCTGTTCAACCACCTGCAACATTGCTTCCTTTACCTCTGGTGTCACAACAAAAAGTGCTGCAGCTGCTACCCCTACAACTGGGCCAATAGCCGGTGTCACCATCACAGGGGCTAAAGCAGATGTCTGTGTTGCTGGTGTTTCTTCAACAGTAGTCACAGGAGTTGTCTCTATCACAGTCACAACTGGTGTTGCTTTTACCAAAGGCACGACTGGAGTTGTTGGTGTCTGTACTATCTGCTTTACAACCGGTGTCTGCATGGCTGGGGTCATAGCCGGTGCTTCTGCTACTGGAACTACAGGCAATGGTGTCTCTGCCAGGGACACTGTTGGCTTTACTGCTAGAGTCACAACTGATGTTTCTACTGCTGCAGTCACTGCTGGTAGAACTACTGGAGGTGCAGCTTCTTTTACCGTCACTGAAACCAGAGCTGGTGTCTGTAACACCGGGATCGGAACAGGTCTCTCTACTACTGTATTTGCAGTTGTTGCTCCTACTATAATTTCTTGTACTAGGCTCACAACTGTCCTTTCTGCTATTGGGGTCACAGTTGATGTCATCATCACTGGGGTCACAACTGGTGTCTCTGCCAGTGCAACTGAAGTTGGTTTTACTACAGGATTTTCAACTACTGGGATCACAGCTGATGTTCCTGCTGCTGAAGTTCCTGCTGGTGTAACTGGAGTTGCTGCTTCTGTTACAATTACTGAAATCTGAGCTGGTATTTCTAACACTGGTGATGTCTCTGTCACTGCAATTGAAGATGCAACAGGTGTTTCTGCTGCTGAAGTCACTGATGAAACAACTACTGGAGGTGCAGCCTCTTTTACTGTACCTACAACCTGATGTGGTGTCTGTACCACTGGAGTCAAAACTGGTGTCTCAACCACTGCAAGTGGAGCTGACTTTAACACTGGAGTTTCAACTACTGGTATTACAACAGGTGTTTCTGCTGCTGTAGTCACTGCTGAAAAAACTACTGTAGGTGCAGTCTCTGTTACCATCACAGAAACCTGATCTGGTGTCTCTACCACTGGGGTTACAACTGGTGTCTCTGCCAGTGCAACTGAAGTTGGTTTTACTTCAGGAGTTTCAACTACTGGTATCACAACAGGTGTTTCTGCTGCTGTAGTCACTGATGAAACAACTACTGGAGGTGCAGCCTCTTTTACTGTCATTACAACCTGATGTGGTGTCTGTACCACTGGAGTCAAAACGGGTGTCTCTGTCAGTGCAACTGAAGTTTGTTTTACTACAGGAGTTTCAACTACTGGGATCACAGCTGGTGTTTCTGCTGCTGAAGTTCCTGCTGGTGTAACTGGAGTTGCTGCTTCTGTTACAATTACTGAAATCTGAGCTGGTATTTCTACCACTGGTGATGTCTCTGCCACTGCAACTGAAGATGCAACAGGTGTTTCTGCTGCTGATGTCAAAGATGAAACAACTACTGGAGGTGCAGCCTCTTTTACTGTCCCTACAACCTGATGTGGTGTCTGTACCACTGGAGTCAAAACTGGTGTCTCAACCACTGCAAGTGGAGCTGACTTTAACACTGGAGTTTCAACTACTGGTATTACAACAGGTGTTTCTGCTGCTGTAGTCACTGCTGAAAAAACTACTGTAGGTGCAGTCTCTGTTACCATCACAGAAACCTGATCTGGTGTCTCTACCACTGGGGTTACAACTGGTGTCTCTGCCAGTGCAAATGAAGTTGGTTTTACTACAGGAGTTTCAACTACCGGGATCACAGCTGACGCTTTTGCTGCTGAGGTTTCTGCTGGTGTAACTGGAGTTGCTGCTTCTGTTACAATTACTGAAATCTGAGCTGGTATTTCTACCACTAGTGATGTCTCTGCCACTGCAATTGAAGATGCAACAGGTGTTTCTGCTGCTGAAGTCACAGATGAAACAACTACTGGAGGTGCAGCCTCTTTTACTGTCCCTACAACCTGATGTGGTGTCTGTACCACTGGAGTCAAAACTGGAGTCTCAACTGGAGTCTCAACCACTGCAAGTGGAGCTGACTTTAACACTGGAGTTTCAACTACTGGTATCACAACAGGTGTTTCTGCTGCTGTAGTCACTGCTGAAAAAACTACTGTAGGTGCAGTCTCTGTTACCATCAAAGAAACCTGATCTGGTGTTTCTACCACTGGGGTCACAACTGGTGTTTCTGCCAGTGCAACTGAAGTTGGTTTTACTACAGGAGTTTCAACTACTGGGATCACAGCTGACGTTTCTGCTGCTGAAGTTCCTGCTGGTGTAACTGGAGTTGCTGCTTCTGTTACAATTACTGAAATCTGAGCTGGTATTTCTACCACTGGTGATGTCTCTGCCACTGCAATTGAAGATGCAACAGGTGTTTCTGCTGCTGATGTCACTGATGAAACAACTACTGGAGGTGCAGCCTCTTTTACTGTCCCTACAACATGATGTGGTGTCTGTACCACTGGAGTCAAAACTGGTGTCTCAACCACTGCAAGTGGAGCTGACTTTAACACTAGAGTTTCAACTACTGGTATCACAACAGGTGTTTCTGCTGCTGTAGTCACTGCTGAAAAAACTACTGTAAGTGCAGTCTCTGTTACCATCACAGAAACCTGATCTGGTGTCTCTACCACTGGGGTCACAACTGGTGTCTCTGCCAGTGCAACTGAAGTTGATTTTACTACAGGAGTTTCAACTACTGGGATCACAGCTGACGTTTCTGCTGCTGAAGTTCCTGCTGGTGTAACTGGAGTTGCTGCTTCTGTTACAATTACTGAAATCTGAGCTGGTATTTCTACCACTGGTGATGTCTCTGCCACTGCAATTGAAGATGCAACAGGTGTTTCTGCTGCTGAAGTCACTGATGAAACAACTACTGGAGGTGCAGCCTCTTTTACTGTCCCTACAACCTGATGTGGTGTCTGTACCACTGGAGTCAAAACTGGTGTCTCTGCCAGTGCAACTGGAGTTGACTTTACAACAGGAGTTTCTACGACTGGGATCACAGCTGGCGTTTCTGCTGTTGAAGTTACTGCTGGTGTAACTGGAGTTGCTGCTTCTGTTACAATTACTGAAATCTGAGCTGGTATTTCTACCACTGGTGATGTCTCTGCCACTGAAACTCCAGATACTGCTGGAGTTTCTACTACAAAGGTCACATTTTGTTCTGATGCTACTAGAGTTACAGCTGATGTAGCTACTACAGAAGATACAATCTCTGGTACTGTCTCTGGAATTATAGCTGGTATCTCAACGACTGGTGTCTGTGTCACTGCAGCTACAGTTGGTTTTACTGATGTGATGGAAGCCACAGGAGTTTTGATTACTTGGCTCACTGTTGTTTCTGCAAATGGGGTCACATCTAGTGTAACTTCTTCTAGAGGTACAGTTTCTGTCATTGAAGCAACAGCTGGAGTCTCTGCCACAGATGTTACAGCTAATGACATTATCACTGGACCTGCAGTTGGTGACTGTACTGCTGGGATCTCTACTAGAGGGGGCACATTCGTTTTTTCTATCACAGCTGGTGTTTCTACATCTGTGCTCACAACTGCTGCTTCTGCTACTGTAGTCACTACTGCTACTGAAGATGCAGCCACTGTTACTAGCACTGAACCAATATCTGGTGTTGCTACCACTGGAATCACATTCTGTATGTCTACTACTGAGGCCACAGCAGTCCTCACAATCACCGATTCAACATTTGGTGTTTCTGCTGCTACAGTCACAACAGGTGTGTCTTCCACTGGTGCTACCATTGACTCTTTGCCTAGAGATACAAATTGTGTTACTTCATCTAGAGGTGTAGCTGGTGTCACTACCACAGAAATAACAGTGGGCATCTCCTCCACTTGTTCTTTGATCACTGTTGTCAACACTGACGTGTCAGTGTCTATGTTTTGATTCTGTGGAGTTACAACAGAATTGAGAGTATCAGTCGTCTTTGCCTTTGTAGTCTTTGTAGATGTAACCACTGGCATTTCAACTTCAAGTTCTGTGACCACTGATGTGACAATAGGTTTCTCCAGTTCCAGTTCAGTTACTACAGCTGTCTCTACTTTAACTTCTGTTACCACTGGCATTTCAACCTTCTGTTCTGTCACTTCAAGTGTCGCAGCTCTGAGTTCACTCACTACTTGTGTTTGTATCTCAGAAACAGAAATGTCTGGCATTTCTTCTGTAACTTCAGAGCTAAATGGTGGTACCTGTGCTATGAGCGTTGCTTCTGTTGCTGCTTGTATTTCATCTTTAATTTCTGCCTTGTCTAACTGTAACTTATTTGACAGTGTTGTTTCTATCAACTGTTCAAGAGGTTCACATTTTATCCTAACATCATCATCTCCTTCATTCTTGTGTTCACTCACATTACTAACTTCCATTTGTGTAGCAGTATTGTTTTGTGCCAGCACTGTGGTTGCAGCCACTTCAATCACAGTCGCCCCTGAGTCATTCCTTTCTGGTTCCGATTTGGGTGCAACAGCCATTGTAATCTTTTCTTCTGGAACTTCTGTTTCTTTCAATAATGTTGATGTCATTGCTGAAGCCTGGTCACCATCTATTGCTTCAGCATGAACTATAGTCATTTCAGATGCATCGCCCTCTTGTTCTGTTGCCGTCGATAGCTCTGATATTGCGAGTGCCTGTGCTACTGGTTCAACCACTGTTAGTTTCTCTTTCCCTGACTGTTTTGTTGTATTCTCTATAATGGCAACCATCTCTAAAACCTTACCAGTCTTAATATTCTCAGTTGTCACTGGTTGTTCATTCTCTTTGGGCAGTTCCGGACTATGTTTGGTGTCTTCACTGCACTCCTCTATTTGAGAACCCACTATTTGTATTGGTACAGGTCTTTCTTCAACTTCTGG
The DNA here is from genome assembly GCF_963993115.1 of Abramis brama. Lineage (NCBI taxonomy): Eukaryota > Metazoa > Chordata > Actinopteri > Cypriniformes > Leuciscidae > Abramis > Abramis brama. Next base: position 9,987,283 of record NC_139983.1, on the reverse strand, counting down.
CAATGCAGTCTCTAGAGGTGTCAGTATGATTTCACAACTAGTTTCGAGCTCTGCTGATGTTTCTGTGTGCTCAGATACATCTTTTGAAAACCTAGGAACAACTGTGTGTTCTCTAATTTCATGAACCGTCTCTCCATTTTCAGTATCCGCATCAACAGTTATTTCAGGAGATTCATCAGTAGTATTTGTATGAGCAGAAACATCTTGATTGTCTGTTTCATTGCTTTCAGTATTTTCTAAAAGTTGCCCTTCTTTTACAGCAAGTTCCTCTACCTCTTTTAGAAAAATCCTGTCCATTCTGTCACTTGCTCTGTCATCCACTTTGTTATTATCCATATCTGTATCAATGTCTACTTTATAGATCTCTTCAGCCTGCTCAACTAATACAGATTCTGGAAGTGACACCTCCTTGGCTGGTATCTGTTCTCTGGTTAATGATTCATCTACATCTTCTGGAATGTTTTTAGCCATTTTCTCACTGATCTCCTCTACAGTCACTGCTGAATTACCTGCTAAAAAGACTGCATCTTGTACGCCAACTTGTATTTCACAGACATCAACTTGTATTGATTCAACTTCTTCTTCTAAATTGTCTTCTAACTCCAGTGTCTCTGCCACTATGTGATCTGAACTTATAATACTCTCTTTGCTTTCCAGACACTCCTCCACTGAGGCAATCATTTCAGTTTCTTCCTCAGGGACATCTGAGGCTTCAGTGAGTGCGGCTTTCTCAAACTCAGCAGGTGACAATTCAACATCTGGTAGCTTCAGCTCTTTTTCAGGTTTAGCAGCTAATGGTTGTTCGTACACAGGTTCCTCTAACTCTGGATACAATGGATACTCTGTTTCAGGACCCTGGGTGTAGTCTGACATAACCTGATCCAGCCCAGCTTCACTTTGCATTGCATCAATCATTTGTCCGAGTTCAATACCAGTTGTACATTCCTCTGTTTTTCCCTCCATATGAGTCTCCTCTGATTCTTCCACTAAAGGCTCTGCCACTAATTTAATGACTTGCTCTACGTCCAGCTGAGTTTCAGTGGCAGATTCTTCTTCATTCTCAATTATTTCCTGATACTCAGTCTGCACATCCTTGATTTCAGCTTCATAGACCTCATCTGTCTCAAGTCCTGCAGCTTCAGGTTCATCTGTAAAGTTATCAGAAACTAATTCAGTTGGGACAGCATCGCTCACTTCAGGTATTGCCTCCACTAAGTGTGCAGGGAGATGCTCTTCAACAAACTCTATTTCTTGGGATACTAGACCTGTACATATTGCTGTTGCCTCAGTTTTCTTATGTGCAATCAAAACCTTTGTTTCCGCTGGTGTGTATGACTGTACAATATAAGGTGAACATGACACGGACAGAGATTCTTGCCTTTCATCTTTTGTAGTTACCGATTGAATACTTGGAGTCATGCAGATAGATTGAATAGCTTCCTGTAGGATCACATCTGATGTTTGTATACCATATTCAGCCGACACTGGTGTAACATGTCCAGATGTCCAGGGTGATTCAGTTAGTTGCGAGACTGCCGAGACCATTTCAGTAGTGTCATCCCCAGTGAATTGTTCACTTGCTGGTTCTGGGGCAGTGACCGCATCAGCTGTCAACTCCACAATGTCCTCAGATAAGGTGTCATCCTGTGTTGTCCACTCTGCAGAAGATACTGGTGTTACAATGCTTTCCTCAATGATGCCTTCCTCTGGTATATCACTCAGTTGTTGATGTTTGCTCACAAAGTCTGTGAGTTCTTCAAAGTCCTCTGATAGACCATGTATGGCTGTTGGTCCAGTGTTACTTGAAGTTTTAACTGCAATTTTGGGCACTAAGTCATTGGATGTGTCCTGTTCTAACACTTGTAATGTCATCTCTGGTTTCTCATGTTCTATTGTTATTTCAACTTGTTGTTCATTCACCTCCTTCAGACTTACAGGCTCAATTATTTCATACTCAGACAGGGGAATGATAGCTGGGGTTTCATCATCTTCATCACCTGTTTCATGATCCTTAGCAGCCTCATCTGAGGACGTTTGTTCTTGCCTTGCTTCTGATTTTCTTTTTTTATGCCCTGGAATAAGCTTCTTCATAGAAAATGAATCGTCTTTGTTCATCTCACTGTCTGAAGGTATCTGCTCAGGGGTACTACTTTCTCCAGTTCTGACCTTTCTCTTTGGGGTGACCATTTTTTTAAACGTTTTCCATGTGGATCCCATTTCTCCCTCTGCAGGACTTCCTGTTTGTTCATTAGATGATGTGAGATGATCAAAATCACCCTCAAAGGAACTTCCAAGTGGAGACTCAGTTGTTTTCTCATTTTCTTCTCTTTTGTCTGCCGTTTCATCCTCATTTGTCCTCATCCTAGCCTTTTTTTTAGAGGAGCCACCACAAATCAGTGCCTCCCAGGAAACGGTGGTGTCAGATTTCTTTTTGGACTCTTGAGGGCTTACATCAGCAACCAGCTCCTCTTCAGCAGGTTTTGGTTCCCCAATCACTGGTTCCTCCACTTCCCCTTGCTCTGTCATTTCCAAGAATGGCTTTGGCTGTTCAGAGACTTGTTCCTCGGCCTCGATCACCTTTTCTGCAGCATTACTTTCTCTCTGCTTTCTTGTAGAAAATTTCCTAAAAAGTCTTTTAAGTGGACTTCCTTGTACCTTATCTTTCTCTAGAACATTCAGAAGCTCTCCTTCAGGTAACAACTTGTCATCAGCTTTCTCCACTGCATCTTTTTCTTCCTCTGATAAAATATAAGGGATATCAAGACACATGCATTTACTGTCCTCATGTTCAGCCTCATCTGCATCAATTTTCTCGATTATTTTGAGTTCCTCTTCCTTACTCTCTTTCTGTATTTCCTCTTCTTTCTTTCTTTTTTTTAAACTGGCAAAGATACCTTGTGTAAAGAATTGCTTGATTGGCGACATTTGTTCCTCCGGCTCAGGACTTTCTTTTGCCATTTCTTTATCAGGTGTGTCCTCCACATGATGTTCCACTAACTTTATGTCCGGATCCAACTCCGTTTCATTGTCTGTTTGTTGAGAGGGTTCTGCTGCATCAGGCTGGGAAAACGCCTCACTTTTGTGAGTCTCGTCAGTCGTGTTTTCATTTGCTGCCACTGCACTGTTCTCTTGAGTGTCATTGGAGTCCTCTGAGGGACTTGCAACTCTTTCTTCTTGCTCATTTGCTTCAGTCTTTTCACATGTGTCTTTTTTTAGGGTAAACTTAAATCCAACAAATCTGAACATTTTTTTGAAGCCAACTTCATTGATATCATTCACTTGGTTGTCCTCCTTAGGTTCTTCACCATCCGCATTGACCATCTCTGTGCTCTCATTCTTAATGTTTGGTTGAAGAGCATCCATTTCCTGAAGGTCTTCAGTTGTTTCTGTGCCATCTTCTTTCAGAGTGACAGACCCTGAGCCAACTAACATAAAGAAAGAAAGAAAGTTCAAGAAAGTTGAGTATGTATGCTATAAATATATATATACACAGTATAAAGTATTTGTGCTTGGATATTTACTACTATATAAGCGCTGTTTTCATTTCAAATTGGAAACAATGAGGGAGACAATTAATTGAATAGCAATAACATATTACCACCTACCATCTTCATGTACTCTTTCCTCAAAGTGGCCATTTAATTCATCTGCATGACTCCTTGTCTTTACATTCAAATTGGAGATCTGTCCATTTTTCTGTAACAACTAAGCAAAAGACAGTACAAATTAAGGAGTGACCAACAAGTTAAACAATGGATTTAGCTCTCCGTTCTTATGACTCATAATGGAACAATAAATAATGTTAATTTGCATTGTACAAACATTACACACAATAAAATAATACAAAATTATGCTATAAAATGTATTAATGTCTATTGTCTCAAAGTATAAAGTAAGACAATGAATAATGAACAACAACATACTCAAAAGGTTATGGTTAAAATTAGTTGGCTCAGTCAGGCCAAAAAAAAAAAGTATATAGTGACAGATTGAAGTTAAGAAATTCCCCTAACATTTTTCAAAGGTTATCACAATATAATTTGACTACATTTGCTTAATGTTAACCACATAATCACAATGTAATTTGAAGGAGAGGTCCCTTGGGATAACTAACAAAACAAAATACGTTATCCGAGGAATCCGAGTATCAGATAGCTCTCCTTTGACTAAAAGCCATCTCACAGACTTCCTGTTAAACCATGGCTGACCTCAGCATGTTTTACATGGAAAATCAATGCACCCAGTACAGTAAGGGAAAATTCCATCAATCCTTTGGGAATAAGAGCACTACAAATATCCCTATCCATTAATGTGCACACATTAGTACAAAACAACTGACAAACCCAAACAGAGTTGTGATATGTTGAAATAAATAAGTCTTTCAAAAAACAAAAGGAAATTGCATTTTAAATTCTTAACCTTCACTTAATACAATAAAATGATTCAGATGAACAAGAAAACAAACATCAAAGGCCAAACCAGTAACTCAATCCACATAATAAGAAGCAGTGTAGTAGTGATGAAACACTTTTAAATCTAATTTAAAGTTTAGAGTCCGGGTGTAAAAGAATATACCATATATCCTTTGCCAGCCATTGGGGATGCATCAATTATTAGGGTTACTGTATTATTCTTGGCACTTGGCAGATGATTTGTATATGTGTGTGATTTTACCCAAATATGTCTACTCCTGCAGTTCTCATGCTACAAGATGACAAATTCTTCCTCAATGTTTTTCTTGAAAGTAAAGAACCATCCAAAATAAAGAAAATGTTCCATAGAATTTTCCTGAATCTGAATTCACCATAGAGATATTTAAAAATATATATATGATTTAACATAAAATTAATGCAAATCTCAATAATTTGCTCTTTCAAAAACTAAGATAAATGATCTAATCTTAACTACCATGACCAAATGCAAATTAATTTTTTTCACTAAAGTGTATTTAGGCCAAACACCTATAAATAGGACAAAGTCACCTTATCTTCTTCCTTTTAACTTTTGACTTACTGCAGGTAAATAGCTTTTATTTTTTGACATTTATTTTGACATTTTCCCCCCATAAATAACTAATAAATTTAGTACATCAAGCAGAACACTATCATTATAATATATATATGTGTGTGTGTGTGTGTGCTATCAGATGTTTCTTCTAAATAGCAATGAGATTGAGATCAAATGGAGATTATAGCTTCAGTCTCAAAACTTTCTTATGAGAAAATCAATGTCACATGTGTCCACTCTACAGTTTCAGAATATTTGTCAACAATGTCTCAAACTGTGCTCAAATTTGCCAAAACACCAAAGTCTGCAATCAAAACTCATACATGAAGTCACATTTCTCATTGAATGATCAAGACTAAATTAACTGCTATCCCCATTCTTTTTATGACTCTTTACATTCACTGTCAACAAATGTCTAATTTGGGTGTATTTTATGTATCCCTCAAGGAGAAACAAGGAGAAAAACATAACTGAGAAATCTCTTCTCCCGAGGTAAAAAAAGAAAAGAAAAGAAGAGCAACCACTGAGCAATAATTTGATCCCGTCTACCTATCAAACATTCTGAACATGTAGCCTATGTTCTGCATTACCTCAAAAATGCTATCTAGGTAGGCAGCTCGCTATGTTTTGAGATGCAGCCCGTGCGTGTCCTTAGATTCAGAGATCGTGCCTTTGAAAGTTTGTGAAGCATTTCTTTGCAAGCAGGAGACTGATTTGATGTATTCTACCTTGTCATCGGCACTGCCGTCCCCCTGAGCCTCGCTCGCTGCTGCAGTGACCGCGAGTTCCTCCGCCTCGTCCTCCTCGCATCTGCCGCTGGATGATGCCGTAGCTCCCATTTCACAATCCTTCTCTCCTTCTCTTCGCTTTCTTCCGTTTCACACAATGTAACTGCAAAGCGAAAGGGAGGATATCCAAAGATGAGTGCTGAGCGGTGGTCGGACTCAGAAGTGATGCAGTTTGGCTCGATACAAACTCTTTTAGGACGCATCCTTCCTGCATCACATGAACACACTGGCACGCCTCGACGGATCAATGGGAGAGAGAACGAGAGTCCTGGGATGACCTAGGGACAACCACTACAATTAACGTTTTTAGCTCGTGATTATGCTTCTCTATTCATCGCATGTTTTTATGTATAGTCCAATATTGGATTTAGGCGAATTAAAAGCTTGTAAAAACAACTCAAAACGTATGTGGAATAACTATAGCCTAAATGCTGTTTTAAAATAAGACAAATGTTAAGTTAATTTCAAAGTTGAAAAAATGTGTTCTCATGTGACCCTTTGAGGAAAAAACACTTCCTACATACAAATGTATTTTTTTGTGATAATTTGTTTTTAAAGCAATTAAACTGCCAAGAAATATTTTAATATCAATGTCTTAATATTAAATCCAATAAATTCAATTCACTTGGCCCACTCATTCATAAATGAAATGGCGAAAGGTATGTGGACACTCCCTAATTATCAAGTTTGTCTTTTCCAGTAATCCCAGTGAAACAAATATTAATGCTACATTGCTACAATATAATTATGTGCTTCTGATTTTGTTGTAATTTTCTGTTGTGAATGGCAATGTGTGAATGACAAAGTTAGGTCCATGTAGAAATTAGGGCTGTAACGGTTCAAATTTCTCATGGTTAGGAATGTGCTGTGTTCAGGGAATAAAGGACTACTGTCGAATAAAAAATAAGAACAAATAATCCAACTACAAGCAACAGCACAAATAATAGGGTGAATTAAGGGTGATTGGGAAAGTTTTTGAACCGCCTTGTGCAAGGTTTCTTGCCATAAATTAAAAACAACTGCCCAACACATGCTACATTTCTGTAATACTGAAGATGTTACCTATCCATTTGAACAGGAAAAACGTTTATATTATAATGAAAGGATGTGTTACATACACTTTTATGTAAACTGAGCCTAATGGGGGCATTATTTGGATGAGATGTTAGGTGCCTCCATGAATTAACCGCATTTAACCTGCACAACGGAACATTCCTTTAATGGAAACATGCAAATGTTTCTATTTTCAGAATTTGGTCGTTTCATTTTAGCAAAATCTAGCTAGTTCATGAATATTTTTGTGGTTGATTAGGGCTTACACAAATAAAGAGGTTGGGAACCACTGATTTAGAGCATACAGAGCATAAACAATGGTTCTCTATTGCAAGGTTAATCAAGGTTTATTTTCTTAATTAGCAAAGCCTTTAAGCACTGTCCCAATCACCCAAAATCATGCTGTCCCGTCCACCCAAACATATTAACAATTTTTTTTTACTGATTTTGTATCAGTAGTGCATCATATTAGTGTTTCCATCAAAAGTTTGTACAATAGTAGCTACAACAATTTTAGGACCCTATTATGAAATCAGCAAAAGCTAATGTCATTTTCCTCAGTTCATCACTTGCAGGATGTCACAGTAATAAGGGCATCCAATTTTGATTATGTGGTCTCACAGCTAGGGCTCAGCAAAAAAAGTTTTTATTTTCACTCATTAGGTGAGAAAATAAACTCTGTATAGTTATACTGTCCCATTCGACCTTATGTCCCAATCACCCTTAATTCACCTACAATAGTTTTCAGTTTTTTCAGGTAGCCGAGGTCTATCAGTTTTAAATCAAATGTAAAACAACATTGCATATAATCTTCACTGTATAAATTAAATAAAGATGAATCATTATTAAAGTTACAAAAGCTATTCAGTCAAGAGCAGTGAGTGATTTTCTTGTTTTTTTGTTGTTTAACATTAAAAACTCAATATTTGCACGCTTTCTGTGTTCGTGCTTTGGATTAGTGCATACACAAATCTTCTCATAGCGTGCACACTTGTCTCTTTCGTGTCTTGCGCTTGAATGTTTAAATTTGGCAGTTTGGAACTTTAAACACAGATAGCAACGTATGCTGTTCAGGTCTCATCTGCGTTTGTCAGATCTGAGATGAACCGTGGTGCAAGTGCGTGCAGAACCGTGGGTGGAGAATGGTACAGTAAGATTTTTTACAGAGAACCGTAACACCCCTAGTATAAATTGCTTGTCGAACATTTTAAAAGCATGCAAAAAGCATGAATCTAACTCTCCTGGGAAGGCCTTCCACTATCTTTAAATTGGATGCAGGGATTTGATCCCATTTAGACTGAAAAGCATAAATGAAGGGACCTGGCTTGCAGTTGGAGTTTCAAATGATCCGGAAGGTGTTCAGCAGGGTTCAGGTCTGAGCTGTGCAGGCCAGTTAGTTCCTCTACACCATAAAGCATTTCTATTACTGCCATGCTGGGACAGAAACGGGCCTTCCTGCTTAATTAAAGCCCATACTCTAATATTATATGATGCATAGCATATGTCCTCACAGAAATGTCTTGAAAAATCAAACTGCTCATTATAAGGGGGTATCCATATACTTTTCACTACAGATTGTATGTGGCTCAAATCTAATAGGCCTACTACTCACCTTTCAAAGAACAACTTACTAGTAGAGAAGTATGATGGTTGAAAACAACATGGAGCTGAACTGCTTTCCATCAGCAGAGTCCGGACAGCTTGTAAAATTGATGGAGCACAATGTACGGAACATCTACAACAGAAAACCCTTTGTCTGAATACTCAGAATGGAAGCTTGGGAGAAAGTTATTTCAGTAATCCCAAACACAAGGTAAAATAAACACTGGTGTGGCTCAAAAACAATGAAGGTGAATGTCTGATAAGCCCAGCCAAAGTCCTGATCTTAATCTAATTATAAATCCATGCAGCACTACTTACGGATGTAGGATTTATAATTCTGTGAAATAAGAAAATGAAATGAAGGTCTCCAAACATCTGTACACTGTAAAAAAAAGAATATATGATCAATAATTCATGGCAACATATGTTTTTACATTACTTTAAAATAATTTTTTTATTTGAGATATCTTTATATAGTTATACGAGGTTCAACTGGATTTTCCAAGTCAATTGAATTTAATATAATTTAAGATGAAACGATATGTACAGCCACTTTTATTATACAACTATTATATAACTTAAAATATAACTATAATTTTAAGTTGAAATATTTTTTTTTAGTGAAAGCATCCAGCAATCCATCAGAAAGCAATGCTTTCTGTGAATGCAAGTTACTAAGAGTTATGTGCTAAACTGAGTTTAACCTTTATCATAATATGTTTGTTCTCATACAGAAAATATGATTTATTTTTATGTACTATGCACAAGGATGATAGAAATGATTAAGAATTATCATTATTATTACTTCAGCCAGTGTGAATATGTTGAAATGTAGGCACAGTAAAAGAAGATTCTGTGTTTTGTTGAGGTCAAACAGGGTTGGAATAACTTACAGCCATTGTAAATGGATTATGTAATAGTAAGAGAAAAGCCTGCTAATTTGGGAGCAATGGAAGAAAAGATAAAAATATAGATTTTCCAGCCATTTTGGGCAGCACATACCCAAAAGCTGTAAAGTGGAAAGTCTGGGCAGAGGGTGAATTAAAATCAACTGACTGGTCAAATGTTATTCTGAGGAGGAACAGTCTTTATCATAATGCAATTTGAGATTAAATGAGGCCATGTGAACTCAAACATCACGAGTGTGACAAACAACCCAACATAAAACACTCTGCAATGGCTCTCTTATGTTCTGGTTCTCTCAAGGATTTCCGGCCTGTTCATTAATTTCAAAGGATTTAGTACATTAAGATGAATTTTTACAACTTTTAAAAGAGTAGTTCACCCAAAAAGGATAACATTTATGATGCTCTTTTTTTATACAACATAGGCTGTCAAGCTCCAAAAAGGACAGAAAAGGGCAGGAAAAGTTTCATAAAGTTCACGTTGCACACATCCAAAAACCTGGCACAGTCACAAAGCACATGAGAAACAATGGTGTGTGGCGTCATGTCATTATGCATCAGATTCATATTTACTTTTATGCATTTATGCAAAGAGACATTGCACCTCAATGGTATGCATTTTATCAGTTCATGCATTCCTTCAAAACACATGAGGGTAAGTAAATTATGACAACATTTTCATGTTTGAGTGAAATACTCAAACACACAAGAACGAACCTCATTGGTTCTTGCAGAAGCTCAAACGTGCTGCGTAACACGAGAATGAACCTCATTGGTTCTTGCAGAAGCTCAAACGTGCTGCGCAACACGAGAATGAACCTCATTGGTTCTTGCAGAAGCTCAAACGTGCTGCACAACACGAGAATGAACCTCATTGGTTCTTGCAGAAGCTCAAACGTGCTGCGCAACACGAGAATGAACCTCATTGGTTCTTGTGGAAGCCCAAACGTGCTGCGTAACATGAGAATGAACCTCATTGATTCTTACAGAAGCTCAAACGTGCTGCGTAACATGAGAATGAACCTCATTGATTCTTGCAGAAGCTCAAACGTGCTGCACAACACGAGAATGAACCTCATTGGTTCTTGCAGAAGCTCAAACGTGCTGCGCAACACGAGAATGAACCTCATTGGTTCTTGCAGAAGCTCAAACGTGCTGCACAACACGAGAATGAACCTCATTGGTTCTTGCAGAAGCTCAAACGTGCTGCGCAACACGAGAATGAACCTCATTGGTTCTTGTGGAAGCCCAAACGTGCTGCGTAACATGAGAATGAACCTTATTGGTTCTTACAGAAGCTCAAACGTGCTGCGTAACATGAGAATGAACCTCATTGATTCTTGCAGAAGCTCAAACGTGCTGCACAACACGAGAATGAACCTCATTGGTTCTTGTGGAAGCCCAAACGTGCTGCGTAACACGAGAATGAACCTTATTGGTTCTTACAGAAGCTCAAACGTGCTGCGTAACATGAGAATGAACCTCATTGATTCTTGCAGAAGCTCAAACGTGCTGCGTAACATGAGAATGAACCTCATTGGTTCTTGTGGAACCTCATTGTTTCTCTCACGTCAAGCGAACATGTTTGAGCTTCTGTTTACCACAACTGATGTGTGAGTTGATGAATGTTTATATGTGAATAAAAGCCTAAATTCAATCTGTTTATCATATAAAGCCATCGTGTCTCTTTTTTGTGGACAATGGCCAAAATTTGGACTTAACCGCTCAATTCATATGGATTCGTTTTACGATCTCTTTGTGAACATTTTGAAGCATCTGTGGAATCTGCATAGATGTAAAAGGAAGGACAGAAGGCTCTCAGGTTTCATTAAAAGATCTTCATTTGTGATGAACGAAAGTCTTACGGGAATGACATGAGGGTGAGTAATTAATGAAAGAATTTTAATTTCTGGGTGAACTATCCCTCAAACAGCATTGGATCATAAAACAAAATTTGCTGTGATGCCTTTTTTTTGTTTTACTTCTGTTATTTAAAGAGAAATTGTGATCAATAACAAGATTGTTTTAACCAACAGTGTGAGTTTGAGGTGGGACTCAAACAGGGACACACACTTCATTAGCAATGTAATGAACATCAACATGAATTACTGTTGGGCCTGAAGATCAAGATAAGATAATGCATAAATCAGAAACCTAACACATCAAGGGCAGAATAAATGTTCGCCTGCAAGCTCATTTTCTGGTGCATAAATGCTATGGATCAGTCTTTGGTCATCTTTTGGAGAGAGAATTACAACATGTTGGTGGTCTGATCCCACCGAACCCAAAGGTACTGAACCCAAATCTCACAGGAAACTTGTGTCTTTCTACAGAGCAGGAAGCGACAGTCCTGTTCAAGCTGTTCAATAACCTTTTGACTTAATCACATTCCAAATTCATGTATTTTAAAACTAAGAGTCTTTACAAAAATCCATAAACATATGTTTAAACATAAGCAGACAAAAACAGACAACTTGACCATGAATAGCATACAGTCATTGACTTTGGAGAATAAGCAATTAAACACATAGCAACAACCCAAAACACACTAGAAACCATTCAGCAACAACCTGGCAATCACTCAAATTTTGCCAGTGCAAACACCATCAAAACTTTCTTAAAAAATAATTAATTTTTCTTTTCTAGGGAACTTCTAGATGTAGTTTGATGTGTCATTGTTCATTTGAATAGAGACAAATCAGAGAGCTGTTATTATAGCTGAGAAATAAATTATCTATGTTTTTGTACCTTTATACCTGAAATGGACAGCAATTATTGGGCCAAGAAAGATGTCCAAACACATGACAAACATGAACGTTAATTCAATCAAAGGCCCTGAAACACTGGAGCTGCTGTGGAGATTAGCATACTAAGTTAACAGGATCAGTTAATTTGAGTCACAGCCTGTCTAACCAAAACCAGCTGATGTTTTCTTCAGGCATTATATAGTTTAAAAGTCCCTGGAAAGGATGTTAATAAACTTCAGGCATGCATATCTCTTTCATGGTTAGATTTTGTCTGTCTGTTCATGCAACCATGTTTTGCAACTTATTTGTTTGTTCAGTGTCGCCAATCACAATTAACATGTCATGTTTAAAAGACATACATTATATTTGCATAAGTACATGCAATTGCAAGCTGAAGAAATTTATCCCTAAAATTAGAGGGAAATGATAGGTGAATAACACTGGTGATACAGAAGCACCTTACCCTGGTTTTAAAGGACAAATCCAGTGAAAAATGAACCTAGGGGTAATTAACACATGGTTACCGAGTCGATCGTTCCCTGCGATGCGTTTTCATGAAAATCGAATGTATAGAGTTTTATCTTTAAAAACAGATTAGCTCATAACAGTAGTATATGGGGCACAGAGTAAGTAAAAATAAATCGCTAGTTAATACCACTAACAAGGCTCAAAATAGCCTCACACTAACACGGTAACATAATGAGGGTCCTTACATACAAACCGAAGCATTGAGAACTTTGTAAGTGTACAGACAGTTTAATAAGAAGATACTTTATAAAGACAGTACATTACGCGTTGACATGCAGGATCCATCTTGGAAAACAGTCTCGACTAATCGAGTCACGAACGCCGTCGATAGGATAGCTGGTCGATAGGAATTACGTTTATGAAATCTAACGTAGCACGGCGTTCGTGGCTCGATTAGTCGAGTTGATTGGAATGTTGTTCCAAATGTTTATCCAGGAACAAGGTTTACTTGGTGAAATCATGTTCACCAATACCTTTTATATCACAAAGTGACAACTTTCATTTCAATTATGGTTCAAGCAAAATGAAAAGAAAAATTACAATTGTGGTTTGTTTAAAAGTTGATCAGTTAATCATTATATACGAGTGTAAAATTGTTTGGTTTCCCTGTCTATAGTCCATAACCCATTCACAAAACTTGCAAGTCATTACAGAAGCAGCTGTGCAAGTATGATGACTTGGATTGGAACATGCAACTGTGATCTGCCTAATTAACTTTTTCCAATATGCTCAAATCTTGGACCTGTTCAGATGGGTCATGACCCTTGCAGATGGGCCTTGAACTCTATTGCTTGTCCTTTTTTCCTAAAGTGATTAAATATCCTAATGTAATGGAAAAAAAATTACATTCTGACCATATAATTCATTTTGGAAATACTCTGTGTTTGCACAACATTTCATTGTTTATCATTTACAGAAGCACTATTCTCACATAGAGGCAGGTAGAACTTCAGGCGGAAGGGTGTAATTCATTTGCTTAAACAAATTGAGCATACAGTGAAAGTGCAATAACTGAGTTACGCCTTTACCTAAGCAGTTTAATAGGGCACAAAACCGTAACCTCAGAAACAAAAACTCCCTAATTTTGAATGCAGTGGGATCTGAAAACACACCAACAGCATCAAGCTTCAAGAGACTTTGTGCATCAAGCTTTGACAGACATTGTGATGAAATAATTAAAATGCATAAATGTGTACTTATTGTTTGTTTTATTGTTTTTTAAAAACTTATTTTTGAGTAAAAAAGATTGAGATTGAAACTCATGCAGCCATTCCTGTGGAATGTTTTGGCATAAACTGGCATTCCTGATGTAGTGTCTTTAAGGTTACTATTGGTAGGTCATCCAGCTGTAACCTTAAATTATATGCTTATGTCTGTAAAGCTGCTTTGAAACAATCTACATTGTTAAAAGCGCTATATAAACGAAGATGACTTGACTTGACTGTAAGACAAAAAAAATAAATAAACTATTTTTGTGGATCATGGCTAAAAATGAGAGGAAATATTTTTTCAATTTTTTTCTATTTGTGTATCTTGACGGAGGGTTGAAGCTGGAATCCAGGTGCATACTTTAAAAATTGACAAAAGTCACAATTTAAATATGGGTTTACTTGTATCATAGCCTATATCAGAAAAAAGAATCAACAATATCCCTGAACTCTAATACCGGTGTATGAGAGCTTAATAAATATTCTGATCACTGTCATCTGACTGCACTAGAGGTAATCATATTTGAATTACAACGTTTCTTTGCATGTTTGTAACTAATGTCAGAAGTAGCCTCATGTGATGTTCTCACTGTTGCATATAATCAGTTTGATGAGGTCAATCGCAGTGTGCAAGCTAGAATGCAACAACAGTCCTGTTCCGGAAGTAAACCCTCATTAATTTTCTCCGTAGAAAAAAATATATATTTTAAGACAGACCTACCATCAGCTTTGAGGTCAATCGATGGTGTATGCTTCTGTGTAGATTTCTTGTAAACACAATACGATTAGCCAACGCGGTAGCGAAAAGTACCCACAATCCTGCAGAAAATTTTGCCAATCGCTAGTTTGTTACCATTGAAACGGGAACCCTCCACTTACTTGGATTTTCCGATTCGTTTCTAAAAAAAAAATATAAAAAAAATAAAAAAATTATATATATATATATATATATATATATATATATATATATATATATATATATATATATTAATTACAATAAAAAGAAACAAATGTTGATTAATGTGTAGATATTTGTAAATGTTTGAATTAATAATAAAAGTTTATTAGTTTTTGTTGTTGTTTGGTTTATTTTTCCTTTTTTTTATTATTGTTTGGTTTCACTTTGGTCATTTACTTCTAGGAATCTTAGGCTATATGCCATTTATGCAGTGTAAAATCGACTAAAATTAAATTTGACAGGATAAAACCTGACAACATTTAAATGATATTTTCATAAAATAGTAGGCCTAACTAACTAAATAAACACAAAAACAAATAAATAACACATTGATCAGGCAAAAAGTATGTTTTGGCCTTAGTGGATGTTGAGAACAGTATACAATTAGCCTGCATACACGACTGCTGACATTTTTGCATCAGTTTTAGGCCTACACAGCCATAATGCATGCACAAAGTTTCAGCAGAAAACAAAAAATCCCTGAGACCCTGAGAGTAAGGAAGGAACCATGGTACAAAGAGGAAACCCACACCGATCTGGGGTGCATTTCTTGAAGCCAACTATGGTCACAGGTTCCGTTGTCTTTACCAACACAATTCAACAGATTGTTGGCTAACAATGCTTTTGGGAAACCCACCTCTGGGCTGCATCCGAAATCACTTACTTCCCTATATAGTAGGTGAAAAATATCTAAAATAATGTGACAAAAGACTTTCTCAATTCACAGTACTCATAAAAGAGTAGGTGTAAAGTACCCGTACATATTCATAAGTACATATTCAAAATAAGTACCTACTCAGAGTTTGCAATTTCGGACGCAGCCCTGGTCTATTTTGATTTACATAGAAGGCACAGGAAACAAAAATAAGCAGTTATGCTCAAACAAGTGTAACCAAAAATATACAGTCCCAAAACCCCCATTACCTAAAACAGATTTCAAACTTCAGTGACTGCTTCAGGGAGGAAAAGGTCCTAAAGGTTCTGAGAATCATTATTCGGGCTCTACTGCCATCATGTGGTGAGTGCATGGACCAAAAAGACCCAATTCCCTTTATTAAGATTAAAGATTACCCAAGATTAAAGAGATACATATATCTGATCTGATACATCTTATGTAAAGTATTTTCTCTTGCATATGCAAACGCCATTAGGTTTAGTTGGGCTATCATGTTGTGCAGAAAATCTTTTTGCTGTTTCACTTCTGCTTTTGCACTCACATGATTATTGTGACTCATCTGGCTTATGCTACTCTTTGTTCTAGAAGTAGGCTAGTTTTAGAACAAATGTAAGCCAATCAATAGAGAGTTAAAACACCTTATCTCGCTTTTCTGAGCAACAACACCTTTTTATTCTGCTAGACATAATTGTGTATCATTTCTGATTTTCCAAATTAGCAATTCACTGAAAAAGAATGGGAAGTGGTTTGTATTTTGACCAGTTTCTTTAAAATCCCCTCTCAAACAAACAGAATGGCAGAGGTTTGATTAAGTTATAATTTAACCAGGCCTATAGATCCTCTCTAAAAGGACAATTGTTAGGCCTACCTAAATTGCCTATCCTCATACCTCAGAGGACAACCGGTTTGGGTAGGCTACTATCTTGTTACGACAGAACCCGTCAAAATATTAAGAATGAATGGGTAGGCTATAATAAGGAATTAAATCAACTGTTTGTCTTATACAGTAGGCGTGGTTGTCAGTCAAGGGCAAATAACAAAGCAACATTAAATTACAGAATTGTTTGGACTCGGGCTACAGTTTATTCTAATAATAAAAAATAATAAGATATTTATTGACAGTTAGGCTCCAGCACTGTACAATTATAAATGGATTGTTTTTGACATGTGCCCTTTGGTAAAAACAGAGGTGATCGATTTTGCTCTAGGAAATCTTCCACTGGATCTACAACGTGAATTATGAAAACGTGTGAGTAAAACAATGGTGTGAAGGGATTTTAAACATCAGCTAATGTGATAATGTGAGGAAAGTGTGGCATTTTAGGGTTTAAAAAGTGTCAGTATTTGGTACAGAAATTCTGTATTTTAAACTTGAGTAGCCTAAACACGAGTTAACGTTCGTGTTTTGACTTGTCGGAAACTCCCACCACAAGTCAGACTCAGTCAGTCATTCGACTGCAACGTTATTTCCTGCAACGATGCGACATGAGGTGATGCGCGTTAGGAAACGATAAAAGCTCGAGTTTATAGCGTTTGAATTGAACAAAGGGACATGAAATAAGGTAACGTAACAGTTTATGAATCATTTCAACTTTCTCAATTTGATTTACACATAAAAAAAAAAGTTTGTCGCGAAGCTGTTTAGCGGAACGTCAAATCAAGGGATTAATCTGAATTAAACAAGGAATTTGAAATTACAGCACGACTGCACAGTCTATGTCCTTCTATCGTTTTAACTACTTTTTTTATTGTGGTTACTGTTAAGAGATCTGGCTTACTTGATGTTGTGTTATTTAACAACTGAATTAAGTTACTGAATCAGTGTTCACTGTAAAATGATGTAGGCTACAGTCAATACTTTTTGTGGCTGCACTTCCCTATGAAGTTTTATGTAGGCTACATTAATATATTTCATTAGTGCACAATGTTGATTTTACATCCGGGAATAGACTGGATGGTCTTAGATTAGATTATTGTTTTGTTCACATATGTATCTATTGCTTGAGGTTTATGTTCATAATGAGACAATAACGATTTTACTCCAGGATTTAAGCACTTAAGTCACTTATTTGCTTTTATTGCCTCATGGTGTTCAACAGAGGATTAAAGGGAAGTCCCCACCCTTTTTATGCGATGTATGGTGGTGACTATATCTGGTGAGAAATGTGCAGCATCATTGCCATTGTGGTGATGACTATATGACTAACACTCCTGGTCTTATAAATAGTTTAGCTTTATGGTAAATTGTTGCCAGTGTACTAAAACCATTTATGAGAGGCCAAAAACGCGCAATCAAGCTTGCATTGTGAACTATGTCTGACTTTATATTCCTCCAGTTGAATATCATAGGAGGTCTCAAACATGTTTGTAGAGTCAAAGCTTGTCATATGGGCCATAAAGTCTAACAACCTGAATTTCCCTCCCAGGAAAGATGAGAGACAGGCTGGCTGAACTGGGAGGTGTTGCCACCAAAGTCCACAGCGAGGAGGAAGAGCAAGTGGATAGCGGAGAAGATGTGGACAATGGTGAATTTGAACAGCATGCAGTGGTGTTCGAGGGCGAGGACATCATGGAGGACACCTTCAGAGAAGCCCAATCCATCCAGAAAGAGATCTCCCAACTCAGGATGGAGGTCAAGAGACTGGGTAAACAGAACACACGCTTTCTCACCTCTGTCAGACGCATTAGCAGCATCAAACGCGACTCGAACACGATTGCACGCAGCATCAAGACGAAAGGGGAGAGCTTGTATGCTCGGATAAAGAAGCTGGATGCACTTTGTAAAGAGTTGGAGGAGAAACACGGAGCCCATTCAGCTTTGGTGCGCATGATACACGGCCAGTTCGTCTCTATAACGGGTTCTTTTCATGAGGTTATGAATGAATACAACAACGCCGAAATGGCACAGAGGGACAACTGCAAGACTCGTATCCAAAGGCAGGCGGGGATCATGGGTAAAGAAGTGAGTGGAGATCAAATCGAAGAAATGATTGAGACCGGCAAGTGGAACGTTTTTTCCGACGACTTGCTCACAGACGGGCGAACCGCTCGTTCAGCGCTCACTGAGATCGAGAATCGCCACAAGGAGCTTTTGGAGTTGGAAAGTCGCATCCGAGACATCCATGATCTGTTTTTCCAGCTGGCTTTGCTGGTGGAGGAACAAGGGCCCATGGTGGACAACATTGAGGCAAATGTATATGCCACCCAAGACTATGTGACCAAAGCTACAGCTCAGATAAAGAAGGCTGTCAAATACAAGAAGAAAAACCCTTGTCGACAGATCTTCTGTTGCTGTTTTCCATGTTGCAATAAATGATCTCAGTGTTAAAGCCTTCCGATTTCACATACGCCATAGCATATTAAACGAACAACAGTCTTTCATTCTGGTGTTAACCATGTCATGTGATTTACTTTGTAGAGAGCAACCAATGCCCAGTGCCTGCGCTTGATTGTTGCCATTGCAAAAAAGCTTTTTGACTTCTTCTAAACCACAGGAGCTGCAATGCAGTTGAGCTGAAGTGATACTGCAATGTCACTGCTACTTTTCTGTAAGTGTCACAGGACATTCACTTGATGTGTAAAAGATATTAAAAAGGAAACCGCAAGTGTTTTACACCCATGTACAGTGCAAGTAAACATTATACAGAAACTTGTTTTATTACTGCTTTATTTTAAGATACATTTGTGTGTGTGTGATTGTTGTGTTAATTTAATAAATAATATTTTATCTTTTAATGCCTTTATGTTTGTTTGATTGTATTGTAACATTTATGCAATACATTGTATTGCAACAGTGTTGGTTTCCCAACTAGGAAAGTTACTTCTGCAATATGACTTGCAAAAGGAGTTGTGTAAAAGGGCATAGTGGTTTGGAAATAAAGCCCAACAATTATATTCATTTGAACAAACACTGAGAATAATCTGCATGTTCTTTCTTTATTGATGGTTGCATTTGCATCTGAATCAGTTTAAGAAATCTGTCAGCTTCTTTTTGAGATCCATGCTTACTTTCAAAGTAGCATTACAACATGATATTCCATTTAAAACTACCAGGAGTGGGGTTTGAACCCACGAGGACATTTGTCCATTGGATCTTAAGTCCAACGCCTTAACCACTCGGCCATCCTGGTGGATGTAGAGTTCAACTGACCTCAAAAGTTTAATTTTTTAGAGGAAATGTATTCTGTTGTTTCTTTGTTTCGAATGACCACATCTACCCGCAGAGCAGATTTTTTTCTTCTTCTTTTTCTTCTTTTTTTTCTTTAAAGAAAATGCATCACATTTAAACTAGGTAGTAAGACCTTTCAGTTTTGATTGTAGTTGTATTTGAGGTCACAAGTTTTACATTTGTATCTTGAAGGTTTTTGATAGTTTCGAAAAAGAATTTAGAAGCACCTGGTTGCATGTGAGGTTTATATGACCTTGTGTATGAAATAGGTAACTGTAGGATCATTCCGAGCTGCTGATGTGTATTTGAGCTCACCGAAGTTCAATTTCGTAGCTTTTGTAGTAGTTCAATAAAATAAGGCACAGTATTGGCAGCAAAGAAAGAAATACAGTATATGCTGTAAACTTGTTCAGTTCAATTTGCTTGTATCATAACAATCAATTTTCTTTCTTTTTTCCTCAGTTCAGACTGTAATGTGACAGTCTAAAATCTGTTATATTGCATTAGTTCCAACTTTGGTCTTTTCTTCTGTGTATTTTGCATGTGATGTGATGAGGCCTACAGACAGTCTGATATTTTGTGTGTTGTAATTGTAACTGCAGTTGGCACAGTATCTGTGTATGACAGGCCTATAACTTTAATGCATTGGCATGTATGAATGCCTTTGTAATGTCTTTCTCAGCAAGCACACACAAATTATCTGGCGTAATCAAAGTGTTTTAGGACTCTTGTAAGTTCAAAGGTTAGTTTTATGCAGGCAGGCAACAAGTATTGATACTCTATTGATACTCTAAATAGTTTCCCAATAATAAAGTAAATCATTTTTATTTTTTTTATTTTTTTTATATTTAAAGTCTATTTGAAGTCACATTTTCCCCATCAGGTTCAAGTGATTCTAAACAACACTGGAGGTGTGCTGCCATGTTACACCATTAGATGTCAGAATTTAACTTTTTAGGTCTCAATAGAAAGTCTCTTGTCTGTTAAATGATGTTCAAGTAACTGGAGTAAATTAATACTCTAGAATACTATATGGTTTCACAGACAAGGCTTAAGTCTAGTCCCAGACTAAAATGCATTATTGAGCTGTTTTAACTGAAAGCACCTTGCACTGGGATATCTTAAAATATGTCAGTGCCATTGTTTTGTCTCAAGATGCACATTTATAAAAGGCATATTTATTAAAAAAAATGACGTAAATGCCCTAATTGAACTAAGGCTTAGTCCTGGCTTAATCTAAGCCTTGTCTGTGAAACCTGACTATAAGCAAGTGAATAAAGTTGCCCCCTTAAATGATGAATAAAAGTGAAGTCAGTGAAGAGAAATCTCTAGATCTTAGGGGCCTGAAAAATATGAGGTTAAATTTGTGCCAAAAATGAGTCGAATGCTTTGTGCATTATACTATACTATACATTTCATTTGTCCTTGTCTACAGTAATTATTATAATTAGGCTATATGTTGAAGTGTATGTGCTCTGTTTATGTAGTCTTGTTCTGTAGTCTTTGCTGTCATCCTTACTGTAGTCTTGTTCTCATGAACCGTGAAAGACTCCATGTATCTCTGAAGAGGACTGTCTTCAGAAAAGTTTCTGTGGTAACCTTGGAAACCGCTATATTTCTGCTGTTCCATAAGCGCCACCTACCGTCAGAGAGTGAATTTGCATTTTTATTATTACCATATCCTGTTTTTGTTCCGACAATGCGAAAATTGGATTAAAGGTTGTTTTATGCCTGTCCTATATACTGCATATATATATATTGGCACATGAGACTTTAAAAAAAAATTGTTTATATATCTGTACACATTGCATCCAAACACATTTTATGAAACAGCCTCCCATAGACGCCAGTAAAGACAAAAACATGAATTTGTGAAAACAGTGACGTCATGCGCATACGTATTACATGTTAAAATTCAGTCAATAGGCGCGTAGTGTCTCCTAGATGTAGACATCGCCACCTATACTGGCCTGGCAGCATAATACAGCATTTTAATTGTTTTTGTGGATAGTTTCAACAACATTGTCGTCTGTACGTGACAACCGCAAAGGCAAAACTTTTCTTTTTTAATTAAGGACATTTGTCCATTGGATTTTAAGTCCAACGCCTTAACCACTCGGCCATCCTGGTCGCAGGAGTACAAAATTAATCTAAAATATGGTGCTAAGAATACTCAAATAGACAACATTTAGCAAATATTAAAAGTGGCTCGGTTCTCTTGCAGAACAGTTGTGTAGGCTTAAGCCCTTTAAGTTCCTATTAATTTATTAATCACCTAAATGTGTTATTGATTTACCACGTATTCAGCCATCTTTTAGTTCAGAGTCCAGATTTATTTAATACAACTGTTGCTTCTCCAATAGTTGAATATGCCTGTGTAATTCATAATCATCACTAAAGAAGCCAAGACATTTTTCTAGGTCACTTTATCAAATAAAATAACTTTGATCAGACAGTCAGATGTTATTGCTTCCCTTGAAGCTCAAAATGAATCATTCTCATTCTGTAAAACGAGACAAATCAAATAAGACCTTCTGAAATCCATGCAATGTATATTTAATAAATTTTAAAATGGAAAAATATTTAATTTTGATTGAATAAGACTGTATCATGCAATCTTGTTTTGTGTATACTGTGTGCTCTCCCTAAATCTCTCTCTCTTTCTCTCTGCCACTCACTCAGAGTCTGGTTCTCTCGCTCAGCATCGTCTCATCCAGACAGGGAGTTTTTGCTGACAAGGAAACAAGCCTTTTCACTGTAGCTCAACTTTCAGTTTTCATGGTTCTGAATCACTCCTCTCTTCATTGTTCAGGATCCCTTTGAAGATTAAAGTACAAGCCTGAAGACAGGACATCTCTTGGGTCGGATCTTTGTGCTGGCTTTGTTTGCTGCTTTGGAGAGCCGTTTTCTCTTCTTCACACTTGCAAATGACCTCTTAAGTGGTTGGACAGGCTGTTGGAGCATTTGGATGCACTTTCAAAGCCTAGATGATGTGCTAACTGTGCAAACAATACGAGTGGCAATCTTATAGGATGAGAATCTTACACAAGCCCAGCAGTCTGAAGATAATGGCTATGGTGAGATCTTCACTGCAGAAAGTGATGCTTTTTCTACAGCACATCCAAAGAATGTCTGTCACATCACCACGTTACCAGAAACTGTGCAAGGTAAAAGAGCGCTTTGTGAAAAATTACTTTGTTTACACTATGGAGTTGCATTTTATTCAGATCTGTTTGTGATGTGTATTTGGGGTCGCAGATAGTCAGTGATGTTTTGGGAGGTTCAGTAGCACCACAAGGAAAGAAGCCCTAACCCTAACATTAAGTGATATTGCAAAAAGAGGCATGAGTAATCTGGGGCTAAACTCAGGTAGAAAAAAAGCTGTTTCAGGAATTTTGCAGAGTTGTTTATTCTCTGGTAGCCTACTGGTACAATCCCAAAGCACTGCATTTTTCATGAATATCAAGAAATTTGCATAACAATTTCACGAAAGGTGTGCTTTTGCATAAGCTTTTTTAAAATCACAGATCATTACCAGGAGTGGGGTTTGAACCCACGAGGACTTTTGTCCATTGGATCCTGGTGGATGTGTGAATTGAATTACCTCAAATTGAGGAAATTGAGTTGTTTCAAATGACCACATCTACCCACAGAGCAGCCTTTTTTAAACTAGGTAGTAAGTTGTGTTTCTTTACAAAGTTACATTACCAACTGCCGTGGATCTGTATATTGCATTATGTTTAGAGGTTATAAAGGTCTACCAGGAGTGGGGTTTGAACCCACGAGGACATTTGTCCATTGGATCTTAAGTCTAACGCCTTAACCACTCGGCCATCCTGGTGGATGTGGGAATTAAATTTCCTCAAATTGAAGAAATTAAGTTGTTTCTTTGCTTCAAACGACCACATCTACCTGCATAGCAGCCTTTTTTAAACTAAAGTATGGCGTGTTTCTTTACAAAGTTACATTGCCAACTGCCTGGCGTGCATAATACAGCATTCTTAGTCGTTTTCGTGGATCTGTATATTGCATTATGTTTAGAGGTTATAAAGTTCTACCAGGAGTGGGGTTTGAACCCACGAGGACATTTGTCCATTGGATCTTAAGTCCAACGCCTTAACCACTCGGCCATCCTGGTGGATGTGGGGAGGAAATTACCTCAAATTGAGGAAATTGATTAAGTTGTTTGTTTGCTTCAAATGACCACATCTACCCGCAGAGCAGCCTTTTTTTTTTACTTTAAACTAGGTAGTATGGCGTGTTTCTTTACAAAGTTACATTGCCAACTGCCTGGCGTGCATAATACAGCG
The DNA here is from genome assembly GCF_963993115.1 of Abramis brama. NCBI lineage: Eukaryota > Metazoa > Chordata > Actinopteri > Cypriniformes > Leuciscidae > Abramis > Abramis brama. The sequence continues at coordinate 9,963,333 of NC_139983.1, read as the reverse complement.
TCCTTAGTCATTTTCGTGGATCTGTATATTGCATTATGTTTAGAGGTTATAAAGTTCTACCAGGAGTGGGGTTTGAACCCACGAGGACATTTGTCCATTGGATCTTAAGTCCAACGCCTTAACCACTCGGCCATCCTGGTGGTAATGAGGTTTGAACAACCTTAAATTGCAGGGTTTTTTATTTTATTAAAATGCATCACATTAAACTAGGTAGTAAGACATGTCTTTCATGTATTTAAGGTCAAAGTTTTACATTTGCATCTTGAAGCTTTTTGATAGTTCTGAAAAAAGAATTTAATAGAACATTTATAATGTCTAAACAGTACAACAACACTAACAAATTAAATGTAATGATGTGTATACCTGTGAAAAAATACACAGTTATATGCAGGTGCTTTTGGTATAAAGTAACTTTTATTTTTAATATTTGGCATGTTTGTGTGCTGCTGCGTGTGTGTGTAATAAGCACAGATGTTTAAACAAAAAATGTTTATTTGTTTATTCACAGAACACAAGAAGTTCATATTTACAGATTTAAAGAAGATACCATTCTGTAAAAAAGGACTCCCCAGAAGTCCCCGGCTTATAAATAGGGCCCTTCAAGAATCAGCACTAATAACAAACAAAGAATAGTCCACCCACCCAATACCCATCCACACCAACAACAACACCATTCACCACAAAATATCCTCCCACCAGCCAGCATACATCACACATCTCATCCATCCCTCAAACAAAATCCAATAATAGGGGTATTCAAACATCACAAAAAAGAAAGTCAGATAAGTCAATAAAATATGAAACCTTCAGCCTTAAGGGGTCTATCATGCATAATGTTGTAACAATTTGTGTTTAAAATGCTTTTTAAATTTATCAAGAGAAGGTAATTCCTTTATAGAATTGTCAATCTCATTCCAGATCCCAGGACCCTTACATGCTATACTAAAGCTAGTACACTTCAGCTTACGCTTTTTCCCTCGTAATAGAGTTCTCCTTCTAGTGTTATGGTCATGTAGACAAGGTGACTGGAATGAGATGGCAAAGTTTTGGATGCAATTTATAAACTACGTTATACATAATAAATGCATTTTGAAAACTGTTGCACTCAGCGAGCTTCAAAAGCTTATACCTATAAAAAAGCGGACCAGAGGAAGCATCATAATTTGCCCATGATATAACACGTATAACTTTCTTCTGTAGAATCTGCAATTTTTCAAGATGGCTTGGATACGCGTTACACCATATAATATTACAATAATTTAGATGTGATTCAAAAGAGACCGGTACAGTGTTAGAAGAGCATCAAAAGGAAGATCATATCTTAATTTATAGAACAGACCAACATATTTTGACAATTCCTTTGTTAAAAACTCTATATGTTGTTTAAAGTTTAAGGACTCATCTAAATAAATTCCTAAGAATTTGATGTTCTCTACTCTTTCAATTACTTTATTATGTATTTTGATTTGTATCCTTTCAATGTTTGTCCGGCTTCTATTTGAACGAAATATAATAAATTTGGTTTTAGATACATTTACAGATTTAATTTGTTATATTTAAACTATCTACTTTAACTAATTCCTCATTAACAAGCTTTTGTAAAATATCAAGATTTTTGTGGGACAAAAAAAGGTTAGTGTCATCTGCAAAGATAACCTGATGAAAAATATTTGATGAGTTTATAATGTCATTTACATACAAAATAAAAAGAAGTGGACCTAATATGGAGCCCTGGGGGACTCCACAAACAATATCTGTGCATTCTGAATAGCTATTGTTTATTTGGACAAATTGCTCCCTATCAGTTAGGTAGCTTTTGAACCAGCTGAGTGTCTTCCCTCTGACACCATAGTGTTGCAATTTGCACCCTTTAAATAATAAAAAAATGTCACTGTTTTCACAAATTCACGTTTTTGTAGTTTACATTGAACGAGAACGGTATCGTTTTCAAAAACCTGCACTTTGGAACTCGTTTTCAAAAGTTTGAGTTTTCAGACCCCCATACTGTTGTGTTAATGAAAGGCCAAAACACATAAAAAGTTTTCGGAAAACAGGGAGGTCATGTGCATGCATATTACATGTTTAGTCTATAGGCGCGTAGTGTTTCTTTACAAAGTGACATCGCCAACTACTGGCCTGGCATGATTAATGTTTTGTCGTTTCCGTGAATCCGTGTGAACGGGCATCGTTTAAACAACTTTGTTTCAAAACTGCAAAGGAAAACTTTTTAATACCTTGTCGTGTAAACGTATATTAAGCTTGTTAATAATTTAATAAGCCACTTAACAAAGTTCACCTTGTTACTTGTTGTTTACATCTACATTTTTCCAAAGTGGAACATTGCATTATGTTTAAAGGGCATGAAGTTCTACCAGGAGTGGGGTTTGAACCAACAAGGACATTTGTAGGAAATAAATTACCTCAAATTGAGGAAATTGATTAAGTTGTTTCTTTGCTTCAAATGACCACATCTACCTGCAGAGCAGCCTTTTTTTATTTTAAACTAGGTAGTATGGTGTGTTTCTTTATAAAGTTACATTGACAAATGCCTGGCGTGCATAATACAGCATTCTTAGTCGTTTCTGTATATTGCATTATGTTTAGAGGTTATAAAGATCTACCAGGAGTGGGGTTTGAACCCACGAGGACATTTGTCCATTGGATCTTAAGTCCAACGCCTTAACCACTCGGCCATCCTGGTGGATGTAGGAATTAAATTACCTCAAATTGAGGAAACTGATTAAGTTGTTTCTTTGCTTCAAATGACCACAAATGACCTTCTAAGCCTTTTTTAAACTAGGTAGTATAGTGTGTTTCTTTACAAAGTTACATTGCCAACTGCCTGGCATGCATAATACAGCGTTCTTAGTCATTATAAAGGCCTACCAGGAGTGGGGTTTGAACCCACGAGGACATTTGTCCATTGGATCTTAAGTCCAACGCCTTAACCACTCGGCCATCCTGGTGGACGTGAGAATTAAAGTACCTCAAATTGAGAAAATTTATTAAGTTGTTTCTTTGCTTCAAATGACCACATCTACCCACAGAGCAGCCTTTTTTAAACTAGGTAGTATGGCGTGTTTCTTTACAAAGTTACATTGCCAACTGCCTGGCATGCATAATACAGCATTCTTAGTCCTTTTCGTGGATCTGTATATTGCATTATGTATAAAGGTCTACCAGGAGTGGGGTTCGAAACCCACAAGGACATTTGTCCATTGGACCTTAAGTCCAACACCTTAAATTTTTTAGGTTTTTTATTATTAAAATGCATCACATTAAACTAGGTAGTAAGACATGTCTTTCAGTTTTGATTGTAGTTTAGTTGTATTTAAGGTCAAAAGTTTTACATTTACATTTTGAAGCTTTTTGATAGTTCTGAAAAAAGAATTTAATAGAACATTTATAACGTCTAAACAGTACAACAACACTAACAAATTAAATGTAATGATGTGTATACCTGTGAAAAATACACAGTTATATGCAGGTGCTTTCGGTATAAAGTAACTTTTATTTTTAATATTTGGCATGTTTGTGTGCTGCTGCGTGTGTGTGTAATAAGCAGAGTGTACGCGCGTTGTGCACCGGCCTATAGGCACATATTACAAATGCGCCCTTTAAATAACAAAAATATTTCACAGTTTTCACAAATTCACGTTTTTGTAGTTTACATTGTACGAGAACGGTATCCTTTTCAAAAACCTGCACATTGGAACTCGTTTTCAAAAGTTTGAGTTTTCAGACCCCCATACTGTTGTGTTAATGAAAGGCCAAAAAACATAAAAAGTTTTCGGAAAACAGGGAGGTCATGTGTATGCATATTGCGTGTTTAGTTTATAGGCGCGTAGTGTTTCTTTACAAAGTGACATCGCCAACTACTGGCCTGGCATGATTAATGTTTTGTCGTTTTCGTGAATCCGTGTGAACGGGGATCGTTTAAACAACTGCAAAGGAAAACTTTTTAATTTTTAGTACCTTGTCGTGTAAACGTACCCTAAGCTTGTTAATGATTTAATAGGCCACTTAACAAAGTTCACCTTGTTACTTGTTGTTTACATCTACATTTTCTACCAAAGTGGAACACTTATATATTGCATTATGTTTAAAGGGCATGAAGTTCTACCAGGAGTGGGGTTTGAACCAACATGTGTCGATTGGATTTTAAGTCCCACACACCTTTACTGTTCGGCCATCCATGTCAAGTGTTAAGCTTTGATATCTTTGCTTCTCAGCAAGATGTTGCATCATGCAAGGACGCAGTTGCCGTCGTATCTGAGATGCCAGAAACAATAATGTATTGATATTTATGAACTTCTTGATGTCTTAAAACAATGTGCCAATCTCTGATTTTCCAGATTAATAGCAAACACACTTTACTGCTTATCTGAAAGATGTTCTAAGCCAAGTTTCATTACTCTTTTCAGAGATTTGGAATGGGACATACAACTTTTTAAGCATGTTCTTATTGTAGATGATTAGATTTGTACTTTATAAAGCTGCTGCTTGTGTTAAATCTAAGAACATAGATTAAGACAAGTGCAGGCAATGCACTTTGCACTTAAACATAAAAAAAAAAAAAAGAAAAAAAAAAGAGCAAACTCTGCAATATTTTGGCATACTTTATCTATATTAGGCATTTTTCCTAATGTATTTCATTCTTATCATACTTTCACAATACACATATTTCAGCAGGAAACTTGCCACTCAGCCATCCTGGTAAAATTGCCTCTAGTCTGAGTTGCACCATTCTTTTATTTATTTTTTCAGAGAAATGTTGTATTATGCACAAACTGCAGTTGGTGCCATATCTATGAGATGGCAAGAACATTAATGCACTGACATTTATAAACATCTTCTTAATGTCTTCCTCACCACAAGTGAGCCAATCTGTTACTTCTCAGACTAAAAGCAAGCAAACCTTTACTGCTTATCTCAAAGATCTGTTCATAAAGTGATTGTGTCTCTTCAGGAAATTTGGACTCTGCTCTATTAATATGGATTAGTTTTACAATCTCTTTATTCACTTTTTTATGCAACAAAGTGGTAGTTGCATGGACTGTCAACGGAGGGACAGAAATCTTTCAGATTTCATTAAAATATCTTATATTGTGTTTCGAAGATGAACGTAAGTATTACGTGTTTGGAACGACATGAGGGTGAGTAAATGATGACAGAATTTTCACCCTTTATGCTGGGTATCCGCTAAATCTGAAAGTTAATATATTTATGCAACCAAACCGTACGAGTTAGTTTAGTCAACATTTCAATTAAATTGCAATTAACATTTGTGTAGTACAAAATCAAAAAATGTACGTTTTTCTAACTTAATTTGGGCGTGTTAGGGTTTGGGTTAGGGTTAACTTAATAAAAAAATAGGCAACTTTTTAGGGTTTACAGTGTATCTATCCACTTTACACTATGTTATAGAGTTGTTCAGTCTATTGTCCTAACATCCAGAAAAGACTATATGCTTTTTTTCCATGCTCAGACGGTGTGATCAGAACAGGCTTATGGCTTTCCTGGTTAAAATCAGTCTGTGAATTTTGAAGGTTATTGATATTGCTCAGTTTCACATCAGATTGCTTCTTCATTTGCTGTGGCATTGTTGTCCTGCTCATAAATAATTTGGTGAATGATCAATAATTTGGTGAATTCTCTAATGTGAAAAACGTTGATGATTCAGTTATGTTGAACCAAGAAAATTGCAGTGTATTTTTTTTATCCAGCAGCCCAAACTTTTGAATTATTTTATTATACTTGTGTAAATGCATTTTTATCACAACCTCTTTATAATGTGTGCAAAGAGCACACAAGATTATGATAATTTTTTAAAACATCTTTGGCAGTAATAATGATGGCAAATGTCATTTTGTTTTGTCTTTCCTAGTTCTACTTATTAGCAGTATAGATAACGGTATTGGCATTTTAATGGGTTCCAGCATAATAAGCAAAGACTGTCTGTTATGTCTCTGCTTGATGTCTTTCTTTGGTTGTATATCATCACTGCAGCCCTAAACAAGAGAGCTACATTTCCTCTGATATAAACCAACCAGTTTATATGTCCATATACCATTATATGTCTGTGGAGGCTTTAAGGCGGCTGCCACCATAAATGAAAGTTTTATAGATAAGAATTACAGCAGACTGCTAAAGGCAAGTGAGATGTCTGCTGTTTGAGGTAATACTTTATTTTGCAAGTTGGTGTGTTCTGTCAACCACAGAGGTTTTAGATTGTTTGTCACTCATTTTCCAGATTTTGTCTTCCTTCATTAGTCTCATTCAACAGCTATTGAAGCAGTGCTATCAATTTAATTATATTTATAGGGGACAGAACAAGGAGAAGATCACTCAATCAGAGTCCATTGAGATTCGTTTGAATTGGTGTAGTTTTAACTTCTGCATGCTGTTATGTCTCCTCAGGACATTCAGACAGATGTTGATATCCAGACTGATCTTTCTAAAAGGGCTTTGAGAGGTCAGGTCCCAAATACCAAGGCACAAGAGCTTGATAAGTTCAGAGATGTGGACCACATTCATATAGCCTCCAGAAGGTCTGTGCAATATATCCAGCAATACAAACAAAACAAACAAACAAACAAACAGATATCTCGAAAACAGAACATAACGTCCTGAATTTCCCTTCAAATTGTCATGTGCTCTTAGAGAGTGTTTGGAGGCCGGTGCAGAGAAATGGACCGGACTTATAGACATCCTTGAAGAGCTTTGGTTGTGTGTAAAGCTGAAAGATGAGGAGCTGACACGGCAAAGGCCGGTGGGAGAGGACGTACATACTTTACTGCAGCAGCAAGGCTACTGTACGGTCAGTCACACTGCGTGCATGTTCACAGCTTCTGATTGTAAGGACCATTACATCTCAGTAGAAGGAGAGTTCAGCACTTACAGTCCATTATGAGTGATGTTGTATTATTTTTTATACATAATGTTTTATAATTTACCACTTTGTACCAGCACCTCCTACCCGCATGCACTGATTACATTGCCCTTTTAAACAGGCGTCTTCCAGTCCTCAGATATTGTGTATAATAAGATACAATACAAAATAATTAACCCCCTTGATTACTTTTCCCTCAAGTAGAAGCTGTGAATTGATTTTACTTGTTATTGCACTGCTGAATTATTGATGTCCTAGATGTTTTATCATTGCAGTTTATTGCATTTATTGCATTAAAACATTGCATTATTTACATCAATTGCAGTAAAGCTGTCTTCACAAACAGAACTCAGATATTTATAGCTGTGAACAACATAATGAAGTATTATTTTATATATACCGATTGAATTAATCAGTATTTTACAGAGAAAAAAAAACGTTGTCTGCCAGTCTGCACCTCATTTTCCCCACATATTCATTTTTATCTCATTATTATAGTCGGTGGCTCATTTGTGATTTGATGATATTATCTTGCTTCATCAGTTAAATCAATGCAGAATTAATCAAAAGTTTTCCTTGTGATATCGGCCACAACATGTCTTCTCTCTGTTTCAACAATTTTGTTCCACAATTTGTCACTTTCAGCTCAGCTAATGTTTGGGTTTCTGCTTTGTTTTCTGATTGCTTTTCGAGTAATTATATCTCCAATTTCACCCCCTCTGATGTGTTCAGAATGAGATGTAATGAATGTCTACATTTAGTTTAAATGTCAGACCTCTGCATCTTTAATGAGCTGTTCGACACAGGCCTTGCACAGAGAGTTGATTGGACAGGATGCAGACGGCACTCTGAATCAGGTGTGTCTGTCTCTGGCTGTCCAACCTACAACAATGGAGGTCCAGAGAAGTACAGAGACGGCTGCAGGTGAGAGACTGTCTTTGAGTGTTTTGAATCCTCCAAGAGGAACATTTTGTTTTGTTTTTTAGAGGTTTTTCATTTATAGCAGAGAAGTTCTCAGTTATGTTTCATATCAAAAAAAGCTCAGATCATTTTTGTATTGGGAAAATTTGATAAGAAATGCCATATTGAAGAGTTCATATTAAAATCTTTTGATTGCAGGCTTTGGTGTTGCAAGCTCAGCAGATATTTTGATAAGTTTGAGACATTGTTGAGATCCCCTCTGAAACTCTGGAGGGTGCAGATGTAAAATGTATATCTTTTTCTTAGGAGAATATATTTTAGATATATAGATATATATCTTAGGATATATATATATATATTTGTTTTATACAACATGAGATGCTCAATAGGCCTATGCACGCATGTACTGTACACTACCGTTTGGGGTCTGCAAGATTTTTAAAAATGTTTTGGTAACATTTTACTACAATAAGGTTCATTAGTTAACATTAGTTAATTTCTAACATGAACTAACAATACATTTGTTACACTATTTTTAAATTTTTGTTAATGTTAGTTGATAATAATACAGCTGTTCATTGGTTGTTCATGTTAGTTCACAGTGCATTAACTAATGTTAATAAATAGAACCTTTGATTTTAATAACGTATTAGCAAATGTTGAAATTAATATTAACTAAGATTAATAAATGCTGAAGAAGTATTGTTCATTCTTAGTTAACTAATGTTAACTAATGAACCTTATTGTAAAGTGTTACCAATGTTTTTTTTAAAGAAGACTCTTACGCTCATCAAGCATTTATTTGATCAAAAATACTCTAAAAACAGTAATACTGTGAAATATTTGTACAATTTAAAAATAACTGTTGTCACATGATCCTTTTATCATTCTAATATTCTGATTTCTTATGCTGAACATAAGAAAAATATGCTGAACATTTCTTATTATTATCACTGGATCACCCTAACTGTTAAACACTTTATTGCAGTGATAGATCACACCCAGCAGTCTTGTCTTGTCCTCAATTGTCTGTTTCTATTAAAGATGCCACTAAGTGTCAAATTTTATGTGTATTGTCTTTCTGGTGTAAATTGCCGTCTCCTGGATTCAAATACTAATTTTTTATTACACGTTTCATTTCTGGAGGTCATAGTTTTAGACTATAGCGTCGTTGCTGCTTGATTTATGTGTCTCTGAAATGGTTCAGTGGAGACAATAAACCTTATAGGACACAAAGTGAAAAGTGAGAGAGTGCTGAAGGGTACGGATGTAAATCTGATCACAGAGGAAAGATCAGAGTCCTCAGTAATGACACACAGTAAGTTCTGGTCCACAGTAATATGGTTAGGACTAATCTTTGTCTATGCTTTATGAACTACTAAACTATTCAGTCCTGGATAACCCCAAATGCCTCTGGCATACAATTGGTACAATGGAGCTCCTTAAGGGGACAATAGCTTTATTATTAAATAATTTAACAAATTTATCAATTATATCATTTGTAATTAAATCGGAACTATAGTTTTCCAACATAATCAATAAACAATTCCAATTAGGATGACATAATATCGAACATTTATATAGCAAAGGCATGATAAACTAAATTATCAAAATAAAATTGAAATACCATGTAGAGACTCAAATAGGTGCATCTCTTTGTTATCTGTTCGATACGGTTCACACGCATTGCGTAATCTGCTGACGCTTTAGGGAAAACTCCTTTTCTCTGAAATGCTGAATTCTGATTGAATTGCATATGTGCACTTACACAGACAAATGGCATTTCAGGGTGCCCAAATGGGCGGGACAATTTGCCTATATAAGACGGCCCTGAATGCCATTTCATCAGAATCTTTCTCATTCAAGTGCGAAGATCATCTCCTTGCTGGCTCTGAAGAAGAAGAACATGAGAAGCCTTTTTGCTTGCTTGCCATGGAAGAGTCCCAGCAGCAGAGTGATGATGCTGACAGCACTGCAGCTGAGAGACAGCGCTTCTCCTCTGCGGCTATACGGCGAGACTAAATGAGCAAATTTCAATCTAAAAGAGCATACTTTCTGCTGCATTTGCCCCAAAATGTCACCCCACTAGTGTGGCACATGAAGGGCACCCCTGCACCTCTCGGATGAGCATCGCCTGCCTGGGCCGCACCCATGCTGAGGCCGTGCTCATCAAGATGTATTGCTCTCAATGCAAGAGCATGAGTCTCGCCTCGCTGCGCTTGTGGACCACTTTCATCCAAGATCTGTGATTCCAAAAAAGCGCTTGCGCTCCCTCGTTCTCTTCCTCTCGGAGGAAGAAACAGTGGAGTTGCGGGGCTGAGCAAGTGGGATCAAGTGGGATCAAGTGAGCTCACGTCGGCCCCAATCCCAGGTGCCTTACAATCCCCACAGCGAGAGGATTCCCTGGTGCTCTTCTCCTGCGAAGTCCAGCGCCCCTCATCTGGTGCAAGCAGCTTGGTCTCTTTTGGGGGTTCTGAGATGGAATTTGCCACTGACACCATGTCATTGGCAGTTTCTGATGCAGAGTATTGGTCAGACTCTGCCCTCTGCTGCCTAGGGAGCCATGTGATGTCAGTCCTGGTCTGGACACAAACTTATCCTTGTCCTTACCAAGGCTGTTGAAGAGCTTGGCTTGGAGTGGTCAGGCCCAGAAGAGCCAGCCCGCAGCTGCCTTGACGAGTGGTTCCTAAAGACGGGGCACCGCCAGCGAGCTCCCCGCCAGAGATCTGCCTTGTTCTTTCTGGTCCGCTACAGCCAGACCACCTTCCAATTGTCCTTGTTGTCTGTCTTATCCGCCTGGTGTGCAGCCCAGAACGTAGACCCTTTATCTTGTGACGTTGCATCAAACTTGTCCTTCCTGCAGGAGTTGTTGGATGAGGGGCTCACCCCATCCATGGTCAAAGTATATGTGGCAACTATTGTAGCATACCCCACCCCTATCGCTGGCCAGTCAGTTGGAAGGAACAGCTTAATAGTGAAGTTCCCTTGGGGGGCTAGAAGGCTGAATCCAGCTCGCCACCACATGGTTCCAACCTGGGGACCTGTCCACAGTCCTCTTGGCTCTCCAAAACTCTTCAAGCTGCTACAGACGGCCATGCTGCAGCCTCTTTTGCTTAAGACCGCCCTCCTGCTGGCTTTAACAGGAGATCAAGCGAGTTGGCAACCTGTAGGCACTCTTGGTGAGCGCATCCTGGCTTGAGTTTGGGCCAAACGACTGTAAGGTTGTCCTTTTTGTATTGTAAAAAGCGCTATATAAATAAAAGTGACTTGACTTGACTTGACTTAGGCAGAGGCATGGCTATGTGCCTAAGGTGTTCTCCACTCCGTTCAGGGCACAGGTCATAACTCTCTTTGCTCTCCCCGCTTCGGAGGATGAGCAGTTCTTACACCTACTCTGACTGGTCCAGGCTTTCAGAGTATATGTTGAATGCTCTAGCCAATTCCGGCAATCAGATCAGCTTTTTTCTTCAGAGGTCGCACTAAGGGGCTGTCGGTTACGAACCAAAGACGGTGGACACAATAATGCTGGCCTACACTTCCTTGGGCTTGCTATGTCCTATTGGAGTGAGGGCCGACTCCACTAGGGGAATGGCCTCCTCCTGGGTGTGGCCAAGTGGAGTGTCCATTGGTGACATCTGTGCGACGGCCGGCTGGTCCTCGCCATCTACCGTTGCCAGGAACTATAGCTTGGACGTTGATGGAGCTTATATCTTGTCTGCTTAAAGGGGATTTCAGATAATTTTTTTTACTTTTGGCGAAACTATATTGAACTATCAGAACTATCTTCTGAACTATATTGGCGAATTCTTGCTTTGCCTCCAGGTATCTACACCCTAGTGTTGGTCAATGAAAGCCTGTTAAGGGCCTTAACCTTGACGGGCCTTCCGTTCTCTGCTCGTAACACGGCACTATTGGATTAGGTTCCCCAAAGCCTCAGCAACTGATGCAATGCGTGTGAACCATATGAAAAGGGAACATTTCCTTTATCCCAGGGAACCAAGGTTACGTTTATAACCGAAATGTTTACAAGAACCATTCGAACAAACTGATTTCCTGGAAAGAATCGAACTTTCCAAAGCAGAGAGTGGACCGATTAGGACAAACTGATTCACTAGACTAGATCTGAGTTTTCAGAGCTATATGAGAGGACCAGTTAGGACGAACTGACTCAGTACTCAGACTAAATCGGACTTTCCAAAGTTACATATAAGAGAGAGGACCGGTTAGGATGAATCGGACTTTCCAAAGCTATAAGAGATAGCACAGATTTTTTGTTTACATCAGATTACAGTTACTTGCAATATAAATGTGACAGTGATGTGTTTGCGCTACAGCGCTAATTGTAGTGGCTGGAGTGTCACTGTGATAATGTTAAGGACGCCACATATTCATATGCCTCAGTTTAATATCAGTGTCATTATATGCAGAAAGTCTTTACCCACAGATCGCAAAATATTGTTATTCTTACTGTGGGAGAAATAATCACTCTAAATGATGACAAAGAACATCTCGTTTGAGGTCATTTGACTGAAAGCTGATTTTAACTTCCAGCAGAGACAGCACAGGAAGAGAAGATTCGTCAGCTGGCTCAAGCGGTTCAGGATCAGGCCTTTGAGGTTCAGCAGCACTGGGAGCGTTTCAGTGCTCAGGCCGCCAGCTGGCAGCACCAGGTTGACTGGGCTCTGGGGAAACTTCAGGACCTCCAGGATGCCATGAACCAACTGGAGCTCAGCCATCTTGAGATGGAGAATGAAAACTGGCACTCTGAGGAACGCAGCATGGTCAACTGTGTGCTGGAGAACGAGGAAAATATTGTGAGTTCAAATAGATAAATTACAGTATTCGTGTACAATAAGGCCCCATTAGCTAATGCAATAAATCAAATGAACTAACAATGATCAATTAATTTGTTACAGTGTTTATTAATCTTTGTTGACATTACTACTAAAATACTATTCATGTCAGATGTCCATTAAATAACATTGACAGTTACAACTTTTGATTTTAACAATGCATTAGTAATTGTTGAAAGTAACTGTCACAATTTTGTTCAGTTTGATTAATTATCATGGATTTTCAGTTTGCATTCACTAGTTTCTGTCTCCCTTTGTTCATTTTCCCGCCACTCCTTGGTTGTCATGGTTTATGTCATTATGAAGTCTTTTGTATCCGCTGTGTATGATTAATTAACTTGTTTGTATTCACTACTTAAGTTGTACCTTCCTTTCATTCTGTGTCCGGTTACTGTTGTGTTTAGCTACTGCCTGCATGCCTACCTGTTGGAATAGTATTATTAAACTTTGTGTTGGAACTTATTCTTCATCTTCATGCCTTCTTCTGCAACAACCCGTGACAGTAACATTAACTAAGATTAATAAATGCTTCAGAATTATGTTAACTAATATAGTTAGTTCTAAGTAGCCTATACTTTTTCTATTCCAGGTTTCAGAATGACGAAATTTGTTTTAAAAACAGGCAAAACAGTGGTGATTTATATTATTGACCAACTTGATAGTTATTTACCATAACATAAAATTATCACATTTCGGTATACGCCAGAATTTGTATATTTTTCTTATCAGTCTTTATTAGGAACTCTTTATTATAAACTCTGTTATTACTTTTTTATGACATGATATAACATGCAAGGTGTCTTTTATTTAGGATTAGGTATGCGTCTATTTGAGAGTATTTAATATTATTATCAGTGTCTATTGAGAGAAAGGGGAAAATTTACTCTTTACTCTTGCACTACAGATGTCAGCACGTTCACTGTCTGGTCTTCAGTTTATTCCAGTTTGACCTTCATATCATCAGAACTCTATTATACACTTGGCTATGTCACAGGTAGCTCATCCCTCATGTCTCATGTCTCATATCTCATGTGATAACCAAATATGAAATATTTGATGTAAGTTTAGCCTTGAATGGATTAAGGCGGATGTCTGGTACAGATTTGGCATTTCAAGGGCATTTCAATAAATAAGTTATCAAGATCATGTGAGTACATGCATCTGTTTGACTGAACTATCTTGCCAGGTCAGATTAGGTTGAGTTTTATACATGCGGAACTTGCCTTCAGACCATGCCACCTATTGGTCACACAACGTCAAACATCATGGGTCAAGGTGGATTTATTGGTCAGATGTGCATGTGAATGACACCATCTGGAATACATTGTTAACTTTAAGTTATATGGACTGTAATTAAAAATGTACCAGTGTTATTTGAATATTATTGAGATACTAATATAGTTTGTATTAATATTTCAGTTATATTTTAAGTTTTTATTTTTACCGATTTCATTTAAATTTTAGTTTGTGCTTTAGTATTTTTTTATAGTTTCTTTATTCATTTTTATTTTAGTTTCAGTTATTTTAGTACATCAAGTTAAACTACATTAAAATGAGAAATGTTGAGAAACTAGCTGATATAAAGCAGATGTAAGTTTTTTTTTATATTTTATTTTATTTCAGTTAAAGGTTATTTTATTTCAAGTAATGAAAATGTTTCTTTGAAATGGTTTTAGTTTCAGTTTTAGATTACTACAATAACACTGAAATGCGGTTATCTCTGTCATTTGCACATTCAAGTTAAAATTTTTGGATATTTTTAGTCTTCAGATTTAGAATATTTTTTACTGGCCCTGTAAGATGCGTTCAAACCCCAGCATTGACCTTGAAGAATTGATTATTCTTAATCTCGCTTTAGGATCACTCAGACCACGCGGAGCCCAGTGTGTTTTTGATTGCTCCCTTTATCCCGAGGCTTGACGAGTGTGTGACTGTCATGTTGTTTTGAGGATCCCGTGGGCAAAAATATTGACCTTCCATATCGACTTGGGAAGCTGGAGAACATAGATAATTAATCTGCTACCCACCCAATGACACTCTTGAGCCTTGTTTCACCAATGCTCCCCATCAAACCACAGTCAGACAGCTGCTAGCTAACTCATTTTTGGAGCTCAAACAACAATATTTGTCACCCCAAGTGAGCATATTGGGATTTGATGTAATAGTTATATTAATATAACTGAAAGAGTTGCACCATTTGTGCTTTTGGGATGTGGCATTGTGGCATCACATAAGAACAAAAGACACTCATTATATTTTGGCAGAGATGTGTCTCCACAGGCTCTTGAAGACAGACATGTTGGATAATGAGCGTCTGGTCATTTCAGAAGTGAAGTACAAGAGACGTCTTTCTCATATTTCCAGAACAATGTCTTTATTTTTCTCCAGACTGCCCCCTGCTTAGTCTTCTCTTTGGATGAAAAGCCTTTAAAGCTCTGTAATTTCCCTCTGATCTGAGCTACTATTATGTCTCGGTTGGGGTCTTGGGGAGGTCTATTTTAGTGCATTATGGTCTGACAGCACAGTAAGATGTTAGGCATCATTTTTTATCTTGCCATCTGTTGTAGTCAAAATTGTTCAATCTTGATTGCCTTCATTTTTTCATTTCATTAATTTTTCTTTTTCAAAATCTTATCAGGGGACTATGAGTAATCAGCACCGGCAGTTACAATGCTCTCAAATGGATAGGAGACATTTGTCCCATGACTTCTTGTCTGGTAAGTTGGACGGAATGTTTTTTTATTTTAAATTCAGCATTCCCATAATCATGGAAAACCTTTTGCAATTAAAAATTGCATTTAAAAATTGCATTTCTAGGCCCAGGTAACTTACTGTACACCATTCAAAAGTTTGCCGTCAGTCAGACTTCAAATCACTAAGCATACATTAAACTGATCAGAAGAATTTTACATTAAGGCTGTTCTTTTGAACTTTCTATTCCTCAAAGAATCCTGAGAAGAAAAAATAAGATCACCTTTTCCACAAAAATATTAAGCAGCATAACTGTTTTCAACATTGATAATTAATAAGAAATGCAAATCTGCATATTAGAATGATTTCTTAAGGATCATGTGACACTGAAGACTGGAGCAGTGGTGCTGAAAATTTGCATCACATGAATAAATGATTTAAAAATGTAATAAGATTTCACAATATTACTGTTTTACTCTTGATTTTTTTAAATGCAGCTTTGGTGAGACTTCTTTCAAAAACATAAACAAATTTTGCTGACCTCAAACATTTGAATGGTAGTTTACATTAGTTATACTCAACTCTGAAGTATTTCACTGGCTAGAAATTGGTCTCTTGGAACACAATTCCTAATTTTTTTTAAAATAATTCCCCCCTTTATCAATCCTTATCAAGTCAGCTTGAACCAGCTGAACAAGCCATAAAATTGGTCAAAAAGTGGAGAAACCCCAATTTGTCTCAAATACTATTTCATGTTTTCCAATATACAGTATAAAACTGTATTGTTTGGAAGTTATTCATGGCTTTATCTTTGAAACCTTGTCTCCCCAACCAGTTTCCGTTCAGTTCCCGTGGCAGAGAGCTGTTTTTCATAATGGCGTCCCTTATTATATCAAGTGAGTTTTGCTTCAGAGTCATACATTCTCATCTCCGCTATGACACTTCATGCACTTAATGTGATTTCCCATGTGTTCAGTTTTGCATCAGAATAAAGTTAGTCCACAAATTTAAATCTAGTTGCACAGTCACCCTTGCTAAAATGTATTACATAAACCATAGGTCTTCCAACTAACCATTCAAAAGTTTGGGTTCTGTAATATTTTAAAAAAAAAGAAGTTTTTAAAGAAGTCTCTTATGCTCACCGAGGCTGCATACTGCAAACTACAGTAAAAACATTACTTTTGTGAAATATGAATTAAATATTATTACTAAATATAGATTAAAAAATGGTTTTCTATTTTTAAAATGTGATTTATTCCTGTGATGAAAAGCTGAATTTTCAGCATTCATCTTCAGTGTGGTTCATGATCCTTCAGAAATCATTATATATATATGAATATGAATTTATATAAATATATATATATATATATATATATATATATATAAAAATTCAGAATTCTTGATGAATACAATTAATTTGAAATAGAAATCTTTTGTAACATTATAAATGTCTTAACTGTCACTTTTGATCAATTTCATGCATCCTTGCTGAATAAAAGTATTAAAAAAATCTTACTGACCCCAAACCTTTGAACGGTAGTGTATAATTACTAATAATTCCACATAGTGTTCATTGACAAATGAATGTTTGAATTAATGTGATCTCCTTCAAATACATTTGAGAAAAAAAATCCAAATCTTTATATCATTTTCATGCTTCCATTTGACAGAATCCAAACCAGGGAATTGATGTTGATGATTAATTATGTTTCAGTCATGAGCAGCAGACCACCTCGTGGGATCATCCAAAGATGAGCCAACTATTTCAGTCAATGGGTCTGTCCTTTCACCTGTCAATCAATGTCAAGTGTTCTGTCATTCTCTCTGTGTAGCTCACTACTTTATATACGTACAAACTGTTCAGTATGCAGATTTCTCACACGATATATTGCTCAGTATTTGTTTGAAAAGAAAACTTTTCTAGTGAACTTTCTGAATTCACTGTAATGTTTTACGCTCTGTGCAGCTGATCTGAGTCACGTGCGTTTCTCCGCTTACCGCACGGCTATGAAGAGCCGCAGGCTACAGAAGGCCCTCTGCTGTGAGTGATACGATACCTTATCATTTATGTCTTATACTTATTACTTCACTAACAAAATCATGGTACTTCTGTGAGGGATTTTGCACCATTGCAATACCATATATTTTTTGGGACATTTATCACTGCATTGCAAATCTCTGTCAGTGTGAACTCCCCTCTTCACTGCACACTCGAAATGACTGGAGGAAATACAAAGGGAAAAAATAGATTACAGCAAAAGACGAAGGCAATTTTAATCATGAAATCTTGATCTCTCTCTGCTAATTTTGTCAGGCACTATTAGGACGTTTACGGTACACTAACTACTGTATGAGTCTTTGATCTTCAAATCGCAGTAGGATTTTGGAAAGCATTAGAGCCGGCAGGCAACCTGCTGATAATGCAAGGCTGAAGCCAAGTCTGGACTCAGAGAAGGGCTACTCTCTGAGAAAACAAAGGACTTTTCTGGAAACTAGCATTAACACTCTCTCTTCAACATTAGCATCCTCATCCTAGACGCAAGTCTTTCACACATCTGTACTACATCTTTATTTCCTTCCTTTCACCCCCTCTTCCCTCTCTCTTCTCTCCACATGCTGAGATCACTAACTGCTTGACTTTAGTAGCTGTTATTCAGTTGCATTCACTATAGGGGGCTAGAAAAAATATAACTGAAATAATAGCAAGCATGGGGTGGCATATTTCATGGTACAAGCCATAACCTCTGGTTATTGTCTCAGCTTTATTCTAGTTGTTATATTATTAACTATAGGGGGCTAGACAAAAATACTATTGAAATAATTGCAAGCATGGGGTGACATTACTTCATAGTACTAGCCATAACCTCTGATTATTGTTTGAGTTTTAACTAAGTTGTTATATAGACGACTGTTGGAGGCTAAACGGAACTACTATCCCAGACAGCAACATAGTGTCGGTACGCTCATATCTCATATCTGGTACGCGTTGAATCCAGATGTACCAGATGTGGCCCGGATCTGGGCCGACACTACGTTGCTGTCTGGGATATAAATAATGGCAAGCATTGACGGCCTATTAAATAGTATTAGCCAT
Organism: Abramis brama; assembly: GCF_963993115.1. NCBI lineage: Eukaryota > Metazoa > Chordata > Actinopteri > Cypriniformes > Leuciscidae > Abramis > Abramis brama. Next base: position 9,944,882 of record NC_139983.1, on the reverse strand, counting down.
AACCTCTGGCTCACTCTAAAAAATGCTGGGTTGTTTCAATCCAAATTTGGGTCAAATATGGACAAACCCAACCGTTGGGTTACATTTTTAACCCAACGGTTGGGTTTGTCCATATTTGACCTTAATTTGGGTTGAAACAACCCAGCATTTTTTAGAGTGATAATGATCAGACTGACGAGTTTGTGACCATGGGATCCTCGTAAAAGAACGGCCAGCGCGAGACCCTGAGCGGCATTGGTATCTGAATAGAATAATCAAGTATACAAATGGTCAATAATCCAATGGCATTCCAACCTAATTTGAGGTTGAGATAAAATGGAGTCAGATAAAAGTTTAATTGGAATTAAACTATTTTGCCACTCTGAAAAGACAGAACGCACAGGTATCCTTCCCCCGCTCTATTGGAAACTCTATAAGGGCCGATTGGGCGGGCCTTACAATAACAAGCTGATCAGAAATAGCCTGCAGTCAGGTTGGTTGGATAGTATTTTTGGTAAAAGACAGCAGCTGCGTTTTGCTTCATATCTTTGGATGTGGGAAATGTTGAGAAAGGGTAGTTGTTGAAACGTATAATTGGTTGCAAATCTGATGAATGCTGATAAGAAATATAATTTTTTTGCTGCCTTTTCACCAGGGAATTTTCATTACACGCAAACGGATGAGTTACGCTCTGGTGACTTTCATTAAAATACACTGAATGGAATTCATTGTGGACACAGAAATGAATGGAGATGAAATCGTATGTGAATACCGTCTGTCTGTTTCAGTGGATCTTTTGGAGCTCAGCAGAGCCCAGAGCGTCTTTGATCAACACAAACTCACTCATAATGAGCAGCTACTGGAGATTCCAGGCATCGTGAACTGTCTCTGCGCAATCTACCATGAACTTCAGCAGGTGCATCCGGATCTGGTTAATGTCCCTCTGTGTGTGGATCTGTGTCTCAACTGGCTTCTAAAAGTCTATGACAGGTCGGTATGGGTCTTATCTTCAATAGAGTGGCCATAAACATACTTAGTCACACTTAAAAATCTATGAATGTTGCATTAAATAACAAAAAAATAAACAAAATATCTGCCATTTGTTAAGAGAAGTTAATAAAGTGATATTTATTTGAAAGAATGACAGCATTAGTAGACCTACACATAAGCATGAGTATTTTTTTCATAAAAGTTTATTTGGTTTGATAAAACAATAAGTATACTGTTTAAAATAAAGGTTAAAAAAAGTAAGACCTTGCAGTTGTGTCCATAGTTCTGAAAAAAGCTTTCCTCTTGGTTTAATATTTGTATCTAATAATGCAATGATATTTATAAACGTTTAAGTCTGACTAAATTGACCGAGTACACTTTAGTGCCACATATTCTCATAAAAAAACAATAATCCTGTGACCTCTAAACTATTGCAGATAATTTCCTCCTTAATGGTGGCTCTCATACTTAGTGACAAGCTGACACAAAACTGTTCAGTAAAGACATAACCACTACCTGTGGTTGTTACTCACCAAGACATTCAAAAGATAATATGTGTGTTATTTCTGTGGCACATCAATGTTTCTGTTTTCTGTTAATAGTGGAAGAAGTGGAAAAGTTCAAGTGCTGTCTATTAAGATCGGCTTGTTTTCTCTTTCAAAAGGACCCATAAAGGACAAGTACAAATGCAAGTATTTTTTTTATGTTTTGTTAATTCTCATTTTATAAATGAGATGAATTAAGTTATGTGCGAGACACTGGCTTCTTTCTTTCACTTTAATATTTGTGCACAATTTCACTGGAAACTTTGATTTCAGTGTCTTTAAAGGTCTCAGACCTACTGGGAGTGGAATGCAACACTGTCCTTGCTGTGACCACCACAAGGACATTTATAAATTGGATCTTATGTCTGAATCCTTACCCACTTACCCTCTTAGTCTGATAATGTGATGTTCTTTGAGTTTTGCTGGTGTTGTCCTCCACAGATCTGTTCGCTCAGGTGGCCAGCGCTGCAGGGATCTGTAACCAGAGGCAGCTGGCATTACTGCTACACAACGGCATCCAAATCCCACATCAGCTCGGGGAGGCGGCTGCGTTCGGAGGGAGTAACATGGAGCCCAGTGTCCGGAGCTGCTTTCAATATGTGGGTTACACTGCCTGTCGGCTACAGAACGAGATTATGAGATCTTTTTATATCAGTTGTTTTAATTCTCTTTTTATATCAGTTGTTAATCTAGACAGCAATGATATTGAATCGAGGTGAAATGGAGATTTGTGAGCCAGATTTTTCTCCTGAGAACCAGTTACTATCATAGTTTCATTAAAGTGCCCCTATTAGGCTGTTTTAAAGGTTCCTAATTTTGTTTTGGAGGTCTCCAACAATAGGTTTACATGCATCCAAGATAAAAAAAACCCCAACTATTTTCTCAAAATATACATTGCAGCATCACCTCTTTCTCAGTGTCTGAAATGGTTCAATAAAGGATTAAGTCTCTCTAAACCCTTCCTTTCCGAGAGCCTCCTGTGATCTGATTGGTCAGATGGCTCAGTTTGTTGTGATTGGTCGCTTACAGGAAATTAAATGCCTATTACCATTTCTGAATTCAAGCTCCAGAGGCTTCCTTAGCGCTTGATACACACAGTGATAGGAACAGTAACGGTAACAGTTTTACTGTATCAATAAAGACTATAGGCTGGCATTATGCAAATGTGTTACAAACCTATGTACTGTATGTTCGTAAAGGAAGTAAAGGTGCGTTCCATTTGACCGTAAGTGGACTTCACAGGGTTATTCCGCCATCTTAAGTGAGATTCCAATCCGAAGGTAGCGAACATGTTCAGTTCGAAGGGCACTGCGCATGGCATAGGGAATAAGGGAACATCAATACATCACTTCACAGGAAGTGGAGAGCGATGATCACCCAACTGTCATTTCGCGCACCACGTCATCACCAGTAAGAACGGACATAACTAACGTGTGTGTAAGTATTCATACATTTCGCCATTGTTAAATGACAGTATTTTTAACGGTTATTGTTGTGAATATTACATATACTATTTTTGATGATTATAATTTACCTCAGTGAATGCAGCCAGCTTAGCTAGTTTGTGAAGTAAAGTGATTTTATTTTAGGTAGTTGTAAAATAGTGCAATATAATTGTAAATATATAATATAATAATAAAAATTAAAATATGAATGTAGTCCTATATATATTTATGTTATATCATAATCTGCGCGACCCCGTAGTTGACTTTCTTTGATGACGTTTGCAGGGCGTTTCAAATGAGTGGTTATTGTCAGTGAAGTCCACTTCAACTGATATACCGTGCTCAGGGAGTAGGGGAGCAGTGAACACTGCATATGGACCCTGTCGAATGGAACGCACCTCCAGACTTGAATTACTGACGACTCATTTCAGGCTGTTCAGAATCTGTTCTTTCTTTTGGAAAACAATAACTCCATTTGTCTTGCACTTTGATCATTGAAACTTTGCAGACCTTTTACTGCTACAGTAAATTACACACTACATGAAAGGCGATATCCACTGATCTATATAATGACAGTTTTATTATAAACAGTGGTCAAATATCGAAGCTGGAGTCTTAAACTTTTCTTATAATGCTGAGTTTGTCCAGATCAAGTAAGAGTGTGATGTTTTGACGAGGAATGAATTTTGAACAACAATAATCCGGGATCACCAGTGATCCGGGCAAGGGGTTAATTGCAGAATTGTAGTGCTTCAATTTAAACTTATTTCAGTCATCTAATTTCTTATTATCTTTTAGAAGTTTTTCCATCTAATATTTGTATTTTATTTAAGCTTTGTCAATTAGCAAAAAATGTTTTAATAGTTTTAGAAAAAAATATTTCTGAAGAGATGTCAACAATGTTTCAAAATAAGTGCACTTGAAAAACAGAGATCTCAATATGAACTCAAATATTTCTTATCAATTTCTTCCGAGGCCAAATGATCTCCATTTAGCCACATTTGTTTTAGGCTGAAATGGGATGCCTGTAACCAGTGAATTAGTGCTAAGAAAGCATAAACAAACATATTTTCATTATAAATCAAATCTGATCAATTAGATGTTTCTCTGGGTGATGTCCATAATTTGGTCAAATTTATTCTGTTGAACCTCATTATATAAACAGAGAGAGAGAAAAATAATGATTTACTGAGGTAGTGAAAAAACGTATGCATGCATTAATAAATGACAATCTTTAACAAAAAGGTGTATTAATGCAAATCAAATGAACGAGATTCTATGATACATAATTCAGGTGTGTGGGACATTATATATTCCTAAAGGGAGCTGCTGAACGGATGCTCAGACTTGTTTATGTGGGTATAGGGGCTCATCATTACACATCAGTGAGTTTTGACATATAAATAAATGATGAGCTCTGTTATAAGAGTGGCAGGCCTGCCCGGGGATTTACACCGCCACTTTCAGACGGTTAGCGGTCGGTGTGACAGCTGATGCACAAGCTGCTGAGAGATATTTAAATGAAATCCACTTGATTTGTGTGCATGCATTCCCATAATATCACATGATGGTGTGCTTTATGATGTGAACCACATCCGCTGGTATAATGGAGTATTTATAAATCCGTTCAGCTCTCCTGAAAGCCACCCTGGACGGGGCCTCCGATACTTCACTCTTTTACTGGAGTCACAGTGGAGCTCTTTTCATTTAATGTTCCATGCAATGCAAGACTCTTGATAGTCTTGCCTTAACTGGCCTGCTGTAATTGATTCATAACAGTCGTAGCAGTTTTAATGCCATGGGGGAGACACAAATGACCACAATTGGCCCCATTTGCTTCACTTCAAAATTACTAATGGATCCCATGCCCATGGGCTAATAAGGTTGTGATGGGATATTATAGGTTTTGGGTTGTAGATGATACGCTTCTGAAATGATAAATAGACCATCGGAGTGCTTTTAGACTCACTCAGCTCCATTATGGCATGTCATGCAGTGCATTGCAGTAATGAATGAGGGGTTTGTCTGTGCTGGTGGGTTTCAGGTGGGCCGTGATGATGTCATCGAGCTGCAACAGTTCGTGGACTGGATGCATCTGGAGCCGCAGTCCATGGTGTGGTTGCCTGTACTTCACAGAGTCGCCGCCGCAGAAACGGCCAAACACCAGGCCAGATGTAACATCTGTAAAGAGTGTCCTATGGTGGGCTTCAGGTAAAACAAAAGTGAATAATGGTGAAATTTGTTTTAGGGTGGAAGTGCCACTGCTGTGACTAAATAGGGTTGGAAACTTTCTTTTTCTTCTTGAGCAAAAGAGGTGCACAACCTTCAGATAATGTTGTTCGTCCACATCAGAAGGTCAAACTAAATATTATTTTAGCTATATATTATTTCACTATTATTTTTACTCTTTTTTTTTTTTTTTTTTTATGATCATCTTTATGGAAATGGAACAAATGGAACAGTTTAAAACCCTGATATTTGTGATTTCATTATTTTTAGCATTAAAAATTAAATAAACATGACAATTAAATAAATAAAATAAACATTATTAAAATAAAATAAAAATACTATAAAAAAAAAAAAAAAAAAAAAAATTATAATAATAATATGAAGCATAATTGGCAACATGGTTGCACTTTTCCCCCCTAAATTGTCATTAAATTGTGATATGACCCCTGTCATGCATATCATATCTAACAGTTCTCATCCCAAAAAACATGAGATTTGTGCTTTTATTGTTGTAAAAAATAAGTAATGTAAAATAACTAATAAGCAGTGGTTCACCAGTTTGTGTCTTACTTGTGCCACAAGTCAAGTCACATGTATTTATAATACTATACAGTACAGATTGTTTCAGTAAACGGGACAATAAAAGTATTAATGTTGCATAATTCTTCAATTATGAAACAAATTCAATTTCAGCTGTATGAGCAGCTCTACAAAAGATAATAGTGTCATTTATTCAGTTAAATTTAGTTCATTGTTGATTCGATTTATTTTAATAGCAGTGGCAAAGTTAATCAGTTATGAAACAAACTCATTTATCTCTCTAACACAGCTCTACAGAAGACAATACTGTCATTATTCAGCTCAAGTCAGTTCACTGTTGATTCATTTCAGTAAGACAATAGTGTTATAATCCAAGTCACTTCAGTTCAAGTTTTGTTCTCGCCTGATAGTGTCAGTCAAGAGGCACTGATGGCATATCTGAATATTCTTAACAAAACATTGTTTTTTTATCTGTCGTCTCAACCCCCCTAAAACGAATCTCGCATCTGAATGATTGGGCCAGTGCTGCGTCCTCAAGAAAGTTTATCATTTTTGATATTTTTTTTAAAGTCTTGTCAGTTTAAACATTCAAGATATTTTAAGCCATTCAAACTTAAAAATGCTGCAAAAGAGAACTAAATGCGATACTCTGTTTACCAATTTGAAGTGTACTGCAGAAAGACTAGTATCATTATACCAATACCATGGTACCCATTTAAGCTATTTCGACTCACTATATAGTGGTGCCTAATTTAAAGAGGCACTAGGCAATGGTCTCTTGCTACACATTGTCCCTGAGAGCTAAACCGCCTGAGGATGAAATCCTCAAACCGCCCCTGGCAATTACAGATCATATTAACAGTGTGGAACATCTGTTTGTCCTTTAGGTATCGAAGTCTAAAGCATTTCAACTACAACGTGTGTCAGATGTGTTTTTTCTCGGGAAGGATTACCAAGGACCATCATCTCAGCTATCCCATGGTGGAGTACTGCACCCCTGTGAGCATCTCGATCTCTTTATGCTTTTATTTCAACAAAAAAAGATAAAACGATGGTTGTGTTTTTAATTGGTTCACTGTGGACAAAAAATTAGGGGCGGTAAAAGGGTGGGTGTTGCACAACCCTGAATTTTCTGAAGGTTTTTTTTTTAAATTAAAAACATGTATTTATAAATGTGTTTTTATTGTTATTTTCTCATATATATATATATATATATATGTGTGTGTGTGTGTGTGTGTGTGTGTGTGTGTGTGGTAACACAATTTTGATGGTCCCTTTTGAACATTCTACTAACTATAAGTAACTTTGCAACTACATGTCAACTTATTCTAACCCTAACCCTACTCAACTAATACTCTAATGAGAGTTAGTAGACATGTAGGTGCAACTTATAGTCAACAGAATGTATTAAACCATCAAAATAAAGCGAAACCATATATATTATATTCATTTATATATATATATATATATATATATATATATATATATATATATATATATATATATATATATATATATATATATATATATTCCTTCTGTATGGCCTCCCCTGTCTAGGGTAGAGGAGAAGGAACAGTTGTAAATATAAAAATGAAAGAATTTAAGTTAACTAAACATAACTACAGTAAACTTGTATAGTTTCTAAACACAAAATAAAGATGCAAACAAAAGGCATAGAACTAAAGATAACTTTCTCTGTAACTCAATATAAACAGGAGAAAAAGATGTACAAAATAAACTGTGCCCATATCCCTACAGCTTCCTTAAATTAATATATAACCATTCCATAAATAATGAAACACAAGAAAATACAACCTGCCCTGCACTAAGGGAATAGAAGTACAAAAATCCATTAACAATCAGTGCACCAGAACCTCCCCTACAATAATCTCACACACAACTTATTACGTGGTACACAAAAACATGGGGAGAAAATGAGCAAATGTCTGAAACAGGAGAGAGCAAGAGAGACAGAGGGGAAAACTCAATATATATATAGATTTGTATATACAGTAGTCAACATTTAAAGTGGATCAAAAAAGTATATCAAAGTTGTCCTTAGACAAGAACGGGTATTGTTCAACTGTATATTACACACACACATACATACACTGTAAAATCTAATTAGTTGGACTTACTTAAAAAAAGCAAGTAAAGTGAAATAGGAATAGTATGTGGTACTGACAAATGCTTAGTTAGTATAGTTCACTTACACAAGAGTTCTAGTAACTAAAAAGGAAATGTAGAGAGTACTTGATAATTTACTTTAAATAAAATATAATTGTTACCATTTTTGTGTTTTGCAGGCTGAATGTTGAAGTCTGTGTGACTCAAGTATGATCAATTGCAAGACTGTCACAAATATAGAGGGATTATATAAACCCAATTAAAAGTTTCACAAGGTGTGTAAGACATAAGTGTTAGCAACAAAATTATAAAAGATCATTCATTGACATGAAATATGCTATACATCATTCATTCATATATATAATATATAAGTAATATATATATATATATATATATATATATACTTCTCTTCCTTTGAAACCGAATAACTGATTTCTTGTTGCAATCGCTGCATCAATGGGAAGAGAATAACAATAGTATAAATGAAGTTCCAAGTGCCCAACCAAAGGGATCACTAATCGCCATAATGGTGACTAAAAACATTTTAGGAAAATCAACATTAATTTATGAAGTCAGCTTATGTGATGTTCTCTCAAATGTATCCGTTGTATTAAAATTTCAACATTCAAGATTACTTTGGGAAATGAGTGAATGCTAACAGAGTCCATTAAGTGAAAAGTCAATTAAGATTTTCCCCGCCTCAAAAACCACACTCAAACTAATCAATTCATCTGAACTTGGGTTTTCTTAGTAAACAAATCTTAGTATGTGAATAGTACAGATTACTAGAATTTTACAATTAAGTTAAGACATTAAGTAAAGTTAACGTGTTAGTTAGAATCACTGTTGGATTTTACAGTGTACATATTTATAAATTAGTATAAATATATATCTTTTTAAACAATTTACATAAATATTTTTGTATTCTTATTTTTTTTATTTCTGATTTTTCCAAAACCTGAACACACTCCATCCAGACCCTGTCACTGTAATTCTTCATGCACAACAGAGCATTTCCCTACATTCTCTCTGTTACAGACGACCTCTGGAGAAGATGTGCGTGACTTCACCAAGGTGCTGAAAAACAAGTTCCGCTCAAAGAAGTACTTCACCAAACACCCTCGCCTCGGCTACCTGCCCGTGCAGACCATCCTCGAGGAAGAGCATTTGGAGACGTGAGTTTTCCTAGTGGAAATATTCAAGGCGCATGAGACCTTATTGAGATCTCCAGATTTATAATCAGTTTATGATTCTTGTTTAAACAGTGTAGCAATATCATCCTTCCTGGTAATTTGACTATGACTAGAAGATGCCATTTCTCTGTCTATTGAAGTAATGACTTCCTGTCATCACTCAGCCTCATGGGAAACATGCTTGCTTTTCTGAGTTCCTGAATTACTAAAGGTCTATTTATGTGCTATTTTTGTGCTGGAACAAATTAAAGGCCGTTCATGAATGTAATTCCAATGCTGCCACTTTAACATCAACACACAAAATGCTGCCTCCCTCTCCTGGATGTAAATTTAATTACAAAAGCAATCAGGTGTCTGTTTAGTGTGATCGTGGGGGAAATGAAGAGACAGGACATTTATCATGTTCACGGCAGCCTTTAATATCGAAGTAAACCAGCTGTTCACACTGGCTGTTGTAATGACAATCGTACCAGTTTTAAGTTCATTGTTATTATTAGGTTCTTATTCAATATATGAGATACTGAGTGACTGCATTTGAGTGTTTTGTCAAATACTGCCACTTTTGTCTCTCTAAAAAGATTTCAACATTTCAACTTTTAAAACTCTAAAATTTGTAATTAAATTTGCTTTCATAATTTATTTTTGTATAATGTATTTTTTTATGTTTTGCAATAATTTTATTGACCCAGACCAAAAGCTTTATAGGCTATATGTATAGAAAATATATATAGGCCTATATAGATATATATATCGTCGTCGGCATCCTTCTGTCTACAAGAGATGATGGTGTAGCTTCCCATTTTTTTTTCTTTTTTTTTTTTTTCTATCTGCACCCTCGCGAGTGGCTGTGCATAGAGCCCAACTCTAGAATGGCAATCTATTTCTGCAGGTGAAAGGCGATGCCCGCTGAGGCAGTTGCTTTTCCTTCCTCTTGACTCTCTTTGCGGCAAAGTTTTTATTTCTTGTTTCCTTGGCTTTCTGTACACCCTCTCTGACAACAAGCTGCCAGTCGGAGCGGTCTTCTGCCCGGCTCTCCCACGTGCCAACGTTGATGTCAGACAGCTTCATGTCTCTCTTGCAGATATCTTGAGATCCTCACTGCAGAACACGAAATCCACCTTACATATACCTAAACCTACCCATCTCCACCACCTGATCCCTAAACCCACCCCTAAACCTACCAATCTCCACCCCTTAGATCTGGATCCAACTCCGCCCCCTGGATCTCGTGTACTGCAGTGAGGTGCTACTGGATATCTTTGTACTAGTGCAGTCGTGGACGTCAGGTCAGTTGGGAGCCCTCTGCCAGCTCGCCATATAGTAGGCTAAGTGCTTGGGAATGCGGCCTGGGCCCATTTTCTTAACGTGGCTGAGTCAACGAAGGCGCTTCTCGCTATGGCAGACATGCTTCTAATGCCGGCGCGTTCCAGAACCTCTGTGTTAGGTAGGCTACTTTGTCCTGCCAGTGGATGCGCAAAATACGCCGCAGGCACCTCACGTGAAAGCTGTTGAGTTTCTTCTATTATATATAAAATATATTCTATAGAATATATTTTATAGAATATAAAATATATTATATAGAATATATATTCTATTATTATTTATATATAAATTAGTATATATTTTTTTTTTCTGTTTTTATTTTGATACGTTTTAGTCATTTTTATTATTATTTTTAAATAGTTTTTTTAGTTTTATATATTTTTTATTATTATTTCAGTTTTAGATATTATATATATATATATATATATATATATATATACATATATATATATATATATATATATGCATGCAAAAACCTCTAAAGGCCACCTGTGTTGAAAATGAGATAATAATATTGAGAGAATGCTCTCTCCGCACATAGCAGCCAATAAGTTCATCAAATACTTTCACTTCAAACCCACTAAATCCAGCCTCAGCCCATTCAGAAATGCCGGTACTTGGGTAGAAACCTATACATAGGAGCCTGATAAAAATGTTAATATTAAACAAAAACTTTAGATGGATTTAGAGGCTTTTACATCTGAAGTATATTTATATGAAGACTTGAAATATGAAATATGAGTGTTATCACACACACACACACACACACACACACACACACACACACACACACACATATATATATATATATATATATATATATATATATATATATATATATATATATATATAAACAATGATCTAAACGTAGTGAAATAATTATAAACCAATATTTTCTTGTGTGATTTATTTTATTTTATTTTGAAAATGATCACTACCCCTCAGTTAAGGTATCATTTCCACCACGATCAACAATTTTGCCATTAATAAAGTTCTTTAAAAATTAGCGTACTTGTTTATCTTTTCAATACAGGCAGCATTTGAGATGTTTTGCAAATTGTATTCATTCATGTATTCAAACAAAATTAGATTTATTTCTTGTGACGGATATACACTGTTGGACTCTTTTAAGTAGTGCAAGTGTGTTTTGAGGGCGTTCACAAAATTCACAAAAAGTTGAAATGCCAGTGTGTGATTAACGCTCACCAGGGGCCGGTTGCATAAAAATAGCCCTTATGTTAAGACTGTGTCTTAAGTACTAGTATGACCACCTAGCGTTGAGTCAAGGGACAATCAGTATTACTTTCTAGTATCAAATTAGACCAATCTACGTTTTTATATAACTGACTTAAAACAGTTATGAACAGTCATAAAGAAAAAAATGTGATGACTAAGTTGTAAGACTAGTCTTAACCGTTTATGCAACCGGCCCCAGGTCTTCTTGTTAACAGCTATGATATTTGCTTACTCTGCTGTCTGTGTTTTATTGCAGCCCAGTTGCATTTCTAAGCATATGTCCAGAGGAGTATGAGTGAGTATCTACAGCCTCTCCTCTCGCTCTGTGACCTTGTTTGAATCTCTTCTACTCCTTCATCCACTTCAGAACCATTAAATGACCTCAGGGAATTCAAGCTGTGTATTTGCTCTTAGTATGCAGTGGCCACAATTAAAATGTAGGAATTTTTTTTTTTATTACATACAAAACATCAAACCACTTTGCAGCTTTACTCAAACGCTGCACTGATTTTACTGAAATGCTCAAAAGCTTTTGTCATTTTCCTCCAATTTGTCAGAGTGAGTTTTAGTGGATGCATAAAGTTCAAGCTTAAAAAGGTGTTTATACTATTTTTCTTTTAAATAAATAATATTTTAACTAATGCAATGGCATTCAGACATTTTAATTGTGTGTCTGCATTCATGTTGACACACTGTAAGAGTATTCACACAGCAGGAAAGGTTTACTTAATTGGCAACATTGAAAAGGTTTCCATTGCAGTCTGCATCCTCTAATGAACAGGCTTTAATATACAGTGTCTCCTTTTCTCATCCTATAACAAGTGTCCAAGGACTGCTCAAAACGTTGTGCTTTAAGCCGAAATGTTTTGCCTGTTTCCTTAACAAGCTGTTTTGCTGACTGTTTGACAGCTGCAAAAAAAAAAAAAAAAAATCCTCAGATATTTCCCCATTATTTTACAGTTGGATACCTGCATCACAGGGAACTTTCTTTCACACATCTGTCCACTTTCAGGTCGACACAGAGAGATGGAGAATCTGGTGCCATCTTCCCTGTACCAGAAGCTCACCTGTCAACAGGAAAAATGTGAGTCGCACCTGATAGTTTCGCTCATGTGCACAGCGGTTTGTCATTCTCTCACTCACTGTGACACCTGAACTAACAGACTGATGAGTGATCATTTAATTTGACCTCACTGTGACCAGCACAAATAAATCTGTTTCATCCATCAGGACTAATTAAATACAGGGCACATAATGGCAGTGTTTAATCATAGTGATCCTGAGAATAATTATGCAAAATTTGTATAAGCATTGCCATAGATCTGTGCAGCAGTGTTATTATTTTAGTATCAGTGATATACTATTGCAGTTTTATTTTTATTCATTTTTTCTTTATATTTTCTGTTCTGTTTTTGGTTGTCATGTCAATTCGTTTTTTTTTTTTTTGTCTAAATTGTTTTTTTATTATTAATTTTGTATTTTTAGTAGCCTATGTAAAAAACTAACTAAATGAAAATGAGAAATCTTGCCTTGACAAATAGCTGAAATAAATTAAGTTTTTAAAAATATTTTCTGTTTTCATTTTGACAAGTTTTAGTAATTTTTGTCATTTTAATTATTATTTTTTAAAATGTCTATAGTTTTTTGTTAATTATTATTTCAGCTTTAGATATTTTAGTACATCAAGTTCAACTGAATGAATATGAGAAATGTTGTCTTGGCAACTAGCTGAAATAAAAGAAGTTTAATGTTTTAATATTTTATTTTATTTCAGTTAAAGTGTATTTCAAGTAACAAGTTGTTTTATGAATTTAGTTTTGGTTTTAGTTAACTATAATATCCCTGCTTTGAGGTTAATTGCTTAATTACATGGACAGATTTTAAGCAATTATTTGATCGCCGACCTTTTATTAATTTGGCTTTATTATACACAATATTTATTATACACAATATTTCCTAACACGTAATTGACAGCACAAAAACGTAATTTATTTACGTATTAAACAACTTTACCGACGTACAAATTTGTACGTATTCCTATTTAACTTATGCATATTCAAATCGTGGCATTAATGTTTTGACTTTATTGCATTCAATTGTCTTATCAATTAAATTTTCAGTCGCATTTATTAATACAGTTTAACGTTACTCATATAATAACGTTTAAGGCTACTCATAAATAATAACATTTTGCTCTGTTCGTGCCTTCTGCTGCAAACTCGTTTTGGAGGATTAGCCTACATGGTGTTAAACAAGAATAATGTTACACTTTAAAACCTTAAAAATACCTTCTTTAATCGTTTAACCATTTTGTAATATTTGGTTTATTTACCGTGAGACACAAAAGGCGTTTTCTCCTATAGACCCATAATACACTAAAACACAACATAAATTCACAAAAGACATCAATTTTATTAGCTTGATGTAATCCAAATCTTTAGAATCCATACATTGTTTGCAAGAAACAGATCCAAATTCAGCCCTTTATCCAGCGATCTTCATCTCCATTCTCAGCAGAGACCGTAAACGTCAAATCCCGCGCTCGTAGTGAATTCAAATTCAAAAATTGCGCCCGAAGCGTTACGACATGTTTTTGGCTCAAACTATTTTTGAATGCTATATTGTTAATAAAACTCCCATTTCCCTACACATATCTGTCCATTACGTTTTATCCTTTTAATATTGTCAATAAAATGGGTATGTTTAGGTGTGGGGGTAGGGTTAAGGGATCTTACATTTATAATCTATAAAATGGTAAAAAGGAAATTATACAGATATCTTTATGATATGAAATATTCGTAAATAGTTTACGTTTTTTAGCTGTAAAAACGTAATAATGTTACATTTAAACGTTGCAGATACGTCCATATTATACGTTTCAGCATCTATCCAAACGTACAAAAAAGTACGTTTTCTATCTTTGAAAATTACGTATTAATACCTACGTATTAACAATGAGACCAGGCTGCCCATACATATGATAAATAAAAATATCAAAGCTTTCCATTGACAACACACATAATTAATTACACATAATCTGTGATGCAAAATGCAATATTATCCGAAAAATGATCCGTGTCACCATGGTCATCTTTAATGGCAGGAGTGAAGAGCACACCCACACTCAGCTTCACGATGGACCAGCTACATGTGCTCATCAGAGCACAGCCGACTCAGAGATGATGATGAATGAGCTGGACTGTTCTCTGCAGTCTGGAGGCGGACAGGTACCACTGATGTGTTTCTGATGCCTCTGGTGGCCTGATGCCTTATGAATGCTAGCAAAACAACTTCATCCCCCGGTTTCACAGACAAGATTTAAAGGGATAGTTCACCCAACAATTTAAATTATACCATGATTTACTCACCCTTAAGCCATCTAAGGTGTATTGTGATTTTTGTGTATTTTCTTTCAGATGAACACAATCAGAGTTTTATTTAAAAAATATCCTGCCTCTTCCAAGCTTTATAATGGTAGTGAATGGGGGGTGAGATTTTGAAGCCCCAAAAAATGCATCCATCCAGGATAAAAAATAATCCATACGGCTCCAGGGGGTTAATAAAGGCCTTCTGAAGCAAAGCGATTGGTTTTTGTAAGAAAAAAACATATTTAATACTTTTTTAGCTATAATGACTATAGCTTCATCTGCAGCGTTTTACAGCGAAAGAGTAACCCTTGACCTGACGCAATGACGAACGCAGAAGCGCAGAGGATAGAGCAAAACAAAACACCGGTCACGAATTAGAAGTCTAAAACGAGAAATTTTAAAGAGAAATGTCGGAGGAAAAGAGAAGAGGAGCTTGAGTTTGTTGCACAGCCATGTTTGTTTAAACCGCAAGAGGCGACCAAGCTACTCCTACATCCTACGTCATACATCGCGTCAGGGGTTACTCTTGTGGCGCAAGTCGACTTGCACAGTATGCGTATGGTCATCTGCCGGAAGCTAGTTATCATAGCTAATAAAGCTAATAAAGCTTTTTTTCTTACACAGACGCATCGCTTCGCTTCAGAAGGCATTTATTAACCCCCTGGATCCGTATGGAGTACTTTAAAGATGCTCTTTGCGATGTTGGGTGACGTCACTTCTTGTTGACGTTCGAAGTATTGTCAAAAAAAAAGGAGGCTAGCTCGACCCTCCCTCCTCCTCATCCCGTCCCCTCCCCCTCCCTTCCGTGCTTTTCCGATGTAAATCCGGGACTTTGCGCGTTCCTTCTCCTTTTCCCTCTTCTTTGCTATTTGTTCATCGGAATGTCGTCTCTTTGGTCGTGTGTCGGCCATATCAAAATCCAAAAGAATATAATTCTAACGTTAGTCGTTGTCGTTGTCTAGGACATCTCTCCTCTAGCTAACTTTCCTCTTCATGCCTCTCTCTCCTCCACTCCCCACACCCCCCTTCATGTGCACGCGCACTAACCCCCCCCAACCCCCCATTCTCTATTGACTGGAACACTGTTTGTTATGTTTCGTGGTCCAGGCTGGGCCAGTTTGTTTTTGTTGCTGCTTGTGGAGCCTGGGCTGTCTACAGAGACTGCGGTTTTTTACAGTGTGTTCAGGGGACAGGCAGCTAGCGGATAGTGAGGAGATGTTTGCTGTATGTGACAAAAAATGTTTCGGCCTAAAAAACGTGTGACATCGCTTAGAGCACCTTTAATAAAGGACGGTTGCAGTTTTTGGGGGCTTCAAAATCTTGCCTTCCATTCACTCGCATTATAAAGCTTAGAAGAGCCAGGATATTTTTAAATATATCTACGATTGTATTCGTCTGAAAGAAGAAAGTCATATACGCCAAGGATGGCTTGAGGGGGAGTAATTAATGGGATCATTTTCATTTTTGGGTGAACTAACCCTTTAAGCCTAGTCCCAGAATAACATGTCTTCACTGAAAGCAACTTGCACTGAAATATTTTAAAATATGTCACTGCCATTGTTTGATATCAAGATGCACACCAGTAATGTTTTTTTCCTAGGGCACGTTTATAAAAGCCACTTCAATTTCCTAATTTCCTATGGCTTAATCCTGGCTTAATCTAAGCCCTGTCTGTGAAACTAGGCCAATATAGCCTACTATGGCTGCATCCAAAATAACATACTTCCCTATTATATATTTCACAAAAAACGTGAAAAGAGTAGTGTGTCCATATTCACAAGGACAAAAAGTAGGCTACTACATATTTCCGATGAGATTCTGATGTGTGCATCCAATTGACATTTAACAATCACATGAGGCCATGGCAGAGGATTTGTAAATAACTGACACTGATAGATCACATGACAAGTACCCAGATGACTTACTACTTCCGGTGAGGTTCTGAAGTACAAATTTGATGGACACTTTACTTTCCCATGAGGCCATGGGAGAGGATTTATGAATGGAAGTGAAGCGATGTAACTGATGATGTAGGTCACATGATAATGATAACATGGCGGATGTAGTACGTTCCAATTTCATTCATACTACACACACTCATGCTATATAGAACATACTTTTTAACAGTCGCAAAGTTTGAAACCAAATTTAGTACCTATAAGTGACGGTATACAATTTTCATTACGATGATTGCTGAAGCTTTTACCATGGTATACAGTATTATAACGATATTGAAATATGTTGTACAAAAAAGTGTTGTAAAACTACAACAAGTTTAATAGCTTTTTCTTAAAAAACTAAACATTTGAATACGTATATATATATTCAAACAGATTTATGTGCAAAAGAATTATAAAGAACAATAGGTAACTTTTTACAATAAGGTCTCATTAATTAACATTAGTTAATGCATGAACTAACATTAACAATGAGATATATTTAATTTTCATTAAAAGTCATTATTCTTTGTCAATGTTAGTTAAAAAAAAATACAATAGGTCATCTTTATTTCATGTTAGCTCAGGTCCATTAAATAATACAGTAACAACTTTTGATTTTAATAATGTAGTATAAAACTTTGAAAGTGTTTTTCATTAATGAATAAACTAATGTTAACTAATGGAGCCATATTGTAAAGTGTTACCGTACAATAATAAAGAATCCAAACATTTTCAATCCAAATCTGTTACAATTATTCAGTTAGTTTGTTCTTAGTTTCGTTTTTATGGACTTTTAGTTTATTTTCATCAGTCACATGTTCCTTTGTTTGAATTTCCACCACTTCTTTGTCTCTATGGTTCAGTTGTGTATCGTTAATTTGCCTTGTTTGTTTTACTACTTAAGCTCATCCTTGTCCTGTGTTTGGTGTCCGGTCTCGTTTGTGTCAGCATCTGTGAAAGTTGCTTTAATTCTGAGCCTGTTGTGGATTAGTTTATGGACTTTTATCTAGAGTCAGACTCAGACTCAGCTTTATTGTCCCAATTAGGGAAACTATGATTGCAGCAAGGTGCCTGAGCAATATGTCAATGTACATATCAAATAGACTATTGCATCCATAAAATCATACATTATAAAAATTTGCCTCAAAACACACATTAATATACCATACTCTATTCTTAATTCATACATTATGTATACTAAGTACCCTCTCCTCCAGGCCTGAACAATTCAGTAGCTTAATGGCCACAGTCACAAATGAATCTTTAGTTATTTTTGTCCTGCAGGCACTCTAAAATGACGGCCTGATTGCAACGCCTGGAACTCAGTTCGAAGTGGATGGTCAACAGTACAAAGAATAACCGGAGCCTTCTTGAAAAATGTCAGAAGGACCAGTCTAATCAATACCAATGTTCTTCCCTGCTACCTTTACAAAGGCTACTTGGCCTGTTTTTGTAAGTCAAACTTAGAGTACCATACCATGCCACAATACAAAAGGAAAGGACAAATTTCAATAAATTGTTTGTAAAACAGTATCATCATAGAAGGACAAGCTCTAAAAGATTTTAATTTCCTCAAAAAATACAACCTTTGTTGGAACCTTTTACAAACAGTCAGTCATTTGGGTTGGAAGCTCAACTTATTGTCAATGACCACCCCCAAGTATTTGTGAGTGTCAACAATTTCAATGTCCAAACCTTTAATTGTTGTCATCAGAGGACTGGGTGGGGTCCTCCTATAATCAGTCACCATGTCCTTTGTTTTATTAACATTGCGCTGAGAGAAAATCGATCGCACCATGACACAAAGTCCACAGATCCTGTGCCACAGTGCCTCAGATACTGTTCGTGGAGAAGACTCACAATCACGGAATCATCCACGTACTTTATAATATAACCGTTCTCATACTTACTCTGACAATCATTGGTGTACATGATAAACAAAAGAGGTGAAAGACAGCAGCCTTGAGGTGAACCAGTGGAACAATGCTGAAGGTCTGAATGAACACCATTGACTCTGACACACTAAGGACGTTCTAATAGAAAATCAACAATATTGAGATCCAAGTTAAAAAGAGAAATACGTTTCTCTGCCAGCAAATGGGGCCGTATTGTCTTAAAGGCCAAAGAAAAATCATAATAGTAGTCTAGCATGGGTGTTTGGTTTTTCCAAGTGTCTGAACAAACTTTAGACTGCTGTAAAATTTCTCCCTTCAATACTTTTTTTAAATTCCTTTTTTTTTTTTTTGCACGTCTAAGTATAAAGTATGTGATTTTGGATGCAGCAAATTAAAACATTAAGTATGTGTTGCATCTGGATTGCATTCATACTAAACACATTCATTTTATAGTTGGCTATATACACTGTAAAAAAAGAATAATCATTTTACAAAAAATACTATTTCAGTTTTTTTTTACTTCAACATTTCACAACTAATTCAGTGTTACTTGCCATTTCTTTGTAATTTGTTTGTGAATTTTACTTGCAGTTTCTAAATGAAAATTGTTTCAACACCAAATATTTTTCAGAGTAGAACATAGGCCTACTTTTAATGGCTGCAAAGTAATTACTTATTCAAATGAAGTAAATATTCAGAGAGAATTATTATTATTATTTTTTTATTTTTTTTATTTTTTAAGTGTTCAGACTTAAGATTTAATCTAATATCTACCCTCTTTCCTTTAGGTCTGAGGATGTTTTTCTTGACTACACATGAGACTTGGCCTTCAATCAGATGAAAAAGTGGAGGCCTGGGATCTGAAGCTTGAGTTCTTTTTATACGATTTCATCTCACACCCCACACCGAGATGACTGTGTGACAGGACTTTCATCATCGCTGTCTTCTGCTTCTCAAAATGATAAGAGCTGGAGTCGACCGCAGTGCAGATGCATTTGTTTAACCATGAGCTGTTCGTTAGAGGATGACCGTACAGATCAGACCCCCACGCCATTCCTCCCACAGAGACTGCCGTCATGCTTTAACGCCACTGATAAAAATGTACACAAACATGACAATCAGTTCTGAGCAATGCGAAGTCTGCATTGTACCGTGTACCGTGGAAGGATTCTCAAAGATTTTTGCTTGCATTCATTTTTTTTAATGATATTTCTTTCCTGCTGTGTTTGACTTTGCACTGTTTTTCCACCTTGTTTTCAACGAGAATTAGAAAAAGAACCACCAAGTGGAGTGTCTCTTCCAATTCCATTGATATTGGATATGTAATAGATGTTTCCCATCTTTGTTCTGTAATATGATGACTGAAACAATATGATGTTATACATTTGTTTACTTACATATGATGCTATATTTCTATGCATCTTGTGCGTTTCGGTGTTGCAACAAATCTTTACGATTATATTGGAATTGCACTTGTTTGCTATTGGTCCTGTTGTGAAAATCTTCTGTCACCATACATTGGATTTGACTGGAAAATCTGCATTGTAATAAATAAATATATTTGTCTCAGACATTCCTTCTGTGTTTTCAATCAGATTTTGATCATTTAAATCATATTTAGGCCTCATTTAATTAAAAGATTTCTAATAAACAGTCTCAAACTCAACTGAATATCAATAATACATGATTATTTAGGGATGTTTTGAACGGGATGATTCTCCTTTTGTTTGATTAGACTGCAGTTGCAATGCTACAAACAGGATGCTATTAAAGCTGCTCCATATCTAAAGATAACATTTAACGTTCTGTTTTGTTTTACTTTTAGGAGACAATAGAAGATTTGTAATGCTTGTTTAACGGGCTAATGGTTTGAGGAACCCTCATTCATTATGTAATTGGTAATTACTGCAGCCTATTACATAATAGGCAAATTGTAATGCAAAGCAGATGTTGCTAGCAAAAAAGATCACTTCTTTCAGGATTAAACAGCTTCAAAAGCTCAAAAACCAGAGTTTTGTCAAATATATTAATCTTAGAAGATGTATACATCACATTGCTGCTTCCAAAATGTTACATGCTTCTTTGTTAAGCTAAAGAAGCCTGCATGGTGATGGCTGTGGTTGTATTACCCGTCTGCCTAAAACCCTCCTGAGATCTTTGCTGTAAAAGCCAATTTCCATTCGGTTACTGAAGCAGATGAGCCCCCTCAGACCTGGATCCGTTCAGGACATTCATCATGTTTTTTTCACCGGTTATATGAATGTTTTGGCGCAGAGAAATTACTGAAAAAGAGGCTGAAAAGGAGAAGCAAAGTATTTTATAGAGGTATGGCCTCGTGAATGGTGATATAGGCTATTCAGAAGCAACTTTAATGAACATGAAGTTACCTATTAAGTTTACAAATGGTGAGTTTCTCTCAGGAAATGTGCCGTGAAAAGGAACTGCGTTTTTTTATTCTCAATTGCACTAGCAGCACCACCTAGCGGTGAACATCTTTACAAAAAAAAAAAAAAAAAAAAAAAAAACATTTGAGAGATTTTATTGTAAAATTAGAGACACATCATGCACTTAATCGATAAATGTGGATCCATTACTTATTATATTACTTTTAATATTTCAATGGTTACAAAACTGCCAAGTATAGTGAAGCAAAGGATTATTCATCTATTACATGATAGATGTCAAACGGGAAAACTGATTTCTCTGCCAGCTTTGCTTAACGACTTAATTTGAAATCTTTGACACTTGGTTGCCTGCATATCTGAAGCTTAAAAAAACACACACACACCGGCAACCTGGAGTTCTTCAAACTTTATTAAATAATATTTAAAAAAAAATACAAATGATGAAACATGTGAAACAACTGTATGTTAAATAACCAAGATGGACAAAGTTTTAGATTTTTTTACAATAGAAAAAGGGGGGTTGAGACAATGCATGAGTTCATGTGAAACCACAAATATGAAAACTAAATTACAAAAGTGTCAGGGTTTGGAGATGAGAGTGAATTGACTGTACACAAACTTTCAAAATAAAATAAAAAATACAATGGAAACCACATAGTAAATAAACCAACAGAACCTTTTCCACAACTCTTCTTTGAGTCCCCTCATACAATGATATATGGCTGGAAAACCTAGAGTAAATATATGTAAATTAATTCAAACAATTCTTCAAAACCAAAAAATGGCTTCCACACTGTTTACGCAATATATTAATGCATTTTGTTCCTTTGGGGAAAAAATAATTCCAGAAAAAAACAACATGGTGCACATCAACTTTGATAAAGTCTTTAAAAATAAGCATTTTATGACTCTTCAGTTTTCAAAGATGCTAGAAGTAGATATTCAGAAACAATGTTTCAGAATTATGCTCTATTTTCATCACTCAACACAAATATAAGGAAAGTCATACTCAATATTTGTAGAAAGCACATGGAGTAAAACAAATCACGCAACTAATTCCTTAAAATAATCTGTTTAACCTAAAAACAAGGTTAATGAACTGAAACATTGTAACTGCACACCTGAAAAGACACAGTAAAACTGAACATTAAACTCTGTCTTGACTTTGTTAACAAATAAAAGTGGAAGAATCACAAGCTCAAATCAAGTTTTTCACAGATAAACTGTCTATTATGGCATGTGCTTTATGTTAAAACCCTGAGACAAAAAGAGTACATCTGCAAATGCACCGTGTGCAACCAAAGAATCCTGACAGGCTACAACTGCAGTCTTGTACCTGTCCTGCAGGTTTTGTGCAGCGACTCACAATCAGGAAGATTGTAAAATGTAATTTGTCAATCAGCACATGCCATCAACATCAAGCACATTTACATGTGTTTCTGTTTATGCTTTAAAATACACAGAGGATGACCACTGGAAGTGTCAAGTGTCAAGTACTATTGTACACAGCTAAAAACTTCATAACTGCTTCTTAGAGAAATTAATGTTATGTGTTAGTTCTGATAGACTGATAAAAAGGAAAAATGTCTAAGACTGTCTTTATAGACTTTTAAATCTACGAGAGAGAAATCGGGAGATTAAAATATACATCAGTGGTTCTCAACTGGTGCTTTGCAGATCTGTTTTGCGACAGCAGGGGGAAAAATACTGGAATGCTTCCCATATCTTGTGCTTTATATCCAATCAAACTGTATTTTGGAGCAAATTCATCCGTCAAATTAAATGCCAAAAAAGACTGTTTGCTTGATATTAATCCTCAAGGAGAAAAACTATGTAAGGTAAAAGAAAACATGAACAAGGCAACAGTAAATATGGGTTATACCCAATATTGTGTACAGTCACCATTTTACGTACAATGTAAATTTGGGTCCAAAAACTAGTTGAGAATCACTGATCTACATTATAGAAACACATGCATCCTGTATTCTTGATTTACAAAAATGCAGACAATGGTTTTCCATTTGGTCATCACCATTTAACAATTCAGTGTTTCTGGTTTGAAGCTACATATCTCAACAAAAGCAATGAATTTGTAAAAAAAAGACTGAATATATTGTATCAAAAACACAAGACAGCACAACCATTATCAATACAACAACAGGTAGATATTGTTTCATCACTTTCAAAAGTGGTTTATTAAGTTGAGGCTCGTTTTAAATGATTACGCTGCTGTTCACCAAAACACATAAGGCATGTCGTATTATAAAATGAAATCTTCTGCATTTAACTACAGTCTATATCACTGGTTTAAGCACTGAACGTAGTGAGCGTCCCTCTTTCGTAAGTTCTCTTGTGAAACTCATGCATGGGAGTGGGATTGCTTCTTCCCTCCTTGTTATCATGTTAAACTTGCACGTCTTGAGGTGGTCGGCCATGCTGGAAATGTTAGCAAACTTCCACTCGTTCACAGTGTCAAACGCTGTGCTAAACCGCCACACCTAAAGCCAAAAAACATCAACAAATTAGATTGTAAAAAAAAAAGAGAAAAGCTTTTTATGCTTTGTGTTTTAAGACAATGACAAGGTGAATACTCTTTGATTACCTTGTCTGTAATCTGCCAGGATGAGGTTCCATCAGCTCGTTTTGTCTTATCCCAGAGCAGGACCACCATGCCACGGGATTGAAGAAGAGTGGCACACACGTCCCTCATAGTGCAAGACACTCTGGAGAGTTGGCACAGGCTAAAGCCGTCCAGGAAGCTCGCAATGTGCTGCAGTAACTCAAAGGGCAGGTCACTAAGGTGGTCACAGTGGGACCTAAACTGGCAGGTGTCAGTTCTGGATAGAGGCTCATTGGGACAAGCTGCTAACCCAGGTAGCACTCCAAATGAGCCCAGGTGTCGGTCATGGATTATTCTGAAACCTTGTACCGAAGGGCAGAACCTTCTTTGTGAGTAGGTGCATCCATAGTACGCCAACGGGCACCTTTGCTCCATCCAACCATTAAGTCCAGCATGGATGTCCCCATGGACGTTCTTAAAATGGGAAGAAAACTCATCCCTGCGAAACAACTGTCCGCATACAAAGGTGAACATTGAGCGCTGTTTGGTCTGATAGCGAGCCACACATTCCAGAACAAGGTCTAATCTGAGGGTGTGGAATGGACTGGGGTTGGAGAGTTGTGGACTGGCGTGGTCACAGGCAGATGCTGAGGCGATGTCACCTACCATGGTGCTGGTAGCCAGTATTGCAGAAGGGAAGGAGAAGGTCTGTGTGCCAAAGTCAATGCGATACCCGTCTACAAAGCGGCTGTCCGAGATGCTCCTACCTCCGGGCGAGTCCCCCAAACAAAAGAGCAAGGCAGCAGTGATGAGGTCAACGCCATGGAGACCCATTGGATCATCCGCCACCTCAAGGTCTGACGTGTCCACCGCCTTGTCCTCCATCTTGGCTTTGAATAAATAGTGGTCGGATAACAGAGTCCTTCGACCGTTGATTGTAAACAAGTTCATGCCCCTGAGTACCTGGAGATTGTCCAACTTGCGCTCCAGCCATCGGTCCTCAATTCTGAAAGGCAAATGGTGCAGAACATTGCTGCGCATCAGGTTAGGTAGAGGGATGGGCAAAGGAAGAGGTAGTTGGGGCAAGTGGGCCATTTCTGGATCTTGTGCTAAAACAGGTATGGAATGATCAGGTAAAACCTGCCTAATGTTTGAAGAACCATTGACCCTTTCAAGTCTGACCTGGTTGTCACCATCCACATCATTATGAAGTCCATTGAGTTCTATCCCACCATTCACTTCACCTTCTTCTTCGGAAGATTCACCGCATCCACTGGTCTCCAACCAATCATCTCCTTCGTCTTCAGGGTCTACTGGAAAAGGACAGTCAGCTCCACCTACCGCTCCCAGATCGGAATCTGAATCAGTGTCACTTTCTTTCGTTGCGTCGTTACTAATGTCTTCATCGCCATTACTGACACCGTCGCAAGCTCCATTCTGTTCCTCACCATTGGGATTGTTCACAACTGAGTCAATATTCTTTGCACTACGGAGAATGTCCAAAGTGGCAGCAAAGCTTCTACTGTTTTCCACTGAAGCTGTGTAAGGTCCACCATATGGTTCCTCGTCCATTTCAATCAACTCATTTTTGGGGTCCAATTCCTGGGCACTTGAATTGTCCTGATTTTGCTCTTTCAGAGCTTTTGTCACAGTGGTCACCATTTTAAGTGACTCCAGCAACATTCGCTGATCCTGGAGGGCCAAAGCCATGTCCAGCTGCTCCACGTCAAAAACCTCCTTACTTAAGTTCTCGTAGGACTTGCGATCTGTGTAACTCACTGGCCATCGATTCCATTCCATGGTGCAACACACAACACTGGCTGGGCATGTTTCAAGGTGCTGTGCCATTTTGACCCTGGCAAGGGTAAACGGACATCCAAATCCACGATTCAAACAGGGGACTCTTTCGTATGGACACAGTAAGCGGTGTTCATTCAGTTTGCATGAGTGGAATACCGCCCCACACACAAGAGGGCAACCCATGAGGTCACAGGAAATGCTGGCCTCTGGTCTTATCATACATCGGCGGTTGACACATTTCAGGCAATGGATATGAAGCTCCTCCATTGAAAATATTAGTGAGTCGCTTGACACAGAGAGGCTACGGCAAACACTGTGGAAGAAAAGAAAACAGACCGTTAGACCTGATCTTATTTTGGATACCCATGTGGGGTGTCTTTGTATTCAACATCACATGGCTTAACATCTATGCATGCCATTCATGTGGAAAGTTACACCGTCTCCTAAAAGGGATAAGTGTAAATCAGAATCAGTTGACCTCTTGCAGCGTGTTTACCAAATTACTAAACCATTGCATTGCCATTTCACAACTCTCCTAATGTTGCACAGTCACGCCGGTTCTTCGAGGACTGAGATGGAACCACTTGTTTCTTGTTTCTGAACGGTATGTTACAGGAATCAGACATGGCTTACACTCAAAAGAAACACTTCCATAAAGATCTTGCAATGTAATTTAAGAAGCTTCTCTCTTTCCAACATGACAGGGCTTGACTGGACATAGGCTATGCAATTAGACTCAGCCGGCATGACCTACATGCAAACTGTCTGAGTCAGTTGGGGGGGGGCTGTGCTTTGAATTAACGAGCTGACTTTCCACATAGTCCTCGTAATTCCAGCTGGGCATAAACATTGCGAAATATTTGTGTACAATGCCGGCGTGTCAGCCTGCCACATGTCTTGTGATGGCTTCTTTTGAAACAGCAAAACACTTCTGAGGATGTTTTTTGAACACTTAGAATCAAAGATACACGTAGAGAAGTAGGCTACATTTTTGAGCAAGAACTTATTGGTCTGTTGAAACTTGCACAACTCACAATTATTAGCCATTTTTGTTTATTAGTAGACATATGTTGATGCATATATGCAGCGTATATTGATGCATATCGGAAACAGGCTCATTTGGTTGCATTTTATTTTGTGCTGTAACAGAAAGCAGATGATATAGTATCTATTCCAGTAATTCACAAAATAAATTCAATCCAATTGGAATTGGAATAGGTTAATTTTAAGCATGTAGCTAATAATAAACAAAAAGTAATTGTCAAGTAGAGCGCACATAGAAATATAACACATTTTCGAATGACATTCAAGTAATGTGACAATTCATGATGAACTACACACAGAAACGTTAATGTCTTCCAAAAAAAAATAAAAAAAATAATTAATCACCTTACTGCATGAAAATAAAACATGACAGAAATATAACTGTTAATAATAATAATAATAATAATACATGTTATTCTTAATATAAAATTCGGATGGGGTGCATTCCATGAAACAAGATAGGCTAATGCTAGAGAACCTTATCACAACCCAAAGTGGAGAAAGGAGAAATATGAAATTTTAAATATTTTAATATTACTTAAAATATTTAGAATTATATTATCAATTCCATTCTACCCTGCTTCTGCTTGAGGTGTAGGCTATGTGATGTGTATTGAGCTATACTGTAAATGACATGGAAAAACGGATCATTGAATAGTTTAGTAGAACTCATTATTTTTATTACAACAACTCATTTGCCAAAAGTGATAGCTGACAGCAGAGTTAATCATCTCTGGAGCCATAAAGGGTCTAGAACATGTGGCTCTTAATCCTCCTACCCTTAGGAAAATTAACCATGGATTTTCTACAAATAAAACCAAAATGAATATCTAGTTAAACCATGATAACCACAGATTAATATGACATGACTTATACAGTTATCCTATACAGACATGATCCTAAATATGAAAACACGAAATGTTTCCCAAATATGACATGATATCAAACATGTTTTACAGATGCATTGAACTCAATCCGGTCAAACTCCTGATGAAACCTGATGCAGCTTTTGTTGTTGTTCCTAAACTGGTGCATAACGACTTAACAACATGAACCTGAGATTACCATGATCAACTATAGATCAATAATCAACGATTAAACGCAAATGAACCATCCTCATACATCTTCATGTTTATAGTATGACAGGTCAATGTTTTAATTTGTTAAACTGACAAACACAAACACAAAGCCTTTAGCATTAGCCGGTTAGCCGCGAACTGCAGGATAATATAATAAACGACACACATAACGTTACGTAATTAATAAACATAGTAGATTGACAAACATATATCATGTTAAACTGAGGGAAATATACATATTTTGTTATTTTAATAACGACCGGAGCCGGTGAGGAAACTAGTCAGAGTAAACAGACATGAAAGTGTCTTACCGTCAATCTGTGACGAGTCTTTAGTAGTTTGACAGTGGACAGTGACGTGTTTAATTAATTATTATTAATATTTCATCGAGTATAATGACAGAGACGATGTTTTCACTGCAGTCTGTCCGTTTTTCTGTTGAAATCTGTGTCTCACTGTACTGATATACTGAAGTGAAGTGAGGCCCTAGATGGGCGGAGACTAAACAGACACACACAAACAAAAAGTACCATGATAATACCACGATGGGGTGAACTTGATTTCACCAAGTGCAACATGTTCCTGGATCAACATCTTTGTTGATCCTGGAACAACATTCCAATCAACCAGTCAGGTCTGAGGGACAAGTTTACAGTTAAATGTCAAGATTAGGCTTACAATCAGGGTTATGCTTCTACATCAGTGTTTTTCATCTATAATTTCCATCTGATTTTAGGGATAAATTAAGGGTAGGTTTAGGGGTAGGGATAGGGATAGGAGGACTACATTTTTGGACAGGAATGTTGAGAAAATATGTTGACCAGTCTCAGGAACATGTTACACTTGGCAAAATCATGATGACCCTGCTGGTGTTCGTTTCCCAAAAGCATGGTTGGCCAACTATGATCACAATTCCCATTGAAGTCTATTGGTAATGACGGAACTTGCAACCATAGTTGCCTTAGGGAAACGCATCCCTGTTAAGATACTACCATAGTTTTCAGTATTTTGGAGTAGGCTACCATGTAAATGGCATCATATAGTATATCAAAGCACCCCACGTCCCATACTATACCATTAACTGTACCAATGTCCTATTATTGTTTTTATTGTTTTATTCAGTCCCTTCACATCTGAAGCTGTTATCATAGACACAATGTTTTTCATACTTATTTGAAATAATTATTTATGTTAACCGTTATAGCCCTAACCCCCACAGACACCTGTTGATATCAGTAGATTTAAGACAAAATATGATTTGGCTTTTATAGTGAGGACCACTTCACACGTTTCAGAAAATTGTTGAAATTAACACATTGCCTACTGTATCTTTTCACTTATGCTCTTAACTGAGTGTCATCATTGTTAAATGTTGGGGAGACATTTTAAAACCTGTCCTGGTGGTCATTCATTCATGCAACTATGGCAATGGCAGTTTTTAAATGTGTTTAGGGTACTTTTTATTTATTTATAACAAATACAATAGTTTGCTTTGTTAAAACCATTAGATTGATCTAACTAATGAACTAATTCTTTACCAATATTAATGCAAAGTCATGCATGTTTAAAATCGGATAATTATTATACATATATCAGCTCTTTTGGTTTCTAAGCAAATACTATAGTCAAAACATACTTAATGTTGTACAGTCACCCTAAAAAAAGTATTTCACTTAAGTCATACTACTTCCAACGAGATTCTGAAATGTGCATACGATGGACACTTTACTATCCCATAAGGCCACAGGAGAGGTTTTGTGAATGACAGTGAAACGAAGTAACTGATGCTGGTTGGTCAAATGATAATGACAACATTGCGAATGTAGTATGTCTGGATTATATTCATAATACACACATTCATACTATATAGAACATACTTTTTTAGCAGTCTTATTTTATTCAAAATAAGTACCTACTCAAGAGAGTATGTGATTTCGGACACAGCCTAAGATCTAGAGAATTTCTTTTCACTGAATTTCCCTTTATCTTTGAATCAGCTGGTGGTAATGTTTAGATGTATGAAGTCAGTTCTGATCCACTTATGTTTCAAAACCATAAAGTGCCTCAATACACCAATTTGAACAGTATATTTGTAGTAAGCAAGCTGTTGGAAATTCAAAAAGCATTTTATTTATTTGTTAATTTATTTCACAATAAAAGACAAAAAGAACAACTACGATAAAATGCTCTACAGGTTAGCAGACAACACTTTGAAATTGAGCAAATTTCATACAGCACTGTGCGTATATGAGATCCTAGGTTAGCTGGCCACCTCTGAGATATGGTGGATGTTGGAGAGGGTGAGTTGGGCCTCTCGGGTCGGATACGAGTTTCTGCTCTGCAGCCAGAGTTTCCCAAAAACTCCTGTGATGACAATCAGGACGAACAGCAGACCAGCCAACACAAAGGTTTCGACAGAGGGCATACCTGAACCTGGAAGAGGATATGTTCAAATAGACAATAAAAACAGGTCTAAGCACATCGATAAGTATGGTAGTTTATAAGACTTACTCAGACTAGTATTGTCCATGTTAGCTTTGAGCCTTCTGATTGGTCCGTATGACACCGTGTGAGACGATGCAACATCCCTGCGTGTCCGTACTGATACATCTTCAGCAGAGCAGTTCTGTAATCCAAGGGTTTAAAGTTACTAAGATTCACACAATGTTTCTCAACTAATATATTTTTACCAAAACAAGAAAACTATTATTATTTTTTCACCCATGTGCATGTTTTTTTTTTTTTTTTTCTGTGGAAAATAAAATATGTTTAGGTTGGCGATTCAATTTGGCAAGGCCCAAAAAGTGCAGGTTTTCAGACTTTAGAAGACTTGGTATATGTACACCAATCATATGGACTTCTTTTATGGTACTTTATAGTACTTTAATGGTGGGTTTGTGCATTTTATAATCATAATGCCACTGAATAACTTTGATGGGTGTTGGATAAGTATTACTGTAGGTTCTTTACAGTTCAAAACTTTGAGGTCAGTAAGATTATTAAATCTATTTCGCAAGGATGCATTAAATTAATCAAAAGAGACAGTAAATATCTTTACATTGTTACAAAAATGTTTTGTTCGTTTCCAAATATTAAGCATAACAACTGTTTACAAAATTGATGATAATAATAATAATAAGAAATGTTTCTTGTGCAGCAAATCAGCATAATATAATGATTTCTGAAGGATCATGTGAAGACTGGAGTAATGATGCTGAAAATTCAGCTTTGCATCACAGGAATATATTATTTAAAATGAATATTGCAATAGAAAATGGTGATTTTAATTGTAACAATTTTTCAAAATATTACAGTTTTTACTGTACTTTTAATCAAATGGATGCTGCCTTGGTGAGCAGAAAAGACTTATTTCAAAATCGGACTGAATGGTAAATAGGTGTCAGTGAGGACTCACAGGCTGGCACACTCCTCCTGTGTTATGACAGATCTGGACATTGCAGTGCAGGAAAACATCTGTGTAGGAGCTGCCAACAAACTTGAACATTTGTATCCTGAACAGAGCTTCCGGTCCTTGACCGTTCTTCATCACGGCTAATGTCTGGTCATTCCATAACACTGGACAGCTGATGTGGAGAGAAATGTTGGCAGTATGATATTTGTACTCAAGGAATGATATTTAAATTGGACCTGTTTTCTCTATTGTTCCTAGAAATTACATGCTTCATAGCTTTTCCCTGGTGGAGAATCTCTCTGGGTAGTCAAGGATAAGCACAGCTGTTAAACTGAAATGCACACGACCACAGACTGTCATCACATGACTGAAGTCACATACTTTATTTAGTCATCCACTCTTTAGCAACGGTTTCAACAACGTTGCGTGTCTCAACAACATCCTTTCACACCACTGGTTATTTGACTGAATGAAGCACTTACAACACGAGAAAAGGAGTAATGAAGCTGTGAAGGAGGGGATTTTACACAGGGGACAATAGAAGACTAAATTTGTTTTTAAATCACTTAAGTTAAATGCCTGGTTCAAAAAAAAGCTCGTCAAACATATTAAAAATGAATGGCTGCATTAGAAAATGTTGAATGAATTGG